>NC_065576.1:25842912-26463984 GCF_937616625.2 Mercurialis annua
TGTATGAAAAGTGACAAAAGATTATTAGTATGTCGCCTCTCAAGTCACTTTAACGCGTCGTTCTAATTACCTTAAGTATGGTAGGTTGTATTAGATGAAGTGTGCGTGAAAAGTGACACTAGATTAGTATGTCACATATTTAGTCTCTTTAATGCGTCGTTCCGATTATTTAAGTATGGTTAGGTTATTTTATGCAAAGTGTGTGTGAAAAGTGACGCTAGATAAGTATGTCGCATCTCAAGTCTCTTTATCGCGTCGTTTCGATTGCCATGCTTATGTCGCGTCACAAGTTTCTCTAAAGCGTCGTTCCGAATACCTAAGCTTGGTTAGGTTATATTGCGCGAAGTGTGCATGAAAAGTAACAATAGATTAGTATGTCGTGTCTCAAGTCTCTTTAACGCGTCATTCCAATTATCTAAGCATGGTTAGGCTATATTACGCAAAGCGTGCGTGAATAGTGACACTAGATTAGTATGTCGTGTCTCACGTCTCTTTAACGCGTCGTTCCAATTACCTAAGCATGGTTAGGGTATATTACGCCAAGTGCGCTTTAAACGTTTTGCTAGATTAGTATGGCGCGTGTCAAGTCTCTCTAACGCGTCAGTTCGATTACCATGCTTATGCAGCGTCACAAGTCTCTCTAACACATCGTTCCGATTACCTAAGCATGGTTAGGTTATATTACTCAAAGTGTGCGTGAAAAGTCACAAAAGATTAGTATGTCATGTCTCAAGTCTCTTTATCGCGTCTTTTCGATTACCTAAGCATGGTTAGGTTATTTTACGCAAAGTGTGCATGAAAAGTGACGCTAGATTAGTATGTCGCATCTTAAGTCACTTTAACGCGTCGTTCCGATTATCTAAGCATGGTTAGGTTATATTATGCAAAATGTGGAAGCTAGATTAGTATGTCACGTCTCACGTCTCTTGAAGTTCTGATTACCTATGCATGGTTAGGTTATATTACGCAACATGTGCGTGAAAAGTGATGCTAGATTAGTATGTTGCGTCTTAAGTTTCTTAAATGCGTCATTTTGATTACCTAAGCATGGTAAAAGTTATAGTATGCATGAAAAGTGATGCTAGATTACATGTCGCTTCATAAGTCTCTCTAACGCATCGTTCTGATTACCTAAGCAAAGTTAGGTTATATTATACGAAGTGTGCGTGACAAGTCACCATAGCGTCACAAGTCTCTTGAACGCGTCGTTCCGATTACCTAAGCATGGTTAAGTTATTTTATGCAAAGTGCAAAGTGACGCTAGATTAGTATGTCGCGTCTCAAGTCTCTTTAACGCGTTGTTTTGATTACTTAAGCATGGTTAGGTTATATTATGCAAAGTGTGCATGAAAAGTGACGCTAGATTAGTATGTAGCGCCTCAAGTCTCTCTATCGCGTCGTTCCAATTACCAAAGCATGACTAGGTTATATTACGCAAAGTTTGCGTGAAAAATGCAGCTAGATAAGTATGTCATGTCTCAAGTCTCTTTATCGCGTCGTATCGATTACCATGCTTATGTCGCGTCACAAGTCTCTCTAACGCGTCGTTCGTGAAAAATAACAATTGATTAGTATGTTTTGTCCCAAGTCTCTTTAATGCGTCGTTCCGATTACCTAAGCATGTTTAAGTCAATTACGCAAAGAGTGCGTCAATAGTGATGCTAGATTAGTATGTCGCGTCACAAGTCTCTCTAACGCGTCGTTCTGACTACATAAGTATGGTTAGGTTATATTACGCAAAGTGTGCATGAAAAGTAAGGCAAGATTAGTATGTCGCATCTCAAGTCTCTTTAACGAGTCGTTCTGATTACCTAAGGATGGTTAGGTTATATTATGAAAAATGTGCGTGAAAATTGACGCTAGATAAGTATGTCGCGTCTCAATTCTCTTTAACGTGTCGTTCTGATTTCCTAAACATAGTTAGGTCATATTACGCAAAGTGTGCGTGAAAAGTGACGCTAGATTGGTATGTCGCCTCTCAAGTCTCTTTAACGCGTCGTTCCGATTATCTAAGCATGGTTATGTTATATTATGCAAAGTGCGCGTAAAAAGTGACGCTAGATTAGTATGGCGCGTCATAAGTCTCTTTAACGCGTTGTTTCGATTACAATCCTTGTGACGCGTCACAAGTCTCTCTAACGTGTCGTTCCGATTACCTAAGCATGGTTAGGTTATATTAAGCAAATAGTGCGTGAAAAGTGGCGGAAGATTAGTAAGTCGCGTCTCAAGCATCTACAATGTGTCGTTCCGATTACCTAAGCATGGTTAGGTTATATTACGCAAAGCGTGCGTTAAAAGTGCCGCTAGATTAGAATGTCGCGTGCCAAGTCTCTTTGACGCGTTGTTCCGATTACCTAAGCATGGTTAGCTAATATTACGAGAAGTGTGCGTGAAAAGTCACGCTAGATTAGTATGTCGAGTCACAAGTCTCTCTAACACGTCGTTCCGATTACCTAAGCATGGTTAGGTTATTTTACGCAAAGTGTGCGTGAAAAGTGACGCAAGATTAGTATGGCACGTCTCAAGTCTCTTTAACGCGTCTTTCGATTCCCTAAGAATGGTTAGGTTATATTAAGAAAAGTGTGCATGAAAACTGACGCTAGATTAGTATGGCACGTCTCAAGTATCTTTGACGCGTTGTTTCGATTACCATGCTTATTTCGTGTCATAAGTCTATCTAACGCGTCGTTCCAACTAACTAAGCATGGTTAGGTTATATTATGCAAAGTGCGCGTAAAAAGTGACGCTAGATTAGTATATCGCGTCTTAAGTCTCTTTCACGCGTCGTTCCGATTACCTAACCGTGGTTAGGTTACATTACACAAAGAGTGCGAGAATAGTGACGCTAGATTAGCATGACGCGTCATACGTATCTTTAACGCGTCATTCCGATTACCTAAGCATGGTTAGGTTGTTTTACTCAAAGTGTAAATGAAATGTGACGCTAGATGAGTATGGCGCGTCTCAAATCTTTTTAACGCGTCGTTCCGATTACCTAAGCTTGGTTAGGATATATTACGCAGAGTGTGCTTGAAAAGCGACGCTAGATTAGTATGTCGCCTCTCAAGTCTCTTTAACGTGTTGTTCCGACTATCTAAGCATGGTTATGTTATATTACGCAAAGTGTGCATAAAAGGTGACACTAGATTAGTATGTTGCGTCTCAAGTCTCTTTAACGCGTCGTTCCAATTACCTAAGCATAGTTAGGTTATATTACGCAAAGTGTGCATGAAAATTGACGCTAGATAAGTATGTTTCGTCTCCAGTCTTTTTAACGCATTAAACGCCATCCTAATCTAGCGTCACTTTTCACGCACGCATTGCGTATTATAACCTAACAATGCTTAGGTAATTAGAACGACGCGTTAAATAGACATGAGACGCGATATACTAATCTATTGTCATTTTTCATGCGCACTTTGCGTAATATAACCTAACCATGCTTAGGTAATCAGAACAACGCATTAGAGAGACTTCTGACGAGACATATGCATGGTAATCGATACGACACGTTAAAGAGACTTGAGACGCGCGATATTAACTAGCGTCACTTTTTACGCACACTTTGTGTAATATAGCCTAACCATGCTTAGGAAATCGGAACGACGCGTTAGAGAGATTTGAGACGCGACAAATTAATCTAGCCTCACTTTTCAAGCACACTTTGCGTAATATAACCTAACCATGCTTAGGTAATCGGAACAAAGCGCTAAAGAGACTTGAGACGCGGCATACTAATCTAACGTCACTTTTGACGCACACTTTTCGTAATATAACCTAACCATATTTAGGTAATCAAAACGACACGTTAGAGAGACTTGTTACGCGACATAAGCATTGTAATCGAAACGACGCGTTAAATAGACTTGTGACGAAACATACTAATCTAGGGTCACTTTTTACGCACACTTTGCGTAGTATACCTAACGATTCTTAGGTAATCGGAACAACACGTTAAAGACACTTGAGATTGGACATACTAATCTAGCGTCACTTTTCATGCACATTTTGCAAAATACACCTAACCATGCTTAGGTAATCGGAACGACGGGTTAAAGAGACTTGAGACACGACATACTAATCTATTGATCCTTTTCACGAACACTTTGCGTACTATAACCTAACCATGCTTAGGGAATCGGAACGCCGCGTTAGAGAGACTTATGACGCGGCATAAGCATGGTAATCGAAACAACGCGTTAAAGATACTTTAGACGCGACATACTAATCTAGCGTCACTTTTCACGCAAACTTTGCGTAATATAACCTAACCATGCTTAGGTAGTCGGAACAACGCGTTAAAGAGAATTAAGACGTGACAATTTAATCTAGCGTCACTTTTCAAGAACACTTTGCGTAATATAACCTAACCATGCTTAGGTAATCGGAACGACACGTTAAAGAGACATAAGACGCGGCATACTAATCTAGCGTCACTTTTCAAGAACACTTTGCGTAATATAACCTAACCATGCTTAGGTAATCGGAACGACACGTTAAAGAGACTTGTGACGCGACATAAGAATGGTAATCGAAACAACGCGTTAAATAGACTTGAGACGCGACATACTAATCTACCATTACTTTTCACGCACACTTTGCCTAATAACCTAACCATTCTTAGGTAATCGGAACTACGCGTTAAATAGACATGAGAGGAGACATACTAATCTAGGATCACTTTTCACGCACGCTTTGTGTATTATAACCTAAGCATGCTTAGGTAATCGGAACAACGCGTTAAAAAGAATTGAGATGCGACTTACTAATCTAGCGTCACTATTCCTGCACACTTTGCATAATATAACCTAACCATGCTTAGGTAATCGGAACGACGCGTTAGATACACTTAATACGCGACATACTAATCTATTGTCATTTTACACGCACACTTTGCGTATAATATATAACCAAACCATGGTTAAGTAATTGGAACCACACGTTAAATAGACTTGAGATGCGATATACTAATCTATTGTCATTTTTCACGCACACTTTGCGTAATATAACCTAACCATGCTTAGGTAATCCGAACGACGCGTTTGAGAGACTTCTTACGCGACATAAGCATGGTAATCGGAACTACGCATTAAAGAGACTTGAGACGAAACATACTCATATAGGGTCACTTTTTACGCACACTTCGCGTAAGATAACTTAACCTTGCTTAGGTAATCGGAACGACGCGTTAAAGACTCTTCAGACTGGACATACTAATCTAGCGTCACTTTTCACGCACATTTTGCATAATATAACCGGAACGGCGCGTTAAAGAGACTTGTAACGCGACATACTAATCTATTGATCCTTTTCATGCACGCTAGGTAATTGGAACGACGCGTTAGAGAGACTTGTGACGCGACATAAGCATGGTAATCGAAAAGAAGCGTTACGGACACTTGAGACACGACGTACTAATCTAGCATCACTTTCCACGCAAACTTTGTGTAATATAACCTAACCATGCTTAGGCAATCGAAACGATGCGTTAAAGAGAATTGAGACACGACAAATTAATCTAGTGTCACGTTTTACGCACACCTTGCGTAATATAACCTAACCATTCTTAGGTAATAGGAACGACGGGTTAAATAGACTTGAAACGCGACATCCTAACCAATTGTCATTTTTCACGCACACTTTGCGTAATATAACCTAACCATGCTTAGGTAATCAGAACGACGTGTTAGAGAGACTTGTGACGCGACATAAGCTTGGTAATCAAAACAACGCGTTAAATAGACTTGAGACACGCCATACTAATCTAGCGTCACTGTTTACACACACTTTGCATTACCATCCTTAAGTAATCGGAACGACGCGTTAAAGAGACTTGAGACGTGACTTACTTATCTAGCGTCACTTTTCACGCACACTTTTCCTAATACAACCTAACCATGCTTAGGTAATCGGAAACAACGTGTTAAAGAAACTTGAGGGGCCACTTACTAATTTAGTGTCACTTTTGACGCACACTTTGCGTAATATAACCTAACCATGCTTAGGTAATCGGAACAATACATTGAAGAGAATGGAGACGCGTCATTCTAATCTAGCATCACTTTTCACGCAAACTTTGCGTAATATAACCAACCGATGCTTAAGTAATCGGAACGATACATCAAATAGACTTGCGTTGTTACATACTAATCTAGCGTCACTTTTCACTCACACTTTGCGTATTATAACCTAACCATGCCTAGGTAATCAGAACGACGCGTTAGAGAGACTTCTAACGCGACATAAGCACCATGGATACGACGCGTTAAAGAGACTTGAACGCGACATACTAATCCGGCGTCATTTTTCACGCCTACTTTTCCTAATATAACATAACCATGCTTAGGTAATCGGAACGACGCGTTAGACAGACTTGAGACACGACATACTAATCTAGCGTCACTATTCACGCACACTTTGCATAATATAACCTAACCATGCTTAGGTAATTGGAACAACACGGAAAAGAGAATTTAGACGCGACATACTAATCTAGCGTCACTTTTCACACACACTTTGCGTAATATAAACTAAGCATGCTTAGGTAATTGGAAGGACGCGTTAAATAGGCTTGAGAAGCGACATACTAATCTATCGTCACTTATCATGCACACTTTGCGTAATATAACCTAACCATGCTTAGGTAATCGGAACAACGCGTTAAAGAGACTTGAGACGTGACATAATAATCTATTGATCCTTTTCACGCACACTTTGCGTACTGTAAACTAACCATGCTTAGGTAATCGGAACGACGCGTTAGAGAGACTTGTGACGCGACATAAGCATGGTAATCGAAACGACGCGTTAAAGAGACTTGAGACACGACATACTAATCTAGCGTCACTTTTCACGCAAACATTGCGTAATATAACCTAACCATGCTTAGTTAATCGGAACGGCACATTAAAGAGCCTTGAGACGCAACATACTAATCTAGCGTCACTTTTTACGCATACCCTGCGTAATATAACCTAACCATGCTTAGGTAATAGGAACGACGCATTAAATAGACTTTTGACGCGACATACTAATCTATTGTCATTTTTTTTCACGCACACTTTGTGTAATATAACCTAACCATGCTTAGGTAATCGGAACGACGCGTAAGAAAGACTTGTGACTCGACATAAGCATGGTAATTGAAACGACGCGTTAAAGAGACTTGAAACACGTCATACGATTCTTGAGTCGCATTTTAGGCAAACTTTGTTTAATATAACCTAACCACGCTTAGGTAATCGGAACGACGTGTTATAGAAACTTTAGACGCGACATACTAATCTAGGATCACTTTTCACGTACATTTTGCATAATATAACTTAACCATGCATTGATAATCGGAACGACGCGTTAAAAAGACTTGAGACGCAACATACTAATCTATCGTCACTTTTCACTCACGCTTTCCGTAATATAACCTAACCATGGGTAATCGGAATAACGCGATAAAGATAATTGAGACGCGACATACTAATCCAGCGTGACTTTTCACACACACTTTGCGTACTATAATAGAAACCATGCTTAGGTAATCGGAACGACGCGTTAAATAGACTTGATACGCAACATACTAATCAATTGTCACTTTTCACACACACTTTGCGTAATATAACCTAACCATGCTTAGGTAATCGGAACGACGCGTTAAAGAGACTTGAGACACGACATACTAATCTATTGGTACTTTTCACACACACTTTGCGTACAATAACCTAACAATAGTTAGGTAATCGAAACGACGCGTTAGACAGACTTGTGACGCGACATAAGCATTGTAATCGTAACGACGCATTAAATAGACTTGCGACATTCTAAGCAATTGTAATTTTATATTCACACTCTGTGTAATATAACCTAACCATGCTTTGGTAATTGGAACGACGTGTTAGAGAAAGTTGTGAGGCGACATAAACGACGCGTTAAAGAGACTTGAGACACGACATACTAATCTAGCGTCACTTTTCACGGACACTTTGCGTAATATAACATAACGATGCTGAGGTAATCGGAACGACGTGTTAAAGAGACTTGAGATGCGATATACTAATCTAGCAATACTTTTCATGCATACTTTGCGTAAAATAACCCAACCATGCTTATGTAATCGGGACGACGCGTTAAAGAGACTTGAGAAGTGACATGCTAATCTAGCGTCACTTGTCATGCACACTTTGCGCAATGTAACATAACCATGCTTAGGTAATTGGAACGACGCGTTAAAGAGACTTAAGACGCGGCTTAATAATCTACCGTCACTTTTCCACCACACTTTGCGTAATAGAACCTAACCATACTTAGGTAATCAGAATGACGCGTTAGAGAGAGTTGTGACGCAATTTACAAATCTAGCGTTACTTTTCACGCACACTTTTTGTAATATAACCTATCCATGCGTAGCTAATCGGAATGACGCGTTAGAGAGACTTGTGACGCGGCATATTAATATAGCGTCACTATTCTCGTACTCTTTGCGTAATATAACCTAACCATGCTTAGGTAATCGGAACGACGCGTTAAAGAGACTTGAGACGCGACATACTAATCTAGCGCCAGTTTTCACGCACACTTTGCTTAATATAATGAAACCATGCATAGGTAATCAGAACGACGCGTTAAAGAGACTTGTAACGTGACATACTAATCTAGTAGCACCTTTAACGCGCACTTGAAGTAATATAACATAACCATTCTTAGGTAATCGGAACAACGCGTTATAGAGACTTAAGACGCGACATACTAATCTAGCGTCATTATTCTCGCACTCTTTGCTTATAACCTAACAATGCTTAGGCAATCGGAACGACTCGTTAAAGAGACTTGTGACGCGACATACTAATCTATTGTAACTTTTCACGCACACTTTGCGTAATATAACCTAACCATGCTTAGCTAATCGGAACAAGGCGTTAGAGAGACTTGTGATGTGATATACTAATCTTGAGTCACTTTTCACGCACAGTTTGTTGAAAAGTTATAGCCTAAACATGTTTAGGTATTTGGAACGACGAGTTAGAGTGACTTGTGACACGACATAAGCATGGTAATCGAAACGACGCGTTATAGAGATTGTAGACGCGCCATACTAATCTAGCGTCACTTTTTACAAACACTTTGCGTAATATAACCTAACAATGCGTAGGTAATCGGTATGACGCGTTAAAGAGACTTGAGACGTGACATACCAATCTAGCGTCACTTTTTACGCACACTTTGCGTAATATAACCTAGCCATGCTTAGTTAATCAGAACGACGCGTTAGAGAGACTTGTGACGCGACATAAGCATGACGCATAAAAGAGACTTGAGACGCGCCAAACTAATTTAGCGTCACTTCTTACGCACACTTTGTGTAACCTAACCTAACCATGCTTAGGTAATCGGAGCGACGCGTTAAAGAGAATTGAGTAGCAACATACTAATCTAGCGTCACTTTTCACGCACACTTTGCATAATATAACCTAACCATGCTTAGGTAATGGAACGACGCGTTAGAGAAACTGGTGACGTGATATACTAATCTAGCGTTACTTTTAACGCAAATAGAGAGACTTGTGACGCGACATAAACATGGTTATCAAAATGACGCGTTAAACAGACTTGAGACCCGGTATACTAATCTAGCGTCATTTTTCATGCTCACGTTGCGTAATATAACCATGCTTAGGTAATTGGAATGACGCGTTGAAGAGACTTGAGATGCGACATACTAATCTAGCGTTACTTTTCACGCACACTTTCCGTAATATCACCTAACAATGATTAGGTAATGGAACGACGCGTTAGACGCGACGTACTAATCTAGCATCACATTTCACGCACAATTTGCGTACTATAGCCTTTAGGTAATCGAAATGACGCGTTAAAGAGACTTGGGACGCGACATACTAATCTAGCAGCACTTTTAATGCACACTTGGGTTAGTATAACCTAACCATGCTTAGGTGTAATTGGAACGACGCATTAAAGATCTGTGAGACGTGACATATTAATCTAGTGTCACTTTGAACGCAAACTATGCATAATACCATGCTTAGGTAATCGAAACGACGCATTAAAGAGCCTTGAGACGCGACATATTAATCTAGCGTCACTTTTCACGCACACCTTGCGTAATATAACCTAACCATGCGTAGGTAATCAGACCGGCGGGTTAGATAGAATTAAGACGCGACATACTAATCTATTGTCATTTTACACGCACACTTTGCGTATAATATAACCAAACCATGGTTAAGTAATTGGAACCACACGTTAAATAGACTTGAGATGCGATATACTAATCTATTGTCATTTTTCACGCACACTTTGCGTAATATAACCTAACAATGCTTAGGTAATCAGAACGACGTGTTAGAGAGACTTGTGACGCGACATAAGCTTGGTAATCGAAACAACGCGTTAAATAGACTTGAGACACGCCATACTAATCTAGCGTCACTGTTTACACACACTTTGCATAACCATCCTTAAGTAATCGGAACGACGCGTTAAAGAGACTTGAGACGCGACTTACTAATCTAGCGTCACTTTTCACGCACACTTTTCCTAATACAACCTAACCATGCTTAGGTAATCGGAACAACGTGTTAAACAAACTTGAGGCGCGACTTACTAATTTAGCGTTACTTTTGACGCACGCTTTGCGTAATATAACCTAACCATGCTTAGGTAATCGGAACAACGTGTTAAACAAACTTGAGGCGCGACATACTAATTTAGCGTTACTTTTGACGCACGCTTTGCGTAATATAACCTAACCATGCTTAGGTAATCGGAACGACGCGTTAAAGAGACTTGAGACACGACTTACTTATCTAGCGTCACTTTTCACGCACACTTTTCCTAATACAACCTAACAATGCTTAGGTAATCGGAACAACGTGTTAAACAAACTTGAGGCGCGACTTACTAATTTAGCGTTACTTTTGACGCACGCTTTGCGTAATATAACCTAACCATGCTTAGGTAATCGGAACAACGTGTTAAACAAACTTGAGGCGCGACTTACTAATTTAGCGTTACTTTTGACGCACGCTTTGCGTAATATAACCTAACCATGCTTAGGTAATCGGAACAATGCGTTGAAGAGAATGGAGACGCGTCATACTAATCTAGCCTCACTTTTCACGCAAACTTTGCGTAATATAACCAAACGATGCTTAAGTAATCGGAACGATACATCAAATAGGCTTGAGACGCTACATACTAATCTAGCGTCACTTTTCACGCACACTTTGCGTAATATAACCTAACCATGCTTAGGTAATCAGAACGACGCGTTAGAGAGAC
Source organism: Mercurialis annua (assembly GCF_937616625.2). Lineage (NCBI taxonomy): Eukaryota > Viridiplantae > Streptophyta > Magnoliopsida > Malpighiales > Euphorbiaceae > Mercurialis > Mercurialis annua. Next base: position 25,854,205 of record NC_065576.1, read on the forward strand.
TTCTAACGCGACATATGCAACATCGATACGACGCGTTAAAGAGACTTGAACGCGACATACTAATCCAGCGTCACTTTTCACGCCTACTTTTCCTAATATAACATAACCATGCTTAGGTAATCGGAACGACGCGTTAGACAGACTTGAGACACGACATACTAATCTAGCGTCACTATTCATGCACACTTTGCGTAATATAACCTAACCATGCTTAGGTAATTGGAATAACACGGAAAAGAGAATTGAGATGCGACATACTAATCTAGCGTCACTTTTCACGCACACTTTGCGTAATATAAACTAAGCATGCTTAGGTAATTGGAAGGACGCGTTAAATAGGCTTGAGATGCGACATACTAATCTATCGTCACTTATCATGCACACTTTGCAATAATATAACCTAACCATGCTTAGGTAATCGGAACGACGCGTTAAAGAGACTTGAGACGTGACATACTAATCTATTGATCCTTTTCACGCACACTTTGCGTACTATAAACTAACCATGCTTAGGTAATCGGAACGACGCGTTAGAGAGTCTTGTGACGCGACATAATCATGGTAATCGAAACGACGCGTTAAAGAGACTTGAGACGCGACATACTAATCTAGCGTCACTTTTCACGCAAACATTGCGTTATATAACCTAACCATGCTTAGTTAATCGGAACGGCACATTAAAGAGCCTTGAGAGGCGACATACTAATCTAGCGTCACTTTTTACGCATACCCTGCGTAATATAACCTAACCATGCTTAGGTAATAGGAACGACGCATTAAATAGACTTGAGACGCGACATACTAATCTATTGTCATTTTGTTTCACGCACACTTTGTGTAATATAACCTAACCATGCTTAGGTAGTCGGAACGACGCGTAAGAAAGACTTGTGACTCGACATAAGCATGGTAATTGAAACGACGCGTTAAAGAGACTTGAAACACGTCATACGATTCTTGAGTCGCATTTACGCACACTTTGTCTAATATAACCTAACCACGCTTAGGTAATCAGAACGACGTGTTAAAGAAACTTTAGACGCGACATACTAATCTAGGATCACTTTTCACGTACACTTTGCATAATATAACTTAACCATGCATTGACAATCGGAACGACGCGTTAATGAGACTTGAGAGGCAACATACTAATCTATCATCACTTTTCACTCATGCTTTCCGTAATATAACCTAACCATGCTTAGGTAATCGGAATAACGCGATAAAGATAATTGAGACGCGACATACTAATCCAGCGTGACTTTTCACACACACTTTGCGTACTATAATAGAAACCATGCTTAGGTAATCGGAACGACGCGTTAAATAGACTTGAGACGCAACATACTAATCAATTGTCACTTTTCACACACACTTCGCGTAATATAACCAAACCATGCTTAGGTAATCGGAACGACGCGTTAAAGAGACTTGAGACACGACATACTAATCTATTGGTACTTTTCAGACACACTTTGTGTACAATAACCTAACCATAGTTAGGTAATCGAAACGACGCGTTAGACAGACTTGTGACGCGACATAAGCATTGTAATCGTAACGACGCATTAAATAGACTTGCGACGCGACATTCTAATCAATTGTAATTTTAAATTCACACTCTGCGTAATATAACCTAACCATGCTTTGGTAATTGGAACGACGTGTTAGAGAAAGTTGTGAGGCGACATAAACGACGCGTTAAAGAGACTTGAGACGCGACATACTAATCTAGCGTCACTTTTCACGGACACTTTGCGTAATATAACATAACGATGCTGAGGTAATCGGAACGACGTGTTAAAGAGACTTGAGATGCGATATACTAATCTAGCAATACTTTTCATGCATACTTTGCGTAAAATAACCCAACCATGGTTATGTAATCGGGACGACGCGTTAAAGAGACTCGAGAAGTGACATGCTAATCTAGCGTCACTTGTCATGCACACTTTGCGCAATGTAACATAACCATGCTTAAGTAATCGGAACGACGCGTTAAAGAGACTTAAGACGCGGCTTAATAATCTACCGTCACTTTTCCACCACACTTTGCGTAATAGAACCTAACCATACTTAGGTAATTTGAATGACGCGTTAGAGAGAGTTGTGACGCAATTTACAAATCTAGCGTTACTTTTCACGCACACTTTTTGTAATATAACCTATCCATGCGTAGCTAATCTGAATGACGCGTTAGAGAGACTTGTGACACGGCATACTAATATAGCGTCACTATTCTCGTACTCTTTGCATAATATAACCTAACCATGCTTAGGTAATCAGAACGACGCGTTAAAGAGACTTGAGACGCGACATACTAATCTAGCGCCAGTTTTCACGCACACTTTGCTTAATAAAATGAAACCATGCATAGGTAATCAGAAAGACGCGTTAAAGAGACTTGTAACGTGACATACTAATCTAGCAGCACTTTTAACGCGCACTTGAAGTAATATAACATAACCATTCTTAGGTAATCGAAACGACGCGTTAAAGAGACTTAAGACGCGACATACTAATCTAGCGTCATTATTCTCGCACTCTTTGCTTCTAACCTAACAATGCTTAGGCACTCGGAACGACTCGTTAAAGAGACTTGTGACGCGGCATACTAATCTATTGTAACTTTTCACGCACACTTTGCGTAATATAACCTAACCATGCTTAGCTAATCGGAACAAGGCGTTAGAGAGACTTGTGATGTGATATACTAATCTTGCGTCACTTTTCATGCACACTTTGTTGAAAAGTTATAGCCTAAACATGTTTAGGTAATTGGAACGACGAGTTAGAGTGACTTGTGACACGACATAAGCATGGTAATCGAAACGACGCGTTATAGAGACTGTAGACGCGCCATACTAATCTAGCGTTACTTTTTACAAACACTTTGTGTAATATAACCTAACCATGCTTAGGTAATCGGTATGACACGTTAAAGAGACTTGAGACGTGACATACCAATCTAGCGTCACTTTTTACGCACACTTTGCGTAATATAACCTAGCCATGCTTAGTTAATCGGAACGACGCGTTAGAGAGACTTGTGACGCGACATAAGCATGACGCATAAAAGAGACTTGAGACGCGCCAAACTAATCTAGCGTCACTTCTTACGCACACTTTGTGTAACCTAACCTAACCATGCTTAGGTAATCGGAGCGACGCGTTAAAGAGATTGAGTAGCAACATACTAATCAAGCGTCACTTTTCACGCACACTTTGCATAATATAACCTAACCATGCTTAGGTAATGGAACGACGCGTTAGAGAAACTGGTGACGTGATATACTAATCTAGCGTTACTTTTAACGCAAATAGAGAGACTTGTGACGCGACATAAACATGGTCATCAAAATGACGCGTTAAACAGACTTAGACACGGCATAATAATCTAGCGTCACTTTTGACACACGCTTTGCGTAAATAACCTAACCATGCTTAGGTAATCGGAACAACGCGTTAAAGAGATTTAAGACGCGACATACTAATCTAGCATCACTTTTCACGCACCCTTTGCGTAATATAACCTAACCGTGCTTAGGTAATCGGAACGACGCGTTAAATAGACTTGAGATGCGACATACTAATCTAGTCACTGTTAACGCACATTTTGCGTAATATAACCTAAACATGCTTAGGTAATCGTAACGACGCGTTAAAGAGACTTGAGACGTGACATACTAATCTATTGTTACTTTTCACGCACACTTTGCGTACTAAACGACGCGTTAGAGAAACTTGTGACGTGACATAAGCATGGTAGTCGAAACGACGCGTTAAAGACAGTTGAGACGCGACATTATAATCTAGAGTCACTTTTCACGTAAACTTTGCATAATATAACAACCATACTTAGGTAAAAGAGCCTTGAGACGGGACATTCTAATCTAGCGTCACCTTTCACGCACACCTTGCGTAATATAACCTAACCATGCTTAGGTAATCGGAATGACGCGTTAAATAGACTTGAGACGCGACGTACTGATCTAGCATTACTTCTGTCGCGCACTTTGCGTAATATAACCTAACCATTCTTGGATAATCGGAACGATGCGTAAAAGACACTTGAGACCCGACATACTAATAATCAATTGTTAATTTTCACGCACACTCTGCGTAATATTACCTAACTATTCATAGGTAATCGGAACGACCCATTAGAGAGACGTGTGACACGACATAAGCATGGTAATCTAGCATCACTTTTCACGTACACATTGCATAATATAACCTAACCATGCTAAGGTAATCGGAACGACGAGTTAGATAGACTTAAGTCGCGACATACTAATCTATTGTCATTCACGCACATTTTGCGTAATATAACCTAACTATGCTTAAGTAATTGGAATGACTCTTTAAATGGACTTGAGTCGCGACATACTAATCTATTGTCATTTTTCACGCACACTTTGGTAATTGGAACGACGCGTTAGAGAGACTTGTGATGCGACATAAGCATGGTAATCGAAACGACGCGTTAAAGAGACTTGAGAGGCGCCATACTAATATAGCGTCACTTTTGACGCACACTTTTGCGTAATGTAACTTAACCATGCTTAGGTAATCGGAACGACGCGTTAAAGAGACTTGAGACGCGACATACTAATCTAGCGTCACTTTTCACGCACACTTTGCGTAATATAACCTAGCCATGCTTAGGTAATCTGATCGACGCGTTAAACAGACTTGAGACGCGGCATAATAATCTAGCGTCAGTTTTGACACACGCTTTGCGTAAATAACCTATAACCATGCTTAGGTAATCGGAACGACGCGTTAAAAAAATTTGAGACGCGACATACTAATCTACCGTCACTTTTCACGCACCCTTTGCGTAATATAACCTAACCATGCTTAGGTAATCGGAACGACGCGTTAAAGAGACTTGAGACGTGACATACTAATCTATTGTTACTTTTGACGCACACTTTGCGTACTATAACCTAAACATGCTTAAGGTAATCGGAACGCGACATACTAATCTAGCGTCACTTTTCACGTAAACTTTGCATAATATAACAACCATACTTATCTTTTTTTTTTAAAAACAACAACTATACTTAGGTAATCGGAACGACGCATTAAAGAGCCTTGAGACGGGACATTCTAATCTAGCGTCATCTTTCACGCACACCTTGCGTAATATAACCCAACCATGCTTAGGTAATCGGAACGAAGCGTTAAAGAGACTTGAGACGCGACATACGAATCTAGCCTTACCTCTCTCGCACACTTAGCGTAATATAACCTAACCATTCTTGGATAATCGGAATGATGCGTTAAAGAGACTTGAGACGCGACATACTAATCAATTGTTAATTTTCACGCACACTCTGTGTAAAATAACCTAACCATTCTTAGGTAATCGGAACGACCCATTAGAGAGAATTGTGACACGACATAAGCATGGTAATCAAAACAACTCGTTAAAGAGACTTGAGACGCGACATACTAATCTAGCATCACTTTTCACGTACACATTGCATAATAGGCTAATAATCACCCACGGCCCCTGACTTTAGGGGTACCTTACGACAAACCCCCTGATAAAAAAAAACGATCAGTAAACCCCCTAATCTTTGTGGCGGCGCTCGCTAAACCCCTTTTGGACGAAAATACCCCTGGCGCCGTCTTTTTTGGTCAACTGACTTTCAAAAAAAAAAAAAAAAAAAAATCTGACAGCGCCACGTCAGCTGACACGTCATCAAAAATTCATAAAAAATTAAAACACCTAAAATACCCCCATATTTAATTAAAAATTAAATAAAATAACTCAACTCAACTTTATCTAACCCAAACAATTCAATCAACCCAAACACAAACGACCCAACCACCGCCACCCGACCAACCCGCCACCCGACCACCGCCGGAAAATTTTCCGGTCATCTTCTCCGAGATGACCGGAAAATTTTCCGGTCATACTCAGATCTGTTCTTGGAACAGATCCACCATGGATCTGTTCCAAGAACAGATCCGGTGGATCTGTTCAAGAACAGATCCCACGCAGGGATCTGTTCTTGAACAGATCCACGACGGATCTGTTCAAGAACAGATCCCTCGCAGGGATCTGTTCTTGAACAGATCCCAGCGCCTTGAACAGATCCGGCGCTGGGATCTGTTCAAGAACAGATCCCACGCAGGGATCTGTTCTTGAACAGATCCACGACGGATCTGTTCAAGAACAGATCCCTCGCAGGGATCTGTTCTTGAACAGATCCCAGCGCCGGATCTGTTCAAGAACAGATCCGGCGACGGATCTGTTCAAGAACAGATCCCTGCGTGGGATCTGTTCTTGAACAGATCCGTGCCATGGATCTGTTCAAGAACAGATCCACGCCATGGATCTGTTCTTGAACAGATCCATGGTGTGGATCTGTCATCTGTTCTTGGAACAGATCCATGGTGGATCTGTTCCAAGAACAGATCTGAGTATGACCGGAAAATTTTCCGGTCATCTCGGAGAAGATGACCGGAAAATTTTCCGGCGGTGGTCGGGCGGTGGGTTGGTCGGGTGGCGGTGGTTGGGTCGGTTAATTAAATGGTTTAGATTGAGTTGATTTATTTTATTTTTGTCTTTTTCTAAATTAAATTAGGGGTATTTTGGGTGTTTAAAATTTTTATGGTATTTTGCTGACGTGGCAGCTGACGTGGCGCCGTCAGATTTTTTTTATTTTTTTTGAAAAAAATGACAGTTGACTGAAAAAAACGGCGCCAGGGGTATTTTCGTCATATTTGGGGTTTAGGGGGTTTAGCGAGCGCCGCCGCAAAGATTAGGGGGTTTACTGATCGTTTTTTTTTATCAGGGGGTTTGTCGTAAGGTACCCCTAAAGTCAGGGGCCGTGGGTGATTATTAGCCTGCATAATATAACCTAATCATGCTTAGGTAATCGAAATGATTCGTTAAAGAGACTTGAGACAAGACATACTAATCTAGCATCACTTTTCACGCAAACTTTGCATAATATAACAACTGTGATTAGGTATCGAAACGACGCATTAAATAGCCTTGAGACGCGACATACTAATCTAGCGTCACCTTTCACGCACACCTTGCGTAATATAACGTAACCATGCTTAGGTAATCGGAACGACGCGTAAAAGAGACTGGAGACGCGACATACTAATGACGCGTTAAAGAGACTTGATACGCGACATACTAATCTATTGTTACTTTTCACGCACGCTTTGCGTAATATAACCTAACCATTCTTAGGTAATCGCAACGACCAGTTAGAGAGACTTGTGACGCGACATAAGCATGGTAATCAAAACGACGCGTTAAAGAGACTTGAGACGCGATATACTAATCTAGTGTCAATTTTCACGTACGCATTGCATAATATAACCTAACCATGCTTAGGTAATTGGAACGACGAGTTAGATTGACCTAAGACGCGACATACTAATCTATTGTCATTTTTCACGCATACATTGCGTAATATTACCTAACCATGCTTAAGTAATTGGAACGACGCGTTAAATGGACTTGAGACGCGACATACTAATCCATTGTCATTTTTCACGCACACTTTCGGTAACATAACCTAACCATGATTAGGTAATCGGAACGATGCGTTAGAGAGACTTGTGACGCGACATAAGCATGGTAATCGAAAAGACGCGTTAAAAACTCTTTAGACGCGCCATATTAATCTAGCGTCACTTTGTACGCACACTTTGCGTAATATATCGTAACCATGCTTAGGAAATCGGAATGACGCGTTAGAGAGACTTGAGACGCCCATACTAATCTAGTTTCACTTTTCACTATGCTTAGGAAATCGGAACGACGCATAAAAGAGCCTTGAGACGGGACATTCTAATCTAGCGTCACCTTTCACGCACACCTTGCGTAATATAACCTAACCATGCTTAGGTAATCGGAACAACACGTTAAAGAGACTTGAGAGGCGACATACTAATCTAGCATTACTTTTCTCGCAAACTTTTCGTAATATGACCTAATCATTCTTGGGTAATTGGAACGACGCGTTAAAGAGACTTGAGATGCGACATACTAGTCTATTGTTACTATTCATGCATATTGTGCGTAATATAACCTAACCATTCTTAGGTAATCGGAATGACCCGATAGAGAGACTTGTGACGCGACTTAAGCATGGTAATAAAAACGACGCGTTAAAGAGACTTGAGTATGTTGCGACTCAAGTCCATTTAAAGAGTCGTTCCAATTACTTAAGCATGGTTAGGTTATATTACGCAAAGTTTGCGTGAAAAATGACAATAGATTAGTATGTCGCGACTTTAGTCTATCTAACTCGTCGTTCCGATTAACTTAACATGGTTAGGTTATATTATGCAATGTGTACGTGAAAAGTGATGCTAGATTAGTGTGTCGCATCTCAAATCTCTTTAACGCGTCGTTCCGATTAGCTAAGCATGGTTAGGTTATTTACACAAAGCGTGTGTCCAAAGTGACGCTAGATTATTATGCCGGGTCTCAAATCTGTTTAACGCGTCGATTGGAATACATAAGCATGGCTAGGCTATATTACGCAAATTGTGCGTGAAAAGTGACGCTAGATTAGTATGTCGCGTCTCAAGTCTCTTTAACGCATCGTTCCGATTATCCAAGAATGGTTAGGTTATATTACGCAAAGTGTGCGAGAGAAGTAATGCTAGATTAGTATGTTGCATCTCAAGTCTATTTAACGCGTCGTTCCGATTACCTAAGCATGGTTAGGTTATATTACGCAAGGTGTGCGTGAAAGGTGACGCTAGATTAGAATGTCCCGTCTTAAGGCTCTTTAATGCGTCGTTCCGATTACCTAAGTATGGTTGTTATACTATGCAAAGTTTACGTGAAATGTGACGCTAGATTAGTATGTCGCGTCTCAACTGACTTTAATGCATCATTTCTATTACCATGCTTATGCCGCGTCACAAGTCTCTCTAACGCGCCGTTCCGATTACCTTAAGCATGGTTAGGTTATAGTACGCAAAGTGTGCGTGACAAGTAACAATATATTAGTATGTCACGTCTAAAGTCTCTTTAGCGCATCGTTACGGTTACCTAAGCATGGTTAGGTTATATTACGCAAAGTCTGCGTGAAAAGTGACTAGCTTAGTATGTCGCATCTCAAGTCTATTTAACGCGTCGTTCCAATTACCTAAGCATGGTTAGGTTATATTACGCAAAGGGTGCGTGAAAAGAGACGCTAGATTAGTATGTCGCGTCTCAAATCTCTTAAACGCGTCGTTCCGATTACCTAGGCATGGTTAGGTTATTTACACAAAGCGTGTGTCAAAAGTGACGCTAGATTATTATGTCGTGTCTCAAGTCTGTTTAACGCGTCGATCGGATTACCTAAGCATGGCTGGGTTATATTACGCAAATTGTGCGTGAAAAGTGATGCTAGATTAGTATGTCGCGTCTTAAGTCTCTTTAACGCGACGTTCCGATTACCTATGCATGGTTAGGTTATATTAGGCAAAGTGTGCGTAAAAAGTGACGCTAGATTAGTATGGCGCGTCTCAAGTCTCTTTAACGCGTCGTTTCGATTACCATGCTTATGTCGCGTCACAAGTCTCTTTTACGCGTTGTTCCGATTACCTAAGCATGGTTAGGTTATATTACGCAAAATGTGCGTGAAAAGTAACAATAGATTAGTATGTCGTGTCTGAAGTCTCTTTAACGCGTGGTTATGATTACCCAAGCATGGTTAGGTTATATTATGCAAAGGGTGCGTGAAAAGTGACGCTAGATTAGTAGGTCGCGTCTCCAATCTGCGTTGTTCCGATTACCTAAGCATGGGTAGGTTATTTACGCAAAGCAAAGCGTGTGTCAAAAGTGACGCTAGATTATTATGTCGCGTCTCAAGTCTGTTAAACGTGTCGATCCGATTACCTATACATGGCTAGGTTATATTATACAAAGTGTGCGTGAAAAGTGACGCTAGATTAGTATGTCGCGTCTTCTCTTTAACGCGTCGTTCCGATTACCTAAGCATGGTTAGGTTATATTACGCAAAGTGTGCGTAAAAGTTGACGCTAGATTAGTATGGCGCGTCTCAAGTCTCTTTAACGCGTCGTTTCGATTACCATGCTTATGTCGCGTCACAAGTCTCTTTAGCGCATTGTTCCGATTACCTAAGCATGGTTAGGCTATATTACGCAAAGTGTGCATAGAAAATGAAAATAGATTAGTATGTTGCATCTTAAGTCTATTTACGCGTCGTTCAGATTACTTAAGCATGGTTAGGTTGTGCGTGAAAAAAGACAATTGTTATGTATGTCGCGTCTTAAGTCTATCTAACGCGTCGTTCTGATTACCTAAGCCTTGTTAGGTTATTATACGCAAGGTGTGCGTGAAAAGTGACGCTAGATTAGTATGTCGTGTCTCAAGTCTCACACAACATTTCGATTACCATGCTTAGGTCACGTGACACGATTCTCTAACGCGTCGTTCCATTTACCTAAGCAGGGTTAGGTTATATTACGCAAAGTGTGCGTGAAAAGTGACGCTAGAATAGTATGTCCAATCTCAAGTCTCTTTAACGCGTCGTTTCGATTATCTAAGCATGGTTAGGTTATATTATGCAAAGTGTGTGTTAGTATGATTCGTCCCAAGTCTCTTTGATGCGTCGTTTTGATTACCATGCTTATCTCGCGTCACAAGTCTCTTTAATGCGTTGTTCCGATTACCTATGCATGGCTAGGTTATATTACGCAGAGTTTGCGTGAAAAAGTGACGCTAGATTAGTATGTCCAGTCTCAATTCTCATTAACGCGTCGTTTCAATTATCTACGCATGGTTAGGTTGTAATACACAAAGTGTGCATAAAAAGTGACGCTAGATTAGTATGATTCGTGTCAAGTCTTTTTAAAGTGTCGTTTCAATTACCATGCTTATCTCGCGTCACAAGTCTCTTGAACGCGTTGTTCCGATTACATAATCATGGCTAGGTTATATTACGCAAAATGTGCGTGAAAAGTGACGTTAGATCAGTATGTCGCGTCTCAAGTCTTTCTAAAACGTCGTTTCAATTTCCTAAGCATGGTTAGGTTATATTACGCAAAATGTGCGTGAAAAGTGACGCTAGATTAGTATGTCGCATCTCAAGTATCTTTAACGTGTCGTTTCGATTACCTAAGCATGGTTAGGTTATATTACACAAAATGTGCGTAAAAAGTGACGCTAGATTAGTATGGCACGTCTCAAGTTTCTTTAACGCGTCGTTTCGATTACAATGCTTATGTCGCGTCACAAGTCTTTTAACGCGTTGTTCCGATTACCAAAGCATGATTAGTATGTCGCGTCTCAAGTCTATTTTAGATTATATACGCAAAGTGTGCGTTATAAGTGACGCTATATTAGTATGTCGCGTCTCAAGTCTCTTTAACGCGTCGTTCCGATTGCCTAAGCTTGTGTTTTAAAAGTGTCGCTAGATTAGTATGTCGTGTCTCAAGTCTCTTTGTCGCATCGTTCCGATTACCTAAGCATGGTTAGGTTATTATTACGCGAAGGGTGTATGAAAAGTGACGCAATAAAATTATATCGCGTAACAAGTCTGCATGGTTAGGTTATATTACACAAAGTGTGCGTTAAAAGTGACGCTATATAAGCATGTTGCGTCTTAAGTCTCTTTAACGCGTCGTTGCAGTTACCTAAGTATAATTCGTTTATATTACGCAAAGTGTGCGTTAAAAGTGACGCTAGATTAGTATGTCGCGTCTCAAGTCTCTTTAAAGCGTCGTTCTGATTACCTAAGCATTGTTAGGTTATATTACGCTAAGTGTGCGTTAAATGTGACGCTAGATACAAGTCTCTTTAACACGTCGTTCCAATTAGCTAAGTATGGTTAGGTTATATTAAGCAAAGTGTGCGTGAAAAGTGATGCTAGATAAGTATGTCGCGCACAAGTCTCTTTAACGCGTCATTCAGAAAAACAAAGCATGGTTAGGCTATATTACGCAAAGTGTGCGTTAAAAGTGACGCTCGATTTTTCAGTCACATCACAAGTCTCTTTAACACGCCGTTCCGATTAGCTATGCATGGTTAGGTTATATTACGCAATGTGTGCGTGAAAAGTGACTCTATATTATTATGTCCCATCACAAGTCTATTCAACGAGTTGTTCCGATTACCTAGGCATGGTTAGATTATATAACGCAAAGTGTGCATTAAAAGTGACGCTAGTTTAGTAGTATGTCGTGTATGATATCTCTTTAACGTGTCATTCTGATTACCTTAGCGTGGTTAGGTTATATTACGCAATGTGTGGGTGAAAAGTGATACTAGATTAGTAGTATGTCGCGTCTCAAGTCTCTTTAACACGTCGTTCAGATTACCTAAGCGTGGTTAGGTTATATGATGCAAAGTGTACATTAAAAGTGACACTAGATTAGTATGTCGCGTCACAAGTCTTTTTAACGCATCGTTCTGACCTAACAATGGTTAGGTTATATTACATAAAGTGTGTGGGAAAAGTGACGCTAGATAAGTATGTCACATCATAAGTCTTTTTAACATGTCGTTCCGATTACCTAAGCATGGATAGGTTATATTACGCAAAGTATGCGTTATAAGTGACTTTAGATTAGTATGTCGCGCCTCAAGTCTCTTTAACGCGTCGTTCCGATTACCTAAGCATGGTTAGGTTATATAACGCAAAGTGTGTTTTAAAAGTGTCACTAGATTAGTATGTCGCGTCTCAAGTCTCTTTGTTGCATCATTCCGGTTACCTAAGTATGGTTAGGTTATTTTACGCGAAGTGTGCGTTAAAAGTGACACTAGATTAGTATATCGGGTCACAAGTCTCTTTAACTCGTCGTTCTGATTACCTATCAGTGGTTGGGTAATTTTACGTAAAGTGTGCGTGAAAAGTGACGCTATATAAGTATGTCGCATCACAAGTCTCTTTAACGCTTTGTTTCGATTATCTAAGCATGGTTAGGTTATATTACGCTAAGTGTGCGTTAAAAATGACGCTAGATTAATATGTCGCGATACATGTCTCTTTAACGCGTCGTTTTGATTAACTAACAATGGTTTGGTTATATTACGCAAAGTTTGCGTGAAAAGTGACGCTATATAAGTATGTCGCGTCACAAGTCTCTTTAACGTGTTGTTCCGATTACCTAAGCATGGTTAGGTTATATTACGCAAAGTGTGCGTGAAAAGTGACGCTATATAAGTATGCCGTGACACAAGTCTCTTTAACGCGTCGTTCCGATTACCAAAGCATGGTTAGGTTATATTACGCAAAGTGTGAGTTAAAAGTGAGGCTAGATTAGAATATCGCGTAACAAGTCTCATTAACGCGTCGGCTGATTATCTATGCATGGTTAGGTTATATTATGCAAAGTGAGCGTGAAAAAGGACGCTATATAAGTATGTCGCGTCACAAGTCTCTTTAAGGCGTCATTCTAATTACATATGCATTTTTTGGTTAAATTACGCAAAGTGTGCGTTAAAAGTGACGCTATATAAGTATGTCGCGTCTTAAGTCTCTTTAACGCGTCGTTTCTATTATATAAGCATGGTTCGGTTATATTACGCAAAGTGTGCGTTAAAAGTGATGCTAGATTAGTATGTCGCGTCTCAAGTCTCTTTAACGAGTTGTTCAGATTACCTATAGTTTGGTTATATTACGCTAAGATTGCGTGAAAAGTGACGCTATATAATGTCGCGTCACAAGTCTCTTTATCGCATTGTTCCGATTACCTAAGCATGGTTAGGTTATATTACGCAAAGTGTGCGTGAAAAGTGACGCTATATAAGTATGTCGCGACACAAGTCTCTTTAACGCGTCGTTCCGATTACCAAAGCATAGTTAGGTTATATTACGTAAAGTGTGCGTTAAAAGTGAGGCTAGATTAGTATGTCGCGTCACAAGTCTCATTAACTCCTCGGCCGATTACCTATGCATGGTTAGGTTATATTATGCAAAGTGAAAGTGAAAAGGGACGCTATATAAGTATGTCGCGTCACAAGTCTCTTTAAGGCGTCGTTCCAATTACCTATGCATTGTTAGGTTATATTACGCAAAGTGTGCGTTAAAAGTGACACTATGTAAGTATGTCGCGTCTTAAGTCTCTTTAACGCGTCGTTTCGATTACCTAAGCATGGTTCGGTTATATTATGCAAAGTGTGCGTTAAAAGTGATGCTAGATTAGTATGTCGCGTCTCAAGTCTCTTTAACGGGAGGTTCTGATTACCTAACCATGGTTAGGTTATATTACGCTAAGTGTGCGCTAAAAGTGACGCTAGATTATTATGTCGTTTCACAAGTTTCTTTAATGCGTCGTTCTGATTACCTATGCATGGTTAGATTATATAACGCAAAGTGTGCGTTAAAAGTGACGCTAAATTAGTAGTATGTCACGTCACAAGTTAACGCGTCGTTTTGATTACCTAAGCATGGTTAGGTTATATTACGCATAGTGTGCGTGAAAAGTGATGCTAGATTAGTATGTCGCTTCTCAAGTCTCTTTAACACGTCGTTCCAATTACCTAAGCATGGTTAAGTTATATTACGCAAAGTGTGCGTTAAAGAGTGACACTAGATTAGTATGTCGTGTCACAAGTCTCTTTAACGCGTCGTTCTGATTACCTAACAATGGTTATGTTATATTACGAAAAGTGTGCGTGAAAAGTGATGCTATATAAGTAAGACGTGTCATAAGTCTCTTTAAGGCGTCGTTCCGATTACCTGAGCATTAGGTTATATTACGCACAGTGCGCGTTAAAGTGACACTAGATTAGTATGTTGCGTCTCAACTCACTTTAACGCGTCGTTTCGATTACCATGCATATGTCGCGTCACAAGTCACTCTAACCCCGTCGTTCCGGTTACCTAAGCATGGTTAGGTTATAGTACGCAAAGTGTGCGTGAAAGGATCAATAGAATAGTATGTAGCGTCTCAAATCTCTTTAACGCATCGTTCCGATTACCTAAGCATGGCTAGGTTATATTACGCGAAGTGTGCGTGAAAAGTGACGCTATATAAGTATGTCGTGTCACAAGACTCTTTAACGCGTCGTTCTGATTACCTAAGCATGGCTAGGTTATATTACGCAAAGTGTGCGTTAAAAGTGAGGCTAGATTAGTATTGATTACTATGAATGGTTAGGTTATATTATGCAAAGTGTGCGTGAAAAGGGACGCTATATAGTTATGTCATGTCACAAGTCTCTTTAACGCATTGTTCCAATTACCTATGCATAGTTAGGTTATATTACGCAAAGTGTGCGTTAATAGTGACGCTATATATGTCGCGTCTCAATTTTCTTTAACGCATCGTTCCAATTACCTAAGCATGGTTAGGTTATATTACGCGAGGTGTGCTTGAAAAGTGATGCAATTTATGTATGTCGCATCACAAGTCTCTATAACGCATCGTTCCGATTACCTAAGCATGGCTAGGTTATACTACGCAAAGTCTGCGTTAAAAGTGACACTAGATTAGTATGTCGCGTCACAAGTCTCTTTAACGCGTCGTTCTGATTACCTATGCATGTTTAGGTTATTTTATGCAAAGTGTGCGTGAATAGGGACGCTATATAAGTATATAGCATCACAAGTCTTATTAAAGCGTCGTTCCGATTACCATGATTATCTCGCGTCACAAGTCTCTTAAACGCGTCGTTCCGATTACCTCTAAGCATGGTTATACTACGCATAGTGTCCTTGAAAAGTGACTTTAGATCAATATGTCCCATCTCAAGTCTCTCTAACGCGTCGTTCCGATTTCCTAAGCATGGTCTGGTTATATTACGCAAAATGTGCGTGAAAAGTGAAACTAGATTAGTATGGGCGTCTCAAGTCTCTCTAACGCGTCGTTCCGATTTCCTCAGCATGGTTAGGTTATATTACGCAAAGTTTGCATACAAAGTGACGCTAGATTAATATGGCGCGTCTAATGTCTTTTTAACGCGTCGTCCCGATTACCTAAGCATGGTTAGGTTATATTACGCAAAGTGTGCGTGAAAAATGACAATAGATTAGTATGTCGCGTCTTAAGTGCATTTAACGCGTCGTTCCAATTAATTAAGCATGGTTAGGTAATATTACGCAAAGTGTGCGTAAAAAATGACAATTGATTAGTATGTCGCATCATAGGTCAATCTAACTCATCGTTCCGATTACCTAAGCATTGTTAGGCTATATTATGCAATATGTACGTGAAAAGTGACGCTAGATTAGTATATCACGTCTAATCTATTTTTATTTTTTACGCACACTTTGGTAATCGGAACGACGCGTTAGAGAGACTTGTGATGCGACATAAGCATGGTAATCGAATCGACGCGTTAAAAAGACTAGAGACGCGCCATATTAATCTAGCGTCACTTTTTACGCACACTTTGCGTAACATATATAACCTAACCATGCTTAGGAAATCAGAACGACGCGTTAGAGAGACTTGACACGCGACATACTATACTCTAGTGTCACTTTTCACGCACACTTTACGTAATATAACCTAACCATGCTTAGGAAATTGAAATAACGCGTTAGAGAGACAATAGACGCGACATGCTGATTTAATGTCACTTTTCATGCAAACTTTGCGTAATATAATTAACCATGCATAGGTAATCAGAACAACGCGTTAAAGAGACTTGTGACGCGAAATAAGCATTGTAATCGAAACGACGCTTTAAAGAGACTTGAGACGAATCATGATAACACACACTTTGCGTAATATAACCTAACCATGCTTAGATAATCGAAACGACGCGTTAAAGAGACTTGAGATTGGACATACTATTCTAGCGTCACTTTTCACGCACACTTTGTGTAATATAACCTAACCCTGTTTAGGTAAACGGAACGACGCGTTAGAGAGACGTGTGACGCGACCTAAGCATGGTAATCGAAATGATGCGTTAAAGAGACTTGAGACACGACATACTAATCTAGCGTCACTTTTCACGCACACCTTGCGTAAAATAACCTAACAAGGCTTAGGTAATCAGAACGACGCGTTAGATAGACTTAAGACGCGACATACATATCAATTGTCTTTTTTCACGCACAACCTAACCATGCTTAAGTAATCTGGACGACGCGTAAATAGACTTGAGATGCGCCATACTAATCTAGCGTCACTTTTTACGCACACTTTGCGTAATATAACCTAACCATGATTAGGTAATCGGAACGACGCGTTAAAGAGACTTGAGACGCGACATACTAATCTAGCGTCACTTTTCACGCACACTTTGTGTAATATAACCTAGCCATGCTTAGGTAATCCGATCGACACGTTAAACAGACTTGAGACGCGTCATAATAATCTAGCGTCACTTTTGACACACGCTTTGCATGAATAACCTAACCATGCTTAGGTAATCGGAACAACGCGTTAAAGAGATTTGAGACGCGACATACTAATCTTGCGTCACTTTTCACGCACCCTTTGCGTAATATAACCTAACCATGCTTAGGTAATCGGAACGACGCGTTCAATAGACTTGAGATGCGACGAACTAATCTAGTCACTTTTCACGCACACTTTGCGTAATATAACCTAACCATGCTTGGGTAATCGTAATGACGCGTTAAAGAGACTTCAGACGCGACATACTAATCTATTGTTACTTTTCACGTACACTTTGCGTAATATAACCTAACCTTGCTAAGATAATCGGAACGACGAGTTAGATAGACTTAAGTCGCGACATACTAATCCACTGTCATTTTTCACGCAAACTTTGCGTAATATAATCTAACCATGCTTAAGTAATTGGAACGACTCTTTAAATGGACTTGAGTCGCAACATACTAATCCATTGTCATTTTTCACGCACACTTTGGTAATCGGAACGACGCGTTAGTGAGACTTGTGATGCGACATAAGCATGGTAATTGAAACGACGAGTTAAAAATACTTGAGACGCGTCATATTAATCTAGTGTCACTTTTTACGCACACTTTGCGTAATATAACCTAACAATGCTTAGGAAATCGGAACGACGCGTTAAAGAGACTTGAGACGCGACATAGTACTCTGGTGTCGCTTTTCACGCACACTTTACGTAATATAACCATGCTTAGGAAATTGAAACGACGCGTTAGAGAGACATTAGACGCGACATACTGATTTAACGTCACTTTTCACGCAAACTTTGCGTAATATAACCTAACCAAGTATAGGTAATCAAAACAACGCATTAAAGAGACTTGTGACGCGAGATAAGCATGGTAATCGAAACGACGCTTTAAAGAGACTTGAGACGAATCATACTAGCACACACTTTGCGTAATATAACCTAACCATGCTTAGAAAATCGAAACGACGCGCTAAAAAGACTTGAGATTGGACATACTATTCTAGCGTCACATTTCACGCACACTTTGCGTAATATAACCTAACCCTGCTTAGGTAAACGGGACGACGCAAATTGAAAAGATGTGCTAAAGAGACTTGAGACACGACATACTAATCTAGCGTCACTTTTCACGCACACCTTGCGTAAAATAACCTAACAAGGCTTAGGTAATCAGAACGACGAGTTAGATAGACTTAAGACGCGACATACATATCAATTGTCTTTTTTCACGCACAACCTAACCATGCTTAAGTAATCTGAACGACGCGTAAATAGACTTGAGATGCGCCATACTAATCTAGCGTCACTTTTCACGCACACTTTGTGTAATATAACCTAGCCATGCTTAGTTAATCCGATCGACACGTTAAACACACTTGAGACGCGACATAATAATCTAGCGTCACTTTTGACACACGCTTTTCGTAAATAACCAAACCTTGCTTAGGTAATCGGAACAACGCGTTAAAGAGATTTGAGACGCGACATACTAATCTCGCGTCACTTTTCACGCACCCTTTGCGTAATATAACCTAACCATGCTTAGGTAATCGGAACGTCGCGTTCAATAAACTTGAGATGCGACAAACTACTCTAGTCACTTTTCACGCACACTTTGCGTAATATAACCTAACCATGCTTGGGTAATCGTAACGACGCGTTAAAGAGACTTCAGACGCGACATACTAATCAATTGTTACTTTTCATGCACACTTTGCGTACTATAATCTAACCATGCATAAGGTAATCGGAATGACGTGTTAGAGAGACTTGTGACGCGACATAAGCATGGTAATCAAAACGACGTGTTAAAGATACTTGAGACGCGACATACTAATCTAGCATCACTTTTCACGCAAACTTTGCATAATATAACAACCATGATTAGGTATCGGAACGATGCATTAAAGAGCCTTGAGACGCGACATGCTAATCTAGCGTCACCTTTCACGCACACCTTGCGTAATATAACGTAACCATGCTTAGGTAATCGGAGCGACGCGTTAAAGAGACTGGAGACGCGGCATACTAATCTAGCATTACTTTTCTTGCACACTTTGCGCAATATAACCTAACCATTCTTGGGTAATCGGAATGATGCGTTAAAGAGACTTGAGACGCGACATAAGCATGGTAATCAAAACGACGCGTTAATGAGACTTGAGACGGATATACTAATCTAGTGTCAATTTTCACGTACACATTGCATAACAAAACCTAACCATGCTTAGGAATTGAAACGACGAGTTAGATTGACCTAAGACGCGACATACTAATCTATTGTCATTTTTCACGCACACATTGCGTAATATTACCTAACCATGCTTAAGTAATTGGAACAACGCGTTAAATGGACTTGAGACGCGACATACTAATCTATTGTCATTTTTCACGGACCCTTTGGGTAATATAACCTAACCATGCTTAGGTAATCGGAACGATGTGTTAGAGAGACTTCTGACGCGACATAAGCATGGTTATTGAAAAGACGCGTTAAAAAGACTTAAGACATGCCATATTAATCTAGCGTCACTTTGTATGCACACTTTGCGTAATATAACGTAACCATGCTTCGGAAATCGGAATGACGCGTTAGAGAGACTTGAGACGCCCATACTAATCTAGTTTCACTTTTCACTCACAATTTGCATAATATAACATAACCATGCTTAGGAAATCGGAACGACGCATAAAAGAGCCTTGAGACGGGACATTCTAATCTAGCATCACCTTTTACGCACACCTTGCGTAATATAACCTAACCATTCTTGGGTAATCGGAACGATGCGTTAAAGAGACTTGAGATGCGACATACTAATCTATTGTTACTTTTCACGCACACTGTGCGTAATATAACCTAACCATTCTTAGGTAATCGGAACGACCCGTTAGAGAGACTTGTGACGCGACATAAGCATGGTAATCAAAACGACGCGTTAAAGAGACTTGAGACGTGATAATCTAGTGTCACTTTTCACGTAACCATTCTTAGGTAATCGGAACTACGCGTTAAATAGACATGAGAGGAGACATACTAATCTAGGATCCTCACGCACGCTTTGTGTAATATAACCTAAGCATGCTTAGGTAATCGGAACAACGCGTTAAAAAGAATTGAGATGCGATATACTAATCTATTGTCATTTTTCACGCACACTTTGCGTAATATAACCTAACCATGCTTAGGTAATCCGAACGACGCGTTTGAGAGACTTCTTACGCGACATAAGCATGGTAATCGGAACTACGCATTAAAGAGACTTGAGACGAAACATACTCATATAGGGTCACTTTTTACGCACACTTCGCGTAAGATAACTTAACCTTGCTTAGGTAATCGGAACGACGCGTTAAAGACTCTTCAGACTGGACATACTAATCTAGCGTCACTTTTCACGCACATTTTGCATAATATAACCTAACCATGCTTAGATAATCGGAACGGCGCGTTAAAGAGACATGTAACGCGACATACTAATCTATTGATCCTTTTCATGCACGCTAGGTAATTGGAACGACGCGTTAGAGAGACTTGTGACGCGACATAAGCATGGTAATCGAAAAGAAGCGTTACGGACACTTGAGACGCGACGTACTAATCTAGCATCACTTTCCACGCAAACTTTGTGTAATATAACCTAACCATGCTTAGGCAATCGAAACGATGCGTTAAAGAGAATTGAGACGCGACAAATTAATCTAGTGTCACGTTTTACGCACACCTTGCGTAATATAACCTAACCATTCTTAGGTAATAGGGACGACGCGTTAAATAGACTTGAAACGCGACATCCTAACCAATTGTCATTTTTCACGCACACTTTGCGTAATATAACCTAACCATGCTTAGGTAATCAGAACGACGTGTTAGAGAGACTTGTGACGCGACATAAGCTTGGTAATCAAAACAACGCGTTAAATAGACTTGAGACACGCCATACTAATCAAGCGTCACTGTTTACACACACTTTGCATTACCATCCTTAAGTAATCGGAACGACGCGTTAAAGAGACTTGAGACGTGACTTACTTATCTAGCGTCACTTTTCACGCACACTTTTCGTAATACAACCTAACCATGCTTAGGTAATCGGAACAACGTGTTAAACAAACTTGAGGGGCGACTTACTAATTTAGTGTCACTTTTGACGCACACTTTGCGTAATATAACCTAACCATGCTTAGGTAATCGGAACAATACATTGAAGAGAATGGAGACGCGTCACTTTTCACGCAAACTTTGCGTAATATAACCAAACGATGCTTAAGTAATCGGAACGATACATCAAATAGACTTGCGCTGCTACATACTAATCTAGCGTCACTTTTCACTCACACTTTGCGTAATATAACCTAACCATGCCTAGGTAATCAGAACGACGCGTTAGAGAGACTTCTAACGCGACATAAGCACCATCGATACGACGCGTTAAAGAGACTTGAACGCGACATACTAATCCAGCGTCACTTTTCAAGCCTACTTTTCCTAATATAACATAACCATGCTTAGGTAATCGGAACGACGCGTTAGACAGACTTGAGACACGACATACTAATCTAGCGTCACTATTCACGCACACTTTGCATAATATAACCTAACCATGCTTAGGTAATTGGAACAACACGGAAAAGAGAATTGAGACGCGACATACTAATCTAGCGTCACTTTTAACACACACTTTGCGTAATATAAACTAAGCATGCTTAGGTAATTGGAAGGACGCGTTAAATAGGCTTGAGAAGCGACATACTAATCTATCGTCACTTATCATGCACACTTTGCGTAATATAACCTAACCATGCTTAGGTAATCGGAACAACGCGTTAAAGAGACTTGAGACGTGACATACTAATCTATTGATCCTTTTCACGCACACTTTGCGTACTCTAAACTAACCATGCTTAGGTAATCGGAACGACGCGTTAGAGAGACTTGTGACGCGACATAAGCATGGTAATCGAAACGACGCGTTAAAGAGACTTGAGACACGACATACTAATCTAGCGTCACTTTTCACGCAAACATTGCGTAATATAACCTAACCATGCTTAGTTAATCGGAACGGCACATTAAAGAGCCTTGAGACGCGACATACTAATCTAGCGTCACTTTTTACGCATACCCTGCGTAATATAACCTAACCATGCTTAGGTAATAGGAACGACGCATTAAATAGACTTTTGACGCGACATACTAATCTATTGTCATTTTTTTTCACGCACACTTTGTGTAATATAACCTAACCATGCTTAGGTAATCGGAACGACGCGTAAGAAAGACTTGTGACTCGACATAAGCATGGTAATTGAAACGACGCGTTAAAGAGACTTGAAACACGTCATACGATTCTTGAGTCGCATTTTACGCACACTTTGTTTAATATAACCTAACCACGCTTAGGTAATCGGAACGACGTGTTATAGAAACTTTAGACGCAACATACTAATCTAGGATCACTTTTCACATACATTTTGCATAATATAACTTAACCATGCATTGATAATCGGAACGACGCGTTGAAGAGACTTGAGACGCAACATACTAATCTATCGTCACTTTTCACTCACGCTTTCCGTAATATAACCTAACCATGGGTAATCGGAATAACGCGATAAAGATAATTGAGACGCGACATACTAATCCAGCGTGACTTTTCACACACACTTTGCGTACTATAATAGAAACCATGCTTAGGTAATCGGAACGACGCGTTAAATAGACTTGAGACGCAACATACTAATCAATTGTCACTTTTCACACACACTTTGCGTAATATAACCTAACCATGCTTAGGTAATCGGAACGACGCGTTAAAGAGACTTGAGACACGACATACTAATCTATTGGTACTTTTCACACACACTTTGCGTACAATAACCTAACAATAGTTAGGTAATCGAAACGACGCGTTAGATAGACTTGTGACGCGACATAAGCATTGTAATCGTAACGACGCATTAAATAGACTTGCGACATTCTAAGCAATTGTAATTTTATATTCACACTCTGTGTAATATAACCTAACCATGCTTTGGTAATTGGAACGACGTGTTAGAGAAAGTTGTGAGGCGACATAAACGACGCGTTAAAGACACTTGAGACACGACATACTAATCTAGCGTCACTTTTCACGGACACTTTGCGTAATATAACATAACGATGCTGAGGTAATCGGAACGACGTGTTAAAGAGACTTGAGATGCGATATACTAATCTAGCAATACTTTTCATGCATACTTTGCGTAAAATAACCCAACCATGCTTATGTAATCGGGACGACGCGTTAAAGAGACTTGAGAAGTGACATGCTAATCTAGCGTCACTTGTCATGCACACTTTGCGCAATGTAACATAACCATGCTTAGGTAATTGGAACGACGCGTTATAGAGACTTAAGACGCGGCTTAATAATCTACCGTCACTTTTCCACCACACTTTGCGTAATAGAACCTAACCATACTTAGGTAATCAGAATGATGCGTTAGAGAGAGTTGTGACGCAATTTACAAATCTAGCGTTACTTTTCACGCACACTTTTTGTAATATAACCTATCCATGCGTAGCTAATCGGAATGACGCGTTAGAGAGACTTGTAACGCGGCATACTAATATAGCGTCACTATTCTCGTACTCTTTGCGTAATATAACCAAACCATGCTTAGGTAATCGGAACGACGCGTTAAAGAGACTTGAGACGCGACATACTAATCTAGCGCCAGTTTTCACGCACACTTTGCTTAATATAATGAAACCATGCATAGGTAATCAGAACGACGCGTTAAAGAGACTTGTAACGTGACATACTAATCTAGTAGCACCCTTAACGCGCACTTGAAGTAATATAACATAACCATTCTTAGGTAATCGGAACAACGCGTTATAGAGACTTAAGACGCGACATACTAATCCAGCGTCATTATTCTCGCACTCTTTGCTTATAACCTAACAATGCTTAGGCAATCGGAACGACTCATTAAAGAGACTTGTGACGCGACATACTAATCTATTGTAACTTTTCACGCACACTTTGTGTAATATAACCTAACCATGCTTAGCTAATCGGAACAAGGCGTTAGAGAGACTTGTGATGTGATATACTAATCTTGAGTCACTTTTCACGCACAGTTTGTTGAAAAGTTATAGCCTAAACATGTTTAGGTATTTGGAACGACGAGTTACAGTGACTTGTGACACGACATAAGCATGGTAATCGAAACGACGCGTTATAGAGACTGTAGACGCGCCATACTAATCTAGCGTCACTTTTTACAAACACTTTGCGTAATATAACCTAACAATGCATAGGTAATCGGTATGACGCGTTAAAGAGACTTGAGACGTGACATACCAATCTAGCGTCACTTTTTACGCACACTTTGCGTAATATAACCTAGCCATGCTTAGTTAACCGGAATGACGCTTTAGAGAGACTTGTGATGCGACATAAGCATGACGCATAAAAGAGACTTAAGACGCGCCAAACTAATTTAGCGTCACTTCTTACGCACACTTTGTGTAACCTAACCTAACCATGCTTAGGTAATCGGAGCGACGCGTTAAAGAGAATTGAGTAGCAACATACTAATCTAGCGTCACTTTTCATGCACACTTTGCATAATATAACCTAACCATGCTTAGGTAATGGAACGACGCGTTAGAGAAACTGGTGACGTGATATACTAATCTAGCGTTACTTTTAACGCAAATAGAGAGACTTGTGACGCGACATAAACATGGTTATCAAAATGACGCGTTAAACAGACTTGAGACCCGGTATACTAATCTAGCGTCATTTTTCATGCTCACGTTGCGTAATATAACCATGCTTAGGTAATTGGAATGACGCGTTGAAGAGACTTGAGATGCGACATACTAATCTAGCGTCACTTTTCACGGACACTTTGCGTAATATAACATAACGATGCTGAGGTAATCGGAACGACGTGTTAAAGAGACTTGAGATGCGATATACTAATCTAGCAATACTTTTCATGCATACTTTGCGTAAAATAACCCAACCATGGTTATGTAATCGGGACGACGCGTTAAAGAGACTCGAGAAGTGACATGCTAATCTAGCGTCACTTGTCATGCACACTTTGCGCAATGTAACATAACCATGCTTAGGTAATCGGAACGACGCGTTAAAGAGACTTAAGACGCGGCTTAATAATCTACCGTCACTTTTCCACCACACTTTGCGTAATAGAACCTAACCATACTTAGGTAATTTGAATGACGCGTTAGAGAGAGTTGTGACGCAATTTACAAATCTACCGTTACTTTTCACGCAAACTTTTCGTAATATAACCTATCCATGCGTAGCTAATCTGAATGACGCGTTAGAGAGACTTGTGACACGGCATACTAATATAGCGTCACTATTCTCGTACTCTTTGCATAATATAACCTAACCATGCTTAGGTAATCAGAACGACGCGTTAAAGAGACTTGAGACGCGACATACTAATCTAGCGCCAGTTTTCACGCACACTTTGCTTAATAAAATGAAACCATGCATAGGTAATCAGAAAGACGCGTTAAAGAGACTTGTAACGTGACATACTAATCTAGCAGCACTTTTAACGCGCACTTGAAGTAATATAACATAACCATTCTTAGGTAATCGAAACGACGCGTTAAAGAGACTTAAGACCCGACATACTAATCTAGCGTCATTATTCTCGCACTCTTTGCTTATAACCTAACAATGCATAGGCACTCGGAACGACTCGTTAAAGAGACTTGTGACGCGGCATACTAATCTATTGTAACTTTTCACGCACACTTTGCGTAATATAACCTAACCATGCTTAGCTAATCGGAACAAATTTAGAGAGACTTGTGATGTGATATACTAATCTTGCGTCACTTTTCACGCACACTTTGTTGAAAAGTTATAGCCTAAACATGTTTAGGTAATTGGAACGACGAGTTAGAGGGACTTGTGACACGACATAAGCATGGTAATCGAAACGACGCGTTATAGAGACTGTAGACGCGCCATACTAATCTAGCGTTACTTTTTACAAACACTTTGCGTAATATAACCTAACCATGCTTAGGTAATCGGTATGACGCGTTAAAGAGACTTGAGACGTGACATACCAATCTAGCGTCACTTTTTACGCACACTTTGCGTAATATAACCTTGCCATGCTTAGTTAATCGGAACGACGCGTTAGAGAGACTTGTGACGCGATATAAGCATGACGCATAAAAGAGACTTGAGACGCGCCAAACTAATCTAGCGTCACTTCTTACGCACACTTTGTGTAACCTAACCTAACCATGCTTAGGTAATCGGAGCGACGCGTTAAAGAGATTGAGTAGCAACATACTAATCAAGCGTCACTTTTCACGCACAATTTGCATAATATAACCTAACCATGCTTAGGTAATGGAACGACGCGTTAGAGAAACTGGTGACGTGATATACTAATCTAGCGTTACTTTTAACGCAAATAGAGAGACTTGTGACGCGACATAAACATGGTTATCAAAATGACGCGTTAAACAGACTTAGACACGGCATAATAATCTAGCGTCACTTTTGACACACGCTTTGCGTAAATAACCTAACCATGCTTAGGTAATCGGAACAACGCGTTAAAGAGATTTAAGACGCGACATACTAATCTAGCATCACTTTTCACGCACCCTTTGCGTAATATAACCTAACCGTGCTTAGGTAATCGGAACGACGAGTTAAATAGACTTGAGATGCGACATACTAATCTAGTCACTGTTAACGCACATTTTGCGTAATATAACCTAAACATGCTTTGGTAATCGTAACGACGCGTTAAAGAGACTTGAGACGTGACATACTAATCTATTGTTACTTTTCACGCACACTTTGCGTACTAAACGACGCGTTAGAGAAACTTGTGACGTGACATAAGCATGGTAGTCGAAACGACGCGTTAAAGACAGTTGAGACGCGACATTATAATTTAGAGTCACTTTTCACGTAAACTTTGCATAATATAAGAACCATACTTAGGTAAAAGAGCCTTGAGACGGGACATTCTAATCTAGCGTCACCTTTCACGCACACCTTGCGTAATATAACCTAACCATGCTTAGGTAACAGAATGACGCGTTAAATAGACTTGAGACGCTACGTACTGATCTAGCATTACTTCTGTCGCACACTTTTCGTAATATAACCTAACCATTCTTGGATAATCGGAACGATGCGTAAAAGACACTTGAGACCCGACATACTAATAATCAATTGTTAATTTTCACGCACACTCTGCGTAATATTACCTAACTATTCTTTGGTAATCGGAACGACCCATTAGAGAGACTTGTGACACGATATAAGCATGGTAATCTAGCATCACTTTTCACGTACACATTGCATAATATAACCTAACCATGCTAAGGTAATCGGAACGACGAGTTAGATAGACTTAAGTCGCGACATACTAATCTATTGTCATTCACGCACATTTTGCGTAATATAACCTAACTATGCTTAAGTAATTGGAATGACTCTTTAAATGGACTTGAGTCGCGACATACTAATCTATTGTCATTTTTCACGCACACTTTGGTAATTGGAACGACGTGTTAGAGAGACTTGTGATGCGACATAAGCATGGTAATCGAAACGACGCGTTAAAGAGACTTGAGAGGCGCCATACTAATATAGCGTCACTTTTGACGCACACTTTGCGTAATATAACTTAACCATGTTTAGGTAATCGGAACGACGCGTTAAAGAGACTTGAGACGCGACATACTAATCTAGCGTCACTTTTCACGCACACTTTGCGTAATATAACCTAGCCATGCTTAGGTAATCTGATCGACGCGTTAAACAGACTTGAGACGCGGCATAATAATCTAGCGTCACTTTTGACACACGCTTTGCGTAAATAACCTATAACCATGCTTAGGTAATCGGAACGACGCGTTAAAGAAATTTGAGACGCGACATACTAATCTACCGTCACTTTTCACGCACCCTTTGCGTAATATAACCTAACCATGCTTAGGTAATCGGAACGACGCGTTAAATAGACTTGAGATGTGACATATAAATCTAGTCGCTTTTCACGCATACTTTGCGTAATATAACCTAACCAGGCTTAGGTAATCGTAACGACGCGTTAAAGAGACTTGAGACGTGACATACTAATCTATTGTTACTTTTGACGCACACTTTGCGTACTATAACCTAAACATGCTTAAGGTAATCAGAACGCGACATACTAATCTAGCGTCACTTTTCACGTAAACTTTGCATAATATAACAACCATACTTATCTTTTTTTTTTAAAAAAAAAACAACAACCATACTTAGGTAATCGGAACGACGCATCAAAGAGCCTTGAGACGGGACATTCTAATCTAGCGTCATCTTTCACGCACACCTTGCGTAATATAACCCAACCATGCTTAGGTAATCGGAACGAAGTGTTAAAGAGACTTGAGACGCGACATACGAATCTAGCCTTACCTCTCTCGCACACTTTGCGTAATTTAACCTAACCATTCTTGGATAATCGGAATGATGCGTTAAAGAGACTTGAGACGCGACATACTAATCAATTGTTAATTTTCACGAACACTCTGTGTAAAATAACCTAACCATTCTTAGGTAATCGGAACGACCCATTAGAGAGACTTGTGACACGACATAAGCATGGTAATCAAAACAACTCGTTAAAGAGACTTGAGACGCGACATACTAATCTAGCATCACTTTTCACGTACACATTGCATAATATAACCTAATCATGCTTAGGTAATCGGAATGATTCGTTTTAGAGACTTGAGACAAGACATACTAATCTAGCATCACTTTTCACGCAAACTTTGCATAATATAACAACTGTGATTAGGTATCGAAACGACGCATTAAATAGCCTTGAGACGCGACATACTAATCTAGCGTCACCTTTCACGCACACCTTGCGTAATATAACGTAACCATGCTTAGGTAATCGGAACGACGCGTAAAAGAGACTGGAGACGCGACATACTAATGACGCGTTAAAGAGACTTGATACGCGACATACTAATCTACTGTTACTTTTCACGCACGCTTTGCGTAATATAACCTAACCATTCTTAGGTAATCGCAACGACCCGTTAGAGAGACTTGTGATGCGACATAAGCATGGTAATCAAAACGACGCGTTAAAGAGACTTGAGACGCGATATACTAATCTAGTGTCAATTTTCACGTACGCATTGCATAATATAACCTAACCATACTTAGGTAATAGGAACGACGAGTTAGATTGACCTAAGACGCGACATACTAATCTATTGTCATTTTTCACGCATACATTGCGTAATATTACCTAACCATGCTTAAGTAATTGGAACGACGCGTTAAATGGACTTGAGACGCGACATACTAATCCATTGTCATTTTTCACGCACACTTTCGGTAATATAACCTAACCATGATTAGGTAATCGAAACGATGCGTTAGAGAGACTTGTGACGCGACATAAGCATGGTAATCGAAAAGACGCGTTAAAAACACTTTAGACGCGCCATATTAATCTAGCGTCACTTTGTACGCACACTTTGCGTAATATATCGTAACCATGCTTAGGAAATCGGAATGACGCGTTAGAGAGACTTGAGACGCCCATACTAATCTAGTTTCACTTTTCACTCACACTTTGCATAATATAACCTGACCATGCTTAGGAAATCGGAACGACGCATAAAAGAGCCTTGAGACGGGACATTCTAATCTAGCGTCACCTTTCACGCACACCTTGCGTAATATAACCTAACCATGCTTAGGTAATCGGAACGACACGTTAAAGAGACTTGAGAGGCGACATACTAATCTTGCATTACTTTTCTCGCAAACTTTTCGTAATATGACCTAATCATTCTTGGGTAATTGGAACGACGCGTTAAAGAGACTTGAGATGCGACATACTAGTCTATTGTTACTTTTCATGCATATTGTGCGTAATATAACCTAACCATTCTTAGGTAATCGGAATGACCCGATAGAGAGACTTGTGACGCGACTTAAGCATGGTAATAAAAACGACGCGTTAAAGAGACTTGAGACGTGATATACTAATCTAGCGTCACTTTTCACGTACATATTGCATAATATAGCCTAACAATGCTTAGGTAATCGGAACGATGAGTTAGATTGACCTATGATGCGACATACTAATCTATTGTCATTTTTCACGCACACTTTGCGTAATATTACCTAACCATGCTTAAGTAATTGGAACGACGCGTTAAATGCACTTAAGACGCGACATACTAATCTATTGTCATTTTTCACGCACACTTTGCGTAATATAACCTAACCATGCTTAGGTAATCGGGACGACGCGTTAAAAAGACATTAGACGCGCCATATTAATCTAGCGTCACTTTGTATGCACACTTTGCGTAATATATCGTAACCATGCTTAGGAAATCGGAACGACGCGTTAGAGAGACTTGAGACGCCCATACTAATTTAGTTTCACTTTTCACGCACATTTTGCGTAATATAACCTGACCATGCTTAGGAAATCGGAACGACGCGTTAGAGAGACTTGAGATGGGACATATTGATCTAAGTCACTTTTCAAGGACACTATGCGTAGTATAACCATGCTTAGAGGTAATCGGAACGACGCGTTAAAGAGACTTGTGACGCGAGATAATCATGGTAATCGGAACGACGCTTTAATAAGACTTGTGATGCTATATACTTATATAGCGTCCCTATTCACGCACACTTTGCATAAAATAACCTAACCATGCATAGGTAATCAGAACGACGCGTTAAAGAGACTTGTGACGCGACATACTAATCTAGTGTCACTTTTAACGCAGACTTTGCGTAGTATAACCTAACCATGCTTAGGTAATCGGAACGATGCGTTATAGAGACTTGTGATGCGACATACTTCAATTGCATCACTTTTCAAGCACACCTCGCGTAATATAACCTAACCATGCTTAGGTAATTGGAACGACGCGTTAAAGAAAATTGAGACGCGACATATATAGCGTCACTATTAACGCACACTTTGCGTAATATAACCTAACTATGCATAGGTAATTGGAACAATGTGTAAAAGAGACTTGTGACATGACATAACTATATAGCGTCCCTTTTCACGCACACTTTGCATAATATAACCTAACCATTCATAGTAATCGGAACAACGCGTTAAAGAAACTTGTGACGCGACATACTAATCTAGCCTCACTTTTAACGCACACTTTGCGTAATATAACCTAGCCATGCTTAGGTAATCAGAACGACGCGTTAAAGAGTCTTGTGACACGACATACTTATATAGCGTCACTTTTCACGCACACTTCGCGTAATATAACCTAGCCATGCTTAGGTAATCGGAACGATGCGTTTAAGAGATTTGAGACGCTACATACTATTCTATTGATCCTTTCACGCACACTTTGCGTACTATAACCTAACCATGCTTAGGTAACCGGAACGACGGGGTTAGAGTGACTTGTGACGCGACATAAGCATGGTAATCGAAACGACGCGTTAAAGTGAGTTGAGACGCAACATACTAATCTAGTGTCACTCGCGCACTGTGCGTAATATAACCTAACCATGCTCAGGTAATCGGAACGACGCGTTAAAGAGACTTATGACACGTCTTATTTATATAGCATCACTTTTCACGCACACTTTTCGTAATATAACATAAACATTGTTAGGTAATCAGAACGACGCGTTAAAGACACTTGTGACACGACATACTAATCTAGTGTCACTCTTTAACGCACACTTTGCGTAATATAACTTAACCATGCTTAGGTAATTGGAACGACGTGTTAAAGAGACTTGAGAAGCGACATACTAATCTAGCATCACTTTTCACGCACACTATGCGTAATATAACCTAACCATGCTTAGGTAATCAAAACGACGCGTTAACTTGTGACGTGACATACTACTAATTAAGCGTCACTTTTAACGCACACTTTGCGTTATATAATCTAACCATGCATAGGTAATCAGAACGACGCATTAAAGAGACTTGTGAAACGACATAATAATCTAGCGTCACTTTTAGGGCACACTTAGCGTAATATAACCTAACCATGGTTAGGTAATCAGAACCTCCCGTTAAAGAGACTTGAGACGCGACATACTAATCTAGCATCACTTTTAACGCACACTTTGCATAATATAACCGAACCATGCTTAGGTAATCGAAACGACGCGTTAAAGAGACTTAAGACGCGACATACTTACATAGTGTCACTTTTAACGCACACTTTGCGTAATATAACCTAACAAGCATAGGTAATTGGAACGACGCCTTAAAGAGACTTGTGACGCGACATACTTATATAGCGTCCCTTTTCACTTACACTTTGCATAATATAACCTAACCATGCATAGGTAATCGGCCGAGGAGTTAATGAGACTTGTGACGCGGCATACTAATCTAGCCTCACTTTTAACGCACACTTTACGTAATATAACCTAACTATGCTTTGGTAATCGGAACGACGCGTTAAAGAGACTTGTGTCGCGACATACTTATATAGCGTCACTTTTCACGCACACTTTGCGTAATATAACCTAACCATGCTTAGGTAATCGGAACAATGCGATAAAGAGACTTGTGACGCGACATTATATAGCGTCACTTTTCACGCAATCTTAGCGTAATATAACCAAACTATAGGTAATCTGAACAACTCGTTAAAGAGACTTGAGACGCGACATACTAATCTAGCATCACTTTTAACGCACACTTTGCGTAATATAACCGAACCATGCTTATATAATAGAAACGACGCGTTAAAGAGACTTAAGACGCGACATACTTATATAGCGTCACTTTTAACGCACACTTTGCGTAATATAACCAAAAAATGCATAGGTAATTAGAATGACGCCTTGAAGAGACTTGTGACGCGACATACTTATATAGCGTCCTTTTTCACGCTCACTTTGCATAATATAACCTAACCATGCATAGGTAATCAGCCGACGCGTTAATGAGACTTGTTACGCGATATTCTAATCTAGCCTCACTTTTAACTCACACTTTGCGAAATATAACCTAACCATGCTTTGGTAATCGGAACGACGCGTTAAAGAGACTTGTGTCACGGCATACTTATATAGCGTCACTTTTCACGCACACTTTGCGTAATATAACCTAACCATGCTTAGGTAATCGGAACAACGCGTTAAAGAGACTTGTGACGCGACATACTTATATAGCGTCACTTTTCACGCAAACTTTGCGTAATATAACCAAACCATTGTTAGTTAATCAGAACGACGCGTTAAAGAGACTTGTATCGCGACATATTAATCTAGCGTCATTTTTAACGCACACTTAGCGTAATATAACCTAACCATGCTTAGATAATCGAAACAAAGCGTTAAAGAGACTTGTGATACGACATACTTATATAGCGTCACTTTTCACGCACACTTTACGTAAAATTACCCAACCACTGATAGGTAATCAGAACGACGAGTTAAAGAGACTTGTGACCCGATATACTAATCTAGTGTCACTTTTAACGCACACTTCGCGTAAAATAACCTAACCATACTTAGGTAACCGGAATGATGCAACAAAGAGACTTGAGACGCGACATACTAATCTAGTGACACTTTTAAAACACACTTTGCGTTATATAACCTAACCATGCTTAGGTAATCGGAACGACGCGTTAAAGAGACTTGAGGCGCGACATACTAATCTAAAGTCACTTATAACGCATACTTTGCGTAATATAACCTATCCATGCTTAGGTAATCGGAACGACGTGTTAAAAAGACTTGTGATGTGACATACTTATCTAGCGTCACTTTTCCCACACACTTTATGTAATATAACCTAACCATTGTTAGGTCAGAACGATGCGTTAAAAAGACTTGTGACACGACATACTAATCTAGTGTCACTTTTAATGTACACTTTGCATCATATAACCTAACCACGCTTAGGTAATCTGAACGACGTGTTAAAGAGACTTGAGACGCGACATACTACTAATCTAGTATCACTTTTCACCCACACTTTGCGTAATATAACCTAACCACGCTAAGGTAATCAGAATGACACGTTAAAGAGATATCATACGCGACATACTACTAAACTAGCGTCACTTTTAATGCACACTTTGCGTTATATAACCTAACCATGCCTAGGTAATCGGAACAACTCGTTGAATAGACTTGTGATGGGACATAGTAATATAGAGTCACTTTTCACGCACACTTTGCGTAATATAACCTAACCATGCATAGCTAATCGGAACGGCGTGTTAAAGAGACTTGTGATGTGACTGAAAAATCGAGCGTCACTTTTAACGCACACTTCGCGTAATATAGCCTAACCATGCTTTGTTTTTCTGAATGACGCGTTAAAGAGACTTGTGCGCGACATACTTATCTAGCATCACTTTTCATGCACACTTTGCTTAATATAACCTAACCATACTTAGCTAATCGGAACGACGTGTTAAAGAGACTTGTATCTAGCGTCACATTTAACGCACACTTAGCGTAATATAACCTAACAATGCTTAGGTAATCGGAACGACGCTTTAAAGAGACTTGAGACACGACATACTAATCTAGCGTCACTTTTAACGCACACTTTGCGTAATATAACCGAATTATACTTAGGTAACTGCAACGACGCGTTAAAGAGACTTAAGACGCAACATGCTTATATAGCGTCACTTTTAACGCACACATTGTGTAATATAACCTAACCATGCAGACTTGTTACGCGATATACTTTTATTGCGTCACTTTTCATGCACCCTTCGCGTAATAATAACCTAACCATGCTTAGGTAATCGGAACGATGCGACAAAGAGACTTGAGACACGACATACTAATCTAGCGACACTTTTAAAACACAAGCTTAGGCAATCGGAACGACGCGTTAAAGAGACTTGAGACGCGACATACTAATATTGCGTCACTTATAACGCACACTTTGCGTATATAATCTAAAATAGACTTGAGACGCGACATACTAATCATGCTTTGGTAATCGGAACAACGCGTTAAAAGACTTGTGACGCGACATAAGCATTGTAATCGAAACGACGCGTTAAAGAAACTTGAGACGTGCCATACTAATCTAGCGTCACTTTTTACGCACATTTTGTGTAATATAACCTAACCATGCTTAGGTAATCGAAACGACACGTTAAAGATACTTGAGATGCGACATACTAATCTAGCGTCACTTTTCACGCACATTTTGCGTAATATAACCTAACCATGCTTAGGAAATTGAAACGACGTTTTAGAAAGACTTGAGACGCGACATACTGATCTAACGTCACTTTTCACGCACATTTTGCGTAATATAACCTAGCCATGATATTATGTAATCGGAACAACGCGTTCAAGAGACTTGTGACGCGAGATAAGCATGGTAATTGAAACGACACTTTAAAAAGACTTGACACGAATCATACTAATCTAGCGTCACTTTTTATGCACACTTTGTGTATTACAACCTAACCATGCTTAGATAATTGAAACGACGCGTTAATGAGAATTGAGACTGGACATACTAATCTAGCGTCACTTTTTCACGCAAACTTTGCGTAATATAACCTAGCCATGCATAGGTAATCGGAACAACGCATTAAAGAGACTTGTGACGCGAGATAAGCATGGTAATCAAAACGACGCATCAAAGAGACTTGGGACGAATCATACTAACACACACTTTGCATAATATAACCTAACCATGCTTAGATAATCGAAACGACGCGTTAAAAAGACTTGAGATTGGACATACTATTCTAGCGTCACTTTTCACGCACACTTTGCGTAATATAACCTAACCCTGCTTAGGTAAACGGAACGACGCGTTAGAGAATCGTGTGACGTGACCTAAGCATGGTAATCGAAATGTTGTGTGAGACTTGAGACACGACATACTAATCTAGCGTCACTTTTCACGCACACCTTGCGTATAATAACCTAACAAGGCTTAGGTAATCAGAACGACACGTTAGATAGACTTAAGACGCGACATACATAACAATTGTCTTTTTTCACGCACAACCTAACCATGCATAAGTAATCTAAACGACGCGTAAATAGACTTAAGATGCAACATACTAATCCATTGTCATTTTCTATGCACACTTTGCGTAATATAGCCTAACCATGCTTAGGTAATCGGAACAACGCGTTAAAGAGACTTGTGACGCGACATAAGCATGGTAATCGAAATGACGCGTTAAAGAGACTTGAGACGCGCCATACTAATCTAGCGTCAACTTTTACGCACACTTTGCGTAATATAACCTAACCATGCTTAGGTAATCGGAACGACGCGTTAAAGAGAAGACGCGACATACTAATCTAGCGTCACTTTTCACGCACACTTTGTATAATATAACCTAGCCATGTATAGGTAATCGGATCGACACGTTAAACAGACTTGAGACGCGACATAATAATCTAGCGTCACTTTTGACACACGCTTTGCTTTGCGTAAATAACTTACCCATGCTTAGGTAATCGGAACAACGCAGATTGGAGACGAGACATACTAATCTAGCGTCACTTTTCACGCATCCTTTGCATAATATAACCTAACCATGCTTGGGTAATCGTAACCACGCGTTAAAGAGACTTCAGACACGACATACTAATCTATTGTTACTTTTCACGCACATTTTGCATAATATAACCTAACCATGCTTAGGTAATCGGAACAACGCGTAAAAGAGACTTGTGACGCGACATAAGCATGGTAATCGAAACGACGCGTTAAAGAGACTTGAGACGCGCCATACTAATCTAGCATCACTTTTTACGCACACTTTGCCTAATATAACCTAACCATGCATAGGTAATCGGAACGTCGCGTTAAAGAGACTTAAGACGCGACATACTAATCTAGCATCACTTTTCACGCACAATTTGCGTAATATAACCCAGCCATGCTTAGGTAATCCGATCGACGCGTTAAACAGACTTGAGACACGACATAATAATCTAGCGTCACTTTTGACACACGCTTTGTGTAAATAACCTAACCATGCCTAGGTAATCGGAACGACGCGTTTAAGAGATTTGAGACGCGACATACTAATCTAGCGTCTCTTTTCACGCACCCTTTGCGTAATATAACCTAACCATGCTTAGGTAATTGGAACGACGCGTTAAATAGACTTGAGATGCGACATACTAAGCTAGTCACTTTTCACGCAGACTTTGCGTAATATAACCTAACCATGCTTAGGTAACCGTAACGATGCGCTAAAGAGACTTTAGACGTGACATACTAATATATTGTTACTTGTCACGCACACTTTGCGTACTATAACCTAACTATGCTTAAGGTAATCGGAACGGCGCGTTAGAGAGACTTGTGACGCGGCATAAGCATGGTAATAGAAATGATGCATTAAAGTCAGTTGAGACGCGACATACTAATCTAGCGTCACATTTCACGTAAACTTTGCATACTATAACAACCATACTTAGGTAATCGGAACGACGCATTAAAGAGCCTTAAGACGGGACATTCTAATCTAGCGTCACCTTTCACGCACACCTTGCGTAATATAACCTAACCATGCTTAGGTAATCGGAACGACGCGTTAAATAGACTTGAGATGCAACATACTAATCTAGCATTACTTCTCTCGCACACTTTGCGTAATATAACCTAACCATTCTTGGATAATCGGAACGATGCGTTAAAGAGACTTGAGACGCGACATACTAATCTAGCGTCACTTTTCACGCACAATTTGCGTAATATAACCTAGCCATGCTTAGGTAATCCAATCGACGCGTTAAACAGATTTGAGACCCGGCATAATAATCTAGCGTCACTTTGGACACACGCTTTGTGTAAATAACCTAACCATGCTTAGCTAATCGGAACGACGCGTTAAAGAGATTTGAGATGCGACACACTAATCTAGCATCACTTTTCACGTACACATTGCATAATATAACCTAACCATGTTAAGGTAATCGTAACGACGAGTTAGATAGACTTAAGTCGCGACATACTAATCTATTGTCATTTTTCACGCAAACTTTGCGTAATATAACCTAACCATGCTTAAGTAATTGGAACGACTCTTTAAATGGACTTGATTCGCAACATACTAATCTATTTTTATTTTTTACGCACACTTTGGTAATCGGAACGACGCGTTAGAGAGACTTGTGATGCGACATAAGCATGGTAATCGAATCGACGCGTTAAAAAGACTAGAGACGCGCCATATTAATCTAGCGTCACTTTTTACGCACACTTTGCGTAACATATATAACCTAACCATGCTTAGGAAATCAGAACGACGCGTTAGAGAGACTTGACACGCGACATACTATACTCTAGTGTCACTTTTCACGCACACTTTACGTAATATAACCTAACCATGCTTAGGAAATTGAAATAACGCGTTAGAGAGACAATAGACGCGACATGCTGATTTAATGTCACTTTTCATGCAAACTTTGCGTAATATAACTAACCATGCATATGTAATCAGAACAACGCGTAAAGAGACTTGTGACGCGAGATAAGCATTGTAATCGAAACGACGCTTTAAAGAGACTTGAGACGAATCATGCTAACACACACTTTGCGTAATATAACCTAACCATGCTTAGATAATCGAAACGACGCGTTAAAGAGACTTGAGATTGGACATACTATTCTAGCGTCACTTTTCACGCACACTTTGCGTAATATAACCTAACCCTGTTTAGGTAAACGGAACGACGCGTTAGAGAGACGTGTGACGCGACCTAAGCATGGTAATCGAAATGATGCGTTAAAGAGACTTGAGACACGACATACTAATCTAGCGTCACTTTTCACGCACACCTTGCGTAAAATAACCTAACAAGGCTTAGGTAATCAGAACGACGCGTTAGATAGACTTAAGACGCGACATACATATCAATTGTCTTTTTTCACGCACAACCTAACCATGCTTAAGTAATCTGGACGACGCGTAAATAGACTTGAGATGCGCCATACTAATCTAGCGTCACTTTTTACGCACACTTTGCGTAATATAACCTAACCATGATTAGGTAATCGGAACGACGCGTTAAAGAGACTTGAGACGCGACATACTAATCTAGCGTCACTTTTCACGCACACTTTGTGTAATATAACCTAACCATGCTTAGGTAATCCGATCGACACGTTAAACAGACTTGAGACGCGTCATAATAATCTAGCGTCACTTTTGACACACGCTTTGCATGAATAACCTAACCATGCTTAGGTAATCGGAACAACGCGTTAAAGAGATTTGAGACGCGACATACTAATCTTGCGTCACTTTTCACGCACCCTTTGCGTAATATAACCTAACCATGCTTAGGTAATCGGAACGACGCGTTCAATAGACTTGAGATGCGACGAACTAATCTAGTCACTTTTCACGCACACTTTGCGTAATATAACCTAACCATGCTTGGGTAATCGTAATGACGCGTTAAAGAGACTTCAGACGCGACATACTAATCTATTGTTACTTTTCACGTACACTTTGCGTAATATAACCTAACCATGCTAAGATAATCGGAACGACGAGTTAGATAGACTTAAGTCGCGACATACTAATCCACTGTCATTTTTCACGC
Source organism: Mercurialis annua (assembly GCF_937616625.2). NCBI lineage: Eukaryota > Viridiplantae > Streptophyta > Magnoliopsida > Malpighiales > Euphorbiaceae > Mercurialis > Mercurialis annua. The sequence continues at coordinate 25,894,129 of NC_065576.1, forward strand.
AAACTTTGCGTAATATAACCTAACCATGCTTAAGTAATTGGAACGACTCTTTAAATGGACTTGAGTCGCAACATACTAATCCATTGTCATTTTTCACGCACACTTTGGTAATCGGAACGACGCGTTAGTGAGACTTGTGATGCGACATAAGCATGGTAATCGAAACGACGCGTTAAAAATACTTGAGACGCGTCATATTAATCTAGTGTCACTTTTTACGCACACTTTGCGTAATATAACCTAACAATGCTTAGGAAATCGGAACGACGCGTTAAAGAGACTTGAGACGCGACATAGTACTCTGGTGTCGCTTTTCACGCACACTTTACATAATATAACCATGCTTAGGAAATTGAAACGACGCGTTAGAGAGACATTAGACGCGACATACTGATTTAACGTCACTTTTCACGCAAACTTTGCGAAATATAACCTAACCAAGTATAGGTAATCAAAACAACGCATTAAAGAGACTTGTGACGCGAGATAAGCATGGTAATCGAAACGACGCTTTAAAGAGACTTGAGACGAATCATACTAGCACACACTTTGCGTAATATAACCTAACCATGCTTAGAAAATTGAAACGACGCGTTAAAAAGACTTGAGATTGGACATACTATTCTAGCGTCACATTTCACGCACACTTTGCGTAATATAACCTAACCCTGCTTAGGTAAACGGGACGACGCAAATCGAAATGATGTGCTAAAGAGACTTGAGACACGACATACTAATCTAGCGTCACTTTTCACGCACACCTTGCGTAAAATAACCTAACAAGGCTTAGGTAATCAGAACGACGAGTTAGATAGACTTAAGACGCGACATACATATCAATTGTCTTTTTTCACGCACAACCTAACCATGCTTAAGTAATCTGAACGACGCGTAAATAGACTTAAGATGCGCCATACTAATCTAGCGTCACTTTTCACGCACACTTTGTGTAATATAACCTAGCCATGCTTAGTTAATCCGATCGACACGTTAAACACACTTGAGACGCGACATAATAATCTAGCGTCACTTTTGACACACGCTTTTCGTAAATAACCAAACCATGCTTAGGTAATCGGAACAGCGTGTTAAAGAGATTTGAGACGCGACATACTAATCTCGCGTCACTTTTCATGCACCCTTTGCGTAATATAACCTAACCATGCTTAGGTAATCGGAACGTCGCGTTCAATAGACTTGAGATGCGACAAACTACTCTAGTCACTTTTCACGCACACTTTGCGTAATATAACCTAACCATGCTTGGGTAATCGTAACGACGCGTTAAAGAGACTTCAGACGCGACATACTAATCTATTGTTACTTTTCACGCACACTTTGCGTACTATAATCTAACCATGCATAAGGTAATCGGAACGACGTGTTAGAGAGACTTGTGACGCGACATAAGCATGGTAATCAAAACGACGTGTTAAAGATACTTGAGACGCGACATACTAATCTAGCATCACTTTTCACGCAAACTTTGCATAATATAACAACCATGATTAGGTATCGGAACGATGCATTAAAGAGCCTTGAGACGCGACATACTAATCTAGCGTCACCTTTCACGCACACCTTGCGTAATATAACGTAACCATGCTTAGGTAATCGGAGCGACGCGTTAAAGAGACTGGAGACGCGGCATACTAATCTAGCATTACTTTTCTCGCACACTTTGCGCAATATAACCTAACCATTCTTGGGTAATTGGAATGACGCGTTAAAGAGACTTGAGACGCGACATAAGCATGGTAATCAAAACGACGCGTTAATGAGACTTGAGACGCGATATACTAATCTAGTGTCAATTTTCACGTACACATTGCATAACAAAACCTAACCATGCTTAGGTAATTGAAACGACGAGTTAGATTGACCTAAGACGCGACATACTAATCTATTGTCATTTTTCACGCACACATTGCGTAATATTACCTAACCATGCTTAAGTAATTGGAACGACGCGTTAAATGGACTTGAGACGCGACATACTAATCTATTGTCATTTTTCACGGACCCTTTGGGTAATATAACCTAACCATGCTTAGGTAATCGGAACGATGTGTTAGAGAGACTTCTGACGCGACATAAGCATGGTAATTGAAAAGACGCGTTAAAAAGACTTAAGACATGCCATATTAATCTAGCGTCACTTTGTATGCACACTTTGCGTAATATAACGTAACCATGCTTCGGAAATCGGAATGACGCGTTAGAGAGACTTGAGACGCCCATACTAATCTAGTTTCACTTTTCACTCACAATTTGCATAATATAACATAACCATGCTTAGGAAATCGGAACGACGCATAAAAAAGCCTTGAGACGGGACATTCTAATCTAGCATCACCTTTCACGCACACCTTGCGTAATATAACCTAACCATTCTTGGGTAATCGGAACGATGCGTTAAAGAGACTTGAGATGCGACATACTAATCTATTGTTACTTTTCACGCACACAGTGCGTAATATAACCTAACCATTCTTAGGTAATCGGAACGACCCGTTAGAGAGACTTGTGACGCGACATAAGCATGGTAATCAAAACGACGCGTTAAAGAGACTTGAGACGTGATAATCTAGCGTCACTTTTCACGTACACATTGCATAATATAGCCTAACAATGCTTAGGTAATCGGAACGATGAGTTAGATTGACCTAAGATGCGACATACTAATCTGTTGTCATTTTTCACGCACACTTTGCGTAATATTACCTAACCATGCTTAAGTAATTGGAACGACGCGTTAAATGCACTTAAGACGCAACATACTAATCTATTTTCATTTTTCTTGCACACTTTGCGTGATATAACCTAACCATGCTTAGGTAATCGGAACGATGCGTTAAAAAGACATTAGACGCGCCATATTAATCTAGCGTCACTTTGTACGCACACTTTGCATAATATACCCTAACCATGCTAAGGAAATTGGAACGAAGCGCTAGAGAGACTTGAGACGCCCATACTAATCTAGTTTCACTTTTCACGCACATTTTGCGTAATATAACCGGACCATGCTTAGGAAATCGGAACGACGCGCTAGATAGACTTGAGCCGCGACATACTGATCTAAAGTCACTTTTCAAGGACACTTTGCGTAATATTACCATGCTTAGAGGTAATCGGAACGACGCGTTAAAGAGACTTGTGACGCGAGATAATCATGGTAATCGGAACAACGATTTAATAAGACTTGAGAGGCGACATACTTATATAGCGACCCTATTCACGCACACTTTGCATAAAATAACCTAACCATGCATAGGTAATCGGAACGACGCGTTAAAGAGACTTGTGACGTGACATACAATTCTAGTGTCACTTTTAACGCACACTTTGCGTAATATAACCTAACCATAATTAGGTAATCGGAACGATGCGTTACAGAGACTTGTGATGGGACATACTTAAATTGCATCACTTTTCAAGCATCCTAACCATGCTTAGGTAATTGGAACGACGCATTAAAGAAAATTGAGATGCGACATATATAGCGTCACTTTTGACGCACACTTTGCGTAGTATAACCTAACTATGCATAGGTAATTGGAACGACGCGTTAACGAGACTTGTGACACGACATACTTATATAGCGTCACTTTTCACGCACACTTCGCGTAATATAACCTAGCCATGCTTAGGTAATCGGAACGATGCGTTAAAGAGATTTGAGACGCTACATACTAATCTCCTTTCACGCAAACTTTGCGTACTATAACCTAACCATGCTTAGGTCACCGTAACGACGGGTTAGAGTGACTTGTGACGCGACATAAACATGGTAATCGAAACGACGCGTTAAAGAGACTTGAGACGCAACATACTAATCTAGTATCACTTTAACGTGCACTGTGCGTAATATAACCTAACCATGTTTCGGTAATTGGAACGACGCGCTAAAGAGACCTGTGACGCGACATACTTATATAGCATCACTTTTCACGCACACTTTACATAATATAACATAACCATTGTTAGGCAATCAGAACGATGCGTTAAAGAGACTTGTGACAAGACATACTAATCTAGCGTCACTCTTTAACGCACACTTTGCGTAATATAACCTAACCATGCTTAGGTAATCGGACCGACGTGTTAAAGAGACTTGAGAAGTTACATACTAATCTAGAATCACTTTTCATGCACACTTTGCGTAATATAACCTAACCATGCTTAGGTAATCAAAACGACGCGTTAAAGAGACTTATGACGCGACATACTACTAATTTAGCGTCAATTTTAACGCACACTTTGCGTTATATAATCTAACCAAGCATAGGTAATCGAAACGACGCGTTAAAGAGACTTGTGACACGACATAATAATCTAGCGTCACTTTTAGCGCACACTTAGCGTAATATAACCTAACCATGCTTAGGTAATCAGAACAACCCGTTACAGAGACTTGAGACGCGACATACTAATCTAGCATCACTTTTAACGCACACTTTGCGTAATATAACAGAACCATGCTTAGGTAATCGAAACGACGCATTAAAGAGACTTAAGACGCGACATACTTATATAGCGTCACTTATAACGCACACTTTGCGTAATATAACCAAACAATGCATAGGTAATTGGAACGACACCTTAAAGAGACTTGTGACGCGACATACTTATATAGCGTCCTTTTTGACGCTCACTTTGCATAATATAACCTAACCATGGTAATCGGTCGACGCGTTAATGAGACTTGTGACGCGACATACTAATCTAGCCTCACTTTTAACGCACACTTTGCGTAATATAACCTAACCATGCTTTGGTAATCGGAACGACGCGTTAAAGAGACTTGTGTCACGACATACTTATATAGCGTCGCTTTTCACGCACACTTTGCGTAATATAACCTAAGCATGCTTAGGTAATCGGAACAACGCGTTAAAGATACTTGTGACACGACATTATATAGCGTCACTTTTCACGCAAACTTAGCGTAATATAACCAAACATAGGTAATCAGAACAACCCGTTAAAGAGACTTGAGAGGCGACATACTAATCTAGCATCACTTTTAACGCACACTTTGCGTAATATAACCGAATCATGCTTAGGTAATAGAAACGACGCGTTAAAGAGACTTAAGACGCGACATACTTATATAGCGCCAATTTTAACGCACACTTTGCGTAATATAACCTAAAAATGCATAGGTAATTGGAACGACGCCTTAAAGAGACTTGTGACGCGACATACTTATATAGCGTCCCTTTTCACGCAACCTAACCATGCTTTGGTAATCGGAACGACGCGTTAAAGAGACTTGTGTCGCGACATACTTATATAGCGTCCCGTTTCACGCACACTTATATTGCGCGAAGTGTGCATGAAAAGTAACAATAGATATTAGTATGTCGTGTCTCAAGTCTCTTAAACGCGTCATTCCAATTATCTAAGCATGGTTAGGCTATATTACGCAAAGCGTGCGTGAATAGTGACACTAGATTAGTATGTCGTGTCTCAAGTCTCTTTAACGCGTCGTTCCAATTACCTAAGCATGGTTAGGGTATATTACGCAAAGTGCGCTTTAAACGTTTTGCTAGATTAGTATGGCGCGTGTCAAGTCTCTCTAACGCGTCAGTTCGATTACCATGCTTATGCAGCGTCACAAGTCTCTCTAACACATCGTTCCGATTACCTAAGCATGGTTAGGTTATATTACGCAAAGTGTGCGTGAAAAGTCACAAAAGATTAGTATGTCATGTCTCAAGTCTCTTTATCGCGTCTTTTCGATTACCTAAGCATGGTTAGGTTATTTTACGCAAAGTGTGCATGAAAAGTGACGCTAGATTAGTATGTCGCGTCTCAAGTCACTTTAACGCGTCGTTCCGATTACCTAAGCATGGTTAGGTTATATTATGCAAAATGTGGAAGCTAGATTAGTATGTCGCGTCTCAAGTCACTTTAACGCGTCGTTCCGATTACCTAAGCATGGTTAGGTTATATTATGCAAAATGTGGAAGCTAGATTAGTATGTCGCGTCTCACGTCTCTTTAAGTTCTGATTACCTATGCATGGTTAGATTATATTACGCAACATGTGCGTGAAAAGTGATGCTAGATTAGTATGTTGCGTCTTAAGTTTCTTAAATGCGTCATTTTGATTACCTAAGCATGGTAAAAGTTATAGTATGCATGAAAAGTGACGCTAGATTACATGTCGCTTCATAAGTCTCTCTAACGCATCGTTCTGATACCTAAGCAAAGTTAGGTTATATTATACAAAGTGTGCGTGACAAGTCACCATAGCGTCACAAGTCTCTTGAACGCGTCGTTCCGATTACCTAAGCATGGTTAAGTTATTTTATGCAAAGTGCAAAGTGACGCTAGATTAGTATGTCGCGTCTCAAGTCTCTTTAACGCGTTGTTTTGATTACTTAAGCATGGTTAGGTTATATTATGCAAAGTGTGCATGAAAAGTGACGCTAGATTAGTATGTCGCGCCTCAAGTCTCTCTATCGCGTCGTTCCAATTACCCAAGCATGACTAGGTTATATTACGCAAAGTTTGCGTGAAAAATGCCGCTAGATAAGTATGTCATGTCTCAAGTCTCTTTATCGCGTCGTATCGATTACCATGCTTATGTCGCGTCACAAGTCTCTCTAACGCGTCGTTCGTGAAAAATAACAATTGATTAGTATGTTTTGTCCCAAGTCTCTTTAACGCGTCGTTCCGATTACCTAAGCATGTTTAAGTCAATTACGCAAAGAGTGCGTGAATAGTGATGCTTGATTAGTATGTCGCGTCACAAGTCTCTCTAACGCGTCGTTCTGACTACATAAGTATGGTTAGGTTATATTACGCAAAGTGTGCATGAAAAGTAAGGCAAGATTAGTATGTCGCATCTCAAGTCTCTTTAACGAGTCGTTCTGATTACCTAAGGATGGTTAGGTTATATTATGAAAAATGTGCGTGAAAATTGACGCTAGATAAGTATGTCGCGTCTCAATTCTCTTTAACGTGTCGTTCTGATTTCCTAAACATAGTTAGGTCATATTACGCAAAGTGTGCGTGAAAAGTGACGCTAGATTGGTATGTCGCCTCTCAAGTCTCTTTAACGCGTCGTTCCGATTATCTAAGCATGGTTATGTTATATTATGCAAAGTGCGCGTAAAAAGTGACGCTAGATTAGTATGGCGCGTCATAAGTCTCTTTAACGCGTTGTTTCGATTACAATCCTTATGACGCGTCACAAGTCTCTCTAACGTGTCGTTCCGATTACCTAAGCATGGATAGGTTATATTAAGCAAATAGTGCGTGAAAAGTGGCAGAAGATTAGTAAGTCGCGTCTCAAGCATCTACAATGTGTCGTTCCGATTACCAAAGCATGGTTAGGTTATATTACGCAAAGCGTGCGTTAAAAGTGCCGCTAGATTAGAATGTCGCGTGCCAAGTCTCTTTGACGCGTCGTTTCGATTACCTAAGCATGGTTAGCTAATATTACGAGAAGTGTGCGTGAAAAGTCACGCTAGATTAGTATGTCGAGTCACAAGTCTCTCTAACACGTCGTTCCGATTACCTAAGCATGGTTAAGTTATTTTACGCAAAGTGTGCGTGAAAAGTGACGCAAGATTAGTATGTCGCGTCTCAAGTCTCTTTAACGCGTCTTTCGATTCCCTCAGAATGGTTAGGTTATATTAAGAAAAGTGTGCATGAAAACTGACGCTAGATTAGTATGGCACGTCTAAAGTATCTTTGACGCGTTGTTTCGATTACCATGCTTATTTCGTGTCATAAGTCTCTCTAACGCGTCGTTCCAACTAACTAAGCATGGTTAGATTATATTATGCAAAGTGCGCGTAAAAAGTGACGCTAGATTAGTATATCGCGTCTTAAGTCTCTTTCACGCGTCGTTCCGATTACCTAACCGTGGTTAGGTTACATTACACAAAGAGTGCGAGAATAGTGACGTTAGATTAGCATGACGCGTCATACGTATCTTTAACGCGTCATTCCGATTACCTAAGCATTGTTAGGTTGTTTTACTCAAAGTGTAAATGAAATGTGACGCTAGATGAGTATGGCGCGTCTCAAATCTTTTTTAACGCGTCGTTCCGATTACCTAAGCTTGGTTAGGATATATTACGCAGAGTGTGCTTGAAAAGCGACGCTAGATTAGTATGTCGCCTCTCAAGTCTCTTTAACGTGTTGTTCCGACTATCTAAGCATGGTTATGTTATATTACGCAAAGTGTGCATAAAAGGTGACACTAGATTAGTATGTTGCGTCTCAAGTCTCTTTAACGCGTCGTTCCAATTACCTAAGCATAGTTAGGTTATATTACGCAAAGTGTGCATGAAAATTGACGCTAGATTAGTATGTTTCGTCTCCAGTCTTTTTAACGCATTAAACGCCATACTAATCTAGCGTGACTTTTCACGCACGCATTGCGTATTATAACCTAACAATGCTTAGGTAATTGGAACGACGCGTTAAATAGACATGAGACGCGATATACTAATCTATTGTCATTTTTCATGCGCACTTTGCGTAATATAACCTAACCATGCTTAGGTAATCAGAACAACGCATTAGAGAGACTTCTGACGAGACATATGCATGGTAATCGATACGACACGTCAAAGAGACTTGAGACGCGCGATATTAACTAGCGTCACTTTTTACGCACACTTTGCGTAATATAACCTAACCATGCTTAGGAAATCGGAACGACGCGTTAGAGAGATTTGAGACGCGAAAAATTAATCTAGCCTCACTTTTCAAGCACACTTTGCGTAATATAACCTAACCATGCTTAGGTAATCGGAACAAAGCGCTAAAGAGACTTGAGACGCGGCATACTAATCTAACGTCACTTTTCACGCACACTTTTCGTAATATAACCTAACCATATTTAGGTAATCAAAACGACACGTTAGAGAGACTTGTTACGCGACATAAGCATTGTAATCGAAACGACGCGTTAAATAGACTTGTGACGAAACATACTAATCTAGGGTCACTTTTTACGCACACTTTGCGTAGTATACCTAAGGATTCTTAGGTAATCGGAACAACACGTTAAAGAGACTTGAGATTGGACATACTAATCTACCGTCACTTTTCATGCACATTTTGCAAAATACACCTAACCATGCTTAGGTAATCGGAATGACGGGTTAAAGAGACTTGAGACACGACATACTAATCTATTGATCCTTTTCACGAACACTTTGCGTACTATAACCTAACCATGCTTAGGGAATCGGAACGCCGCGTTAGAGAGACTTATGACGCGGCATAAGCATGGTAATCGAAACAACGCGTTAAAGATACTTTAGACACGACATACTAATCTAGCGTCACTTTTCACGCAAACTTTGCGTAATATAACCTAACCATGCTTAGGTAGTCGGAACAACGCGTTAAAGAGAATTAAGACGTGACAATTTAATCTAGCGTCACTTTTCAAGAACACTTTGCGTAATATAACCTAACCATGCTTAGGTAATCGGAACGACACGTTAAAGAGACTTAAGACGCGGCATACTAATCTAGCGTCACTGAAAACGCACACTTTACGTATTATAACCTAACCATGCTTAGGTAAGTGAAGCGACGTGTTAGAGAGACTTGTGACGCGACATAAGAATGGTAATCGAAACAACGCGTTAAATAGACTTGAGACTCGACATACTAATCTACCATTACTTTTCACGCACACTTTCCCTAATAACCGAACCATTCTTAGGTAATCGGAACTACGCGTTAAATAGACATGAGAGGAGACATACTAATCTAGGATCACTTTTCACGCACGCTTTGTGTAATATAACCTAAGCATGCTTAGGTAATCGAAACAACGCGTTAAAAAGAATTGAGATGCGACTTACTAATCTAGCGTCACTATTCCTGCACACTTTGCATAAACCTAACCATGCTTAGCTAATCGGAACGATGCGTTAGATACACTTAATACGCGACATACTAATCTATTGTCATTTTACACGCACACTTTGCGTATAATATAACCAAACCATGGTTAAGTAATTGGAACCACACGTTAAATAGACTTGAGATGCGATATACTAATCTATTGTCATTTTTCACGCACACTTTGCGTAATATAACCTAACCATGCTTAGGTAATCCGAACGACGCGTTTGAGAGACTTCTGACGCGACATAAGCATGGTATTCGGAACTACGCATTAAAGAGACTTGAGACGAAACATACTCATATAGGGTCACTTTTTACGCACACTTCGCGTAAGATAACTTAACCTTGCTTAGGTAATCGGAACGACGCGTTAAAGACTCTTCAGACTGGACATACTAATCTAGCGTCACTTTTCACGCACTTTTTGCATAATATAACCTAACCATGCTTAGATAATCGGAACGGCGCGTTAAAGAGACTTGTAACGCGACTTACTAATCTATTGATCCTTTTCATGCACGCTAGGTAATTGGAACGACGCGTTAGAGAGACTTGTGACGCGACATAAGCATGGTAATCGAAAAGAAGCGTTACGGACACTTGAGACGCGACGTACTAATCTAGCATCACTTTCCACGCAAACTTTGTGTAATATAACCTAACCATGCTTAGGCAATCGAAACGATGCGTTAAAGAGAATTGAGACGCGACAAATTAATCTAGCATCACGTTTTACGCACACCTTGCGTAATATAACCTAACCATTCTTAGGTAATAGGAACGACGCGTTAAATAGACTTGAAACGCGACATCCTAACCAATTGTCATTTTTCACGCACACTTTGCGTAATATAACCTAACCATGCTTAGGTAATCAGAACGACGTGTTAGAGAGACTTGTGACGCGACATAAGCTTGGTAATCAAAACAATGCGTTAAATAGACTTGAGACACGCCATACTAATCCAGCGTCACTGTTTACACACACTTTGCATAACCATCCTTAAGTAATCGGAACGACGCGTTAAAGAGACTTGAGACGCGACTTACTTATCTAGCGTCACTTTTCACGCACACTTTTCCTAATACAACCTAACCATGCTTAGGTAATCGGAACAACGTGTTAAACAAACTTGAGGGGCGACTTACTAATTTAGTGTCACTTTTGACGCACGCTTTGCGTAATATAACCTAACCATGCTTAGATAATCGGAGCAATACATTGAAGAGAATGGAGACGCGTCATACTAATCTAGCATCACTTTTCACGCAAACTTTGCATAATATAACCAAACGATGCTTAAGTAATCGGAACGATACATCAAATAGACTTGAGTTGCTACATACTAATCTAGCGTCACTTTTCACTCACACTTTGCGTAATATAACCTAACCATGCCTAGGTAATCAGAACGACGCGTTAGAGAGACTTCTAACGCGACATAAGCAACATCTATACGACGCGTTAAAGAGACTTGAACACGACATACTAATCCAGCGTCACTTTTCACACCTACTTTTCCTAATAAAACATAACCATGCTTAGGTAATCGGAACGACGCGTTAGACAGACTTGAGACACGACATACTAATCTAGCGTCACTATTCACGCACACTTTGCGTAATATAACCTAACCATGCTTAGGTAATTGAAACAACACGGAAAAGAGAATTGAGACGCGACATACTAATCTAGCGTCACTTTTCACGCACACTTTGCGTAATATAAACTAAGCATGCTTATGTAATTGGAAGGACGCGTTAAATAGGCTTGAGAAGCGACATACTAATCTATCGTCACTTATCATGCACACTTTGCGTAATATAACCTAACCATGCTTAGGTAATCGGAACAACGCGTTAAAGAGACTTGAGACGTGACATACTAATCTATTGATCCTTTTCACGCACACTTTGCGTACTGTAAACTAACCATGCTTAGATAATCGGAACGACGCATTAGAGAGACTTGTGACACGACATAAGCATGGTAATCGAAACGACGCGTTAAAGAGACTTGAGACACGACATACTAATCTAGCGTCACTTTTCACGCAAACATTGCATAATATAACCTAACCATGCTTAGTTAATCGGAACGGCACATTAAAGAGCCTTGAGACGCGACATACTAATCTAGCGTCACTTTTTACGCATACCCTGCGTAATATAATCTAACCATGCTTAGGTAATAGGAACGACGCATTAAATAGACTTTTGACGCGACATACTAATCTATTGTCATTTTTTTCACGCAGACTTTGTGTAATATAACCTATACATGCTTAGGTAATCGGAACGACGCGTAAGAAAGACTTGTGACTCGACATAAGCATGGTAATTGAAACGACGCGTTAAAGAGACTTGAAACACGTCATACGATTCTTGAGTCGCATTTTACGCACACTTTGTTTAATATAACCTAACCACGCTTAGGTAATCGGAACGACGTGTTATAGAAACTTTAGACGCGACATACTAATCTAGGATCACTTTTCACGTACATTTTGCATAATATAACCTAACCATGCATTGATAATCGGAACGACGTATTAAAGAGACTTGAGACGCAACATACTAATCTATCGTCACTTTTCACTTACGCTTTCCGTAATATAACCTAACCATGGGTAATCGGAATAACGCGATAAAGATAATTGAGACGCGACATACTAATCCAGCGTGACTATTCACACACACTTTGCGTACTATAATAGAAACCATGCTTAGGTAATCGGAACGACGCGTTAAATAGACTTGAGACGCAACATAATAATCAATTGTCACTTTTCACACACACTTTGCGTAATATAACCTAACCATGCTTAGGTAATCGGAACGACGCGTTAAAGAGACTTGAGACACGACATACTAATCTATTGGTACTTTTCACACACACTTTGCGTACAATAACCTAACAATAGTTAGGTAATCGAAACGACGCGTTAGACAGACTTGTGACGCGACATAAGCATTGTAATCGTAACGACGCATTAAATAGACTTGCGACATTCTAATCAATTGTAATTTTATATTCACACTCTGTGTAATATAACCTAACCATGCTTTGGTAATTGGAACAACGTGTTAGAGAAAGTTGTGAGGCGACATAAACGACGCGTTAAAGAGACTTGAGACGCGACATACTAATCTAGCGTCACTTTTCACAGACACTTTGTGTAATATAACATAACGATGGTGAGGTAATCGGAACGACGTGCTAAAAAGACTTGAGATGCGGTATACTAATCTAGCACTACTTTTCATGCATACTTTGCGTAAAATAACCCAACCATGCTTATGTAATCGGGACGACGCGTTAAAGAGACTTGAGAAGTGACATGCTAATCTAGCGTCACTTGTCATGCACACTTTGCGCAATGTAACATAACCATGCTTAGGTAATCGGAACGACGCGTTAAAGAGACTTAAGACGCGGCTTAATAATCTACCGTCACTTTTCCACCACACTTTGCGTAATAGAACCTAACCATACTTAGGTAATCAGAATGACGCGTTAGAGAGAGTTGTGACGCAATTTACAAATCTAGCGTTACTTTTCACGCGCACTTTTCGTAATATAACCTATCCATGCGTAGCTAATCGGACTGACGCGTTAGAGAGACTTGTGACGCGGCATACTAATATAGCATCACTATTCTCGTACTCTTTACGTAATATAACCTAACCATGCTTAGGTAATCGGAACGACGCGTTAAAGAGACTTGAGACGCGACATACTAATCTAGTGCCAGTTTTCACGCACACTTTGCTTAATATAATGAAACCATGCATAGGTAATCAGAACGACGCGTTAAAGAGACTTGTAACGTGACATACTAATCTAGTAGCACCTTTAACGCGCACTTGAAGTAATAGAACATAACCATTCTTAGGTAATCGGAACAACGCGTAATATAGACTTAAGACTTGACATACTAATCTAGCGTCATTATTCTCGCACTCTTTGCTTATAACCTAACAATGCTTAGGCAATCGGAACGACTCGTTAAAGAGACTTGTGACGCGACATACTAATCTATTGTAACTTTTCACGCACACTTTGCGTAATATAACCTAACCATGCTTAGCTAATCGGAACAAGGCGTTAGAGAGACTTGTGATGTGATATACTAATCTTGCGTCACTTTTCACGCACACTTTGTTGAAAAGTTATAGCCTAAACATGTATAGGTAATTGGAACGACATAAGCATGGTAATCGAAACGACGCGTTATAGAGACTGTAGACGCGCCATACTAATGTAGCGTCACTTTTTACAAACACTTTGCGTAATATAACCTAACAATGCTTAGGTAATCGGTATGACGCGTTAAAGAGACTTGAGACGTGACATACCAATCTAGTGTCACTTTTTACGCACACTTTGCGTAATATAACCTAGCCATGCTTAGTTAATCGGAACGACGCGTTAGAGAGACTTGTGACGCGACATAAGCATGACGCATAAAAGAGACCTGAGACGCGCCAAACTAATTTAGCGTCACTTCTTACGCACACTTTGTGTAACCTAACCTAACCATGCTTAGGTAATCGGAGCGACGCGTTAAAGAGAATTGAGTAGCAACATACTAATCTAGCATCACTTTTCACGCACACTTTGCATAATATAACCTAACCATGCTTAGGTAATGGAACGACGCGTTAGAGAAACTAGTGACGTGATATACTAATCTAGCGTTACTTTTAACGCAAATAGAGAGACTTGTGACGCGACATAAACATGGTTATCAAAATGACGCGTTAAACAGACTTGAGACCCGGTATACTAATCTAGCGTCATTTTTCATGCTCACGTTGCGTAATATAACCATGCTTAGGTAATTGGAATGACGCGTTGAAGAGACTTGAGATGCGACATACTAATCTAGCGTCACTTTTCACGCACACTTTCCGTAGTATAACCTAACAATGATTAGGTAAAGGAACGACGCGTTAGACGCGACGTACTAATCTAGCATCACGTTTCATGCACAATTTGCGTACTATAGCCTTTAGGTAATCGAAATGACGCGTTAAAGAGACTTGGGACGTGACATACTAATCTAGCAGCACTTTTAACGCACACTCGGGTTAGTATAACCTAACCATGCTTAGGTGTAATTGGAACGACGCATTAAAGAGCTGTGAGACGTGACATATTAATCTAGTGTCACTTTGAACGCAAACTATGCATAATACCATGCTTAGGTAATCGGAACGACGCATTAAAGAGCCTTGAGACGCGACATATTAATCTAGCGTCACTTTTCACGCACACCTTGCGTAATATAACCTAACCATGCGTAGGTAATCAGACCGGCGGGTTAGATAGACTTAAGACGCGACATACTAATCTATTGTCATTTTACACGCACACTTTGCGTATAATATAACCAAACCATGGTTAAGTAATTGGAACCACACGTTAAATAGACTTGAGATGCGATATACTAATCTATTGTCATTTTTCACGCACACTTTGCATAATATAACCTAACCATGCTTAGGTAATCAGAACGACGTGTTAGAGAGACTTGTGACGCGACATAAGCTTGGTAATCGAAACAACGTGTTAAATAGACTTGAGACACGCCATACTAATCTAGCGTCACTGTTTACACACACTTTGCATAACCATCTTTAAGTAATCGGAACGACGCGTTAAAGAGACTTGAGACGCGACTTACTTATCTAGCGTCACTTTATCGGAACAACGTGTTAAACAAACTTGAGGCGCGACTTACTAATTTAGCGTTACATTTGACGCACGCTTTGCGTAATATAACCTAACCATGCTTAGGTAATCGGAACAACGTGTTAAACAAACTTGAGGCGCGACTTACTAATTTAGCGTTACTTTTGACGCACGCTTTGCGTAATATAAACTAACCATGCTTAGGTAATCGGAACGACGCGTTAAAGAGACTTGAGACGCGACTTACTTATCTAGCGTCACTTTTCACGCACACTTTTCCTAATACAACCTAACCATGCTTAGGTAATCGGAACAACGTGTTAAACAAACTTGAGGCGCGACTTACTAATTTAGCGTTACTTTTGACGCACGCTTTGCGTAATATAACCTAACCATGCTTAGGTAATCGGAACAACGTGTTAAACAAACTTGAGGCGCGACTTACTAATTTAGCGTTACTTTTGACGCACGCTTTGCGTAATATGACCTAACCATGCTTAGGTAATCGGAATAATGCGTTGAAGAGAATGGAGACGCGTCATACTAATCTAGCATCACTTTTCACGCAAACTTTGCGTAATATAACCAAACGATGCTTAAGTAATCGGAACGATACATCAAATAGGCTTGAGACGCTACATACTAATCTAGCGTCACTTTTCACGCACACTTTGCGTAATATAACCTAACCATGCTTAGGTAATCAGAACGACGCGTTAGAGAGACTTCTAACGCGACATATGCAACATCGATACGACGCGTTAAAGAGACTTGAATGCGACATACTAATCCAGCGTCACTTTTCACGCCTACTTTTCCTAATATAACATAACCATGCTTAGGTAATCGGAACGACGCGTTACACAGACTTGAGACACGACATACTAATCTAGCGTCACTATTCATGCACACTTTGCGTAATATAACCTAACCATGCTTAGGTAATTGGAATAACACGGAAAAGAGAATTGAGACGCGACATACTAATCTAGCGTCACTTTTCACGCACACTTTGCGTAATATAATCTAAGCATGCTTAGGTAATTGGAAGGACGCGTTAAATAGGCTTGAGATGCGACATACTTTTGCAATAATATAACCTAACCATGCTTAGGTAATCGGAACGACGCGTTAAAGAGACTTAAGACGTGACATACTAATCTATTGATCCTTTTCACGCACACTTTGCGTACTATAAACTAACCATGCTTAGGTAATCGGAACGACGCGTTAGAGAGACTTGTGACGCGACATAAGCATGGTAATCGAAACGACGCGTTAAAGAGACTTGAGACGCGACATACTAATCTAGCGTCACTTTTCACGCAAACATTGCGTAATATAACCTAACCATGCTTAGTTAATCGGAACGGCACATTAAAGAGCCTTGAGACGCGACATACTAATCTAGCGTCACTTTTTACGCATACCCTGCGTAATATAACCTAACCATGCTTAGGTAATAGGAACGACGCATTAAATAGACTTGAGACGCGACATACTAATCTATTGTCATTTTGTTTCACGCACACTTTGTGTAATATAACCTAACCATGCTTAGGTAGTCGGAACGACGCGTAAGAAAGACTTGTGACTCGACATAAGCATGGTAATTGAAACGACGCGTTAAAGAGACTTGAAACACGTCATACGATTCTTGAGTCGCATTTACGCACACTTTGTCTAATATAACCTAACCACGCTAGGTAATCAGAACGACGTGTTAAAGAAACTTTAGACGCGACATACTAATCTAGGATCACTTTTCACGTACACTTTGCATAATATAACTTAACCATGCATTGACAATCGGAACGACGCGTTAATGAGACTTAAGACGCAACATACTAATCTATCGTCACTTTTCACTCATGCTTTCCGTAATATAATCTAACCATGCTTAGGTAATCGGAATAACGCGATAAAGATAATTGAGACGCGACATACTAATCCAGCGTGACTTTTCACACACACTTTGCGTACTATAATAGAAACCATGCTTAGGTAATCGGAACGACGCGTTAAATAGACTTGAGACGCAATATACTAATCAATTGTCACTTTTCACACACACTTTGCGTAATATAACCAAACCATGCTTAGGTAATCGGAACGACGCGTTAAAGAGACTTGAGACACGACATACTAATCTATTGGTACTTTTCACAGACACTTTACGTACAATAACCTAACCATAGTTAGGTAATCGAAACGACGCGTTAGACAGACTTGTGACGCGACATAAGCATTGTAATCGTAACGACGCATTAAATAGACTTGCGACGCGACATTCTAATCAATTGTAATTCTAAATTCACACTCTGCGTAATATAACCTAACCATGCTTTGGTAATTGGAACGACGTGTTAGAGAAAGTTGTGAGGCGACATAAACGACGCGTTAAAGAGACTTGAGACGCGACATACTAATCTAGCGTCACTTTTCACGGACACTTTGCGTAATATAACATAACGATGCTGAGGTAATCGGAACGACGTGTTAAAGAGACTTGAGATGCGATATACTAATCTAGCAATACTTTTCATGCATACTTTGCGTAAAATAACCCAACCATGGTTATGTAATCGGGACGACGCGTTAAAGAGACTCGAGAAGTGACATGCTAATCTAGCGTTACTTGTCATGCACACTTTGCGCAATGTAACATAACCATGCTTAGGTAATCGGAACGACGCGTTAAAGAGACTTAAGACGCGGCTTAATAATCTACCGTCACGTTTCCACCACACTTTGCGTAATAGAACCTAACCATACTTAGGTAATCAGAATGACGCGTTAGAGAGAGTTGTGACGCAATTTACAAATCTAGCGTTACTTTTCACGCACACTTTTCGTAATATAACCTATCCATGCGTAGCTAATCGGACTGACGCGTTAGAGAGACTTGTGACGCCGCATATTAATATAGCGTCACTATTCTCGTACTCTTTGCGTAATATAACCTAACCATGCTTAGGTAATCGGAACGACGCGTTAAAGAGACTTGAGACACGACATACTAATCTAGCGCCAGTTTTCACGCACACTTTGCTTAATATAATGAAACCATGCATAGGTAATCAGAACGACGCGTTAAAGAGACTTGTAGCGTGACATACTAATCTAGTAGCACCTTTAACGCGCACTTGAAGTAATATAACATAACCATTCTTAGGTAATCGGAACAACGCGTTATACAGACTTAAGACGCGACATACTAATCTAGCGTCATTATTCTCGCACTCTTTGCTTATAACCTAACAATGCTTAGGCAATCGGAACGACTCGTTAAAGAGACTTGTGACGCGACATACTAATCTATTGTAACTTTTCACGCACACTTTGCGTAATATAACCTAACCATGCTTAGCTAATCAGAACAAGGCGTTAGAGAGACTTGTGATGTGATATACTAATCTTTCGTCACTTTTCACGCACACTTTGTTGAAAAGTTATAGCCTAAACATGTTTAGGTAATTGGAACGACAAGTTAGAGTGACTTGTGACACGACATAAGCATGGTAATCGAAACGACGCGTTATAGAGACTGTAGACGCGTCATACTAATGTAGCGTCACTTTTTACAAACACTTTGCGTAATATAACCTAACAATGCTTAGGTAATCGGTATGACGCGCTAAAGTGACTTGAGACGTGACATACCAATCTAGCGTCACTTTTTACGCACACTTTGCGTAATATAACCTAGCCATGCTTAGTTAATCGGAACGGCGCGTTAGAGAGACTTGTGACGCGACATAAGCATGACGCATAAAAGAGACCTGAGACGCGCCAAACTAATTTAGCGTCACTTCTTACGCACACTTTGTGTAACCTAACCTAACCATGCTTAGGTAATCGGAGCGACGCGTTAAAGAGAATTGAGTAGCAACATACTAATCTAGCGTCACTTTTCACGCACACTTTGCATAATATAACCTAACCATGCTTAGGTAATGGAACGACGCGTTAGAGAAACTGGTGACGTGATATACTAATCTAGCGTTACTTTTAACGCAAATAGAGAGACTTGTGACGCGACATAAACATGGTTATCAAAATGACGCGTTAAACAGACTTGAGACCCGGTATACTAATCTAGCGTCATTTTTCATGCTCACGTTGCGTAATATAACCATGCTTAGGTAATTGGAATGACGCGTTGAAGAGACTTGAGATGCGACATACTAATCTAGCGTCACTTTTCATGCACACTTTCCGTAATATAACCTAGCAATGATTAGGTAATGGAACGACACGTTAGACGCGACGTACTAATCTAGCATCACGTTTCACGCACAATTTGCGTACAATAGCCTTTAGGTAATCGAAATGACGCGTTAAAGAGACTTGGGACGCGACATACTAATCTAGCAGCACTTTTAACGCACACTTGGGTTAGTATAACCTAACCATGCTTAGGTGTAATTCGAACGACGCATTAAAGAGCTGTGAGACGTGACATATTAATCTAGTGTCACTTTGAACGCAAACTATGCATAATACCATGCTTAGGTAATCAGAACGACGCATTAAAGAGCCTTGAGACGCGACATATTAATCTAGCGTCACTTTTCACGCACACCTTGCGTAATATAACCTAACCATGCGTAGGTAATCAGACCGGCGGGTTAGATAGACTTAAGACACGACATACTAATCTATTGTCATTTTACACGCACACTTTGCGTATAATATAACCAAACCATGGTTAAGTAATTGGAACCACACGTTAAATAGACTTGAGATGCGATATACTAATCTATTGTCATTTTTCACGCACACTTTGCGTAATATAACCTAACCATGCTTAGGTAATCAGAACGACGTGTTAGAGAGACTTGTGACGCGACATAAGCTTGGTAATCGAAACAACGCGTTAAATAGACTTGAGACACGCCATACTAATCTAGCGTCACTGTTTACACACACTTTGCATAACCATCTTTAAGTAATCGGAACAACGCGTTAAAGAGACTTGAGACGCGACTTACTTATCTAGCGTCACTTTTCACGCACACTTTTCCTAATACAACCTAACCATGCTTAGGTAATCGGAACAACGTGTTAAACAAACTTGAGGCGCGACTTACTAATTTAGCGTTACATTTGACGCACGCTTTGCGTAATATAACCTAAACATGCTTAGGTAATCGGAACAACGTGTTAAACAAACTTGAGGCGCGACTTACTAATTTAGCGTTACTTTTGACGCACGCTTTGCGTAATATAAACTAACCATGCTTAGGTAATCGGAACGACGCGTTAAAGAGACTTGAGACGCGACTTACTTATCTAGCGTCACTTTTCACGCACACTTTTCCTAATACAACCTAACCATGCTTAGGTAATCGGAACAACGTGTTAAACAAACTTGAGGCGCGACTTACTAATTTAGCGTTACTTTTGACGCACGCTTTGCGTAATATAACCTAACCATGCTTAGGTAATCGGAACAACGTGTTAAACAAACTTGAGGCGCGACTTACTAATTTAGCGTTACTTTTGACGCACGCTTTGCGTAATATGACCTAACCATGAATAATGCGTTGAAGAGAATGGAGACGCGTCATACTAATCTAGCATCACTTTTCACGCAAACTTTGCGTAATATAACCAAACGATGCTTAAGTAATCGGAACGATACATCAAATAGGCTTGAGACGCTACATACTAATCTAGCGTCACTTTTCACGCACACTTTGCGTAATATCACCTAACCATGCTTAGGTAATCAGAACGACGCGTTAGAGAGACTTCTAACGCGACATATGCAACATCGATACGACGCGTTAAAGAGACTTGAACGCGACATACTTATCCAGCGTCACTTTTCACGCCTACTTTTCCTAATATAACATAACCATGCTTAGGTAATCGGAACGACGCGTTAGACAGACTTGAGACACGACATACTAATCTAGCGTCACTATTCATGCACACTTTGCGTAATATAACCTAACCATGCTTAGGTAATTGGAATAACACGGAAAAGAGAATTGAGACGCGACATACTAATCTAGCGTCACTTTTCACGCACACTTTGCGTAATATAAACTAAGCATGCTTAGGTAATTGGAAGGACGCGTTAAATAGGCTTGAGATGCGACATACTTTTGCAATAATATAACCTAACCATGCTTAGGTAATCGGAACGACGCGTTAAAGAGACTTAAGACGTGACATACTAATCTATTGATCCTTTTCACGCACACTTTGCGTACTATAAACTAACCATGCTTAGGTAATCGGAACGACGCGTTAGAGAGACTTGTGACGCGACATAAGCATGGTAATCGAAACGACGCGTTAAAGAGACTTGAGAAGCGACATACTAATCTAGCGTCACTTTTCACGCAAACATTGCGTAATATAACCTATCCATGCTTAGTTAATCGGAACGGCACATTAAAGAGCCTTGAGACGCGACATACTAATCTAGCGTCACTTTTTACGCATACCCTGCGTAATATAACCTAACCATGCTTAGGTAATAGGAACGACGCATTAAATAGACTTGAGACGCGACATACTAATCTATTGTCATTTTGTTTCACGCACACTTTGTGTAATATAACCTAACCATGCTTAGGTAGTCGGAACGACGCGTAAGAAAGACTTGTGACTCGACATAAGCATGGTAATTGAAACGACGCGTTAAAGAGACTTGAAACACGTCATACGATTCTTGAGTCGCATTTACGCACACTTTGTCTAATATAACCTAACCACGCTTAGGTAATCAGAACGACGTGTTAAAGAAACTTTAGACGCGACATACTAATCTAGGATCACTTTTCCCGTACACTTTGCATAATATAACTTAACCATGCATTGACAATCGGAACGACGCGTTAATGAGACTTGAGACGCAACATACTAATCTATCGTCACTTTTCACTCATGCTTTCCGTAATATAACCTAACCATGCTTAGGTAATCGGAATAACGCGATAAAGATAATTGAGACGCGACATACTAATCCAGCGTGACTTTTCACACACACTTTGCGTACTATAATAGAAACCATGCTTAGGTAATCGGAACGACGCGTTAAATAGACTTGAGACGCAACATACTAATCAATTGTCACTTTTCACACACACTTTGCGTAATATAACCAAACCATGCTTAGGTAATCGGAACGACGCGTTAAAGAGACTTGAGACACGACATACTAATCTATTGGTACTTTTCACACACACTTTGCGTACAATAACCTAACCATAGTTAGGTAATCGAAACGACGCGTTAGACAGACTTGTGACGCGACATAAGCATTGTAATCGTAACGACGCATTAAATAGACTTGCGACGCGACATTCTAATCAATTGTAATTTTAAATTCACACTCTGCGTAATATAACCGAACCATGCTTTGGTAATTGGAACGACGTGTTAGAGAAAGTTGTGAGGCGACATAAACGACGCGTTAAAGAGACTTGAGACGCGACATACTAATCTAGCGTCACTTTTCACGGACACTTTGCGTAATATAACATAACGATGCTGAGGTAATCGGAACGACGTGTTAAAGAGACTTGAGATGCGATATACTAATCTAGCAATACTTTTCATGCATACTTTGCGTAAAATAACCCAACCATGGTTATGTAATCGGGACGACGCGTTAAAGAGACTCGAGAAGTGACATGCTAATCTAGCGTCACTTGTCATGCACACTTTGCGCAATGTAACATAACCATGCTTAGGTAATCGGAACGACGCGTTAAAGAGACTTAAGACGCGGCTTAATAATCTACCGTCACTTTTCCACCACACTTTGCGTAATAGAACCTAACCATACTTAGGTAATCAGAATGACGCGTTAGAGAGAGTTGTGACGCAATTTACAAATCTAGCGTTACTTTTCACGCACACTTTTCGTAATATAACCTATCCATGCGTAGCTAATCGGACTGACGCGTTAGAGAGACTTGTGACGCGGCATACTAATATAGCGTCACTATTCTCGTACTCTTTGCGTAATATAACCTAACCATGCTTAGGTAATCGGAACGACGCGTTAAAGAGACTTGAGACGCGACATACTAATCTAGCGCCAGTTTTCACGCACACTTTGCTTAATATAATGAAACCATGCATAGGTAATCAGAACGACGCGTTAAAGAGACTTGCAACGTGACATACTAATCTAGTAGCACCTTTAACGCGCACTTGAAGTAATATAACATAACCATTCTTAGGTAATCGGAACAACGCGTTATAGAGACTTGAGACGCGACATACTAATCTAGCGTCATTATTCTCGCACTCTTTGCTTATAACCTAACAATGCTTAGGCAATCGGAACGACTCGTTAAAGAGACTTGTGACGCGACATACTAATCTATTGTAACTTTTCACGCACACTTTGCGTAATATAACCTATGCTTAGCTAATCGGAACAAGGCGTTAGAGAGACTTGTGATGTGATATACTAATCTTGCGTCACTTTTCACGCACACTTTGTTGAAAAGTTATAGCCTAAACATGTTTAGGTAATTGGAACGACAAGTTAGAGTGACTTGTGACACGACATAAGCATGGTAATCAAAACGACGCGTTATAGAGACTGTAGACGCGCCATACTAATGCAGCGTCACTTTTTACAAACACTTTGCGTAATATAACCTAACAATGCTTAGGTAATCGGTATGACGCGTTAAAGAGACTTGAGACGTGACATACCAATCTAGCGTCACTTTTTACGCACACTTTGCGTAATATAACCTAGCCATGCTTAGTTAATCGGAACGGCGCGTTAGAGAGACTTGTGACGCGACATAAGCATGACGCATAAAAGAGACTTGAGACGCGCCAAACTAATTTAGCGTCACTTCTTACGCACACTTTGTGTAACCTAACCTAACCATGCTTAGGTAATCGGAGCGACGCGTTAAAGAGAATTGAGTAGCAACGTACTAATCTAGCGTCACTTTTCACGCACACTTTGCATAATATAACCTAACCATGCTTAGGTAATGGAACGACGCGTTAGAGAAACTGGTGACGTGATATACTAATCTAGCGTTACTTTTAACGCAAATAGAGAGACTTGTGACGCGACATAAACATGGTTATCAAAATGACGCGTTAAACAGACTTGAGACCCGGTATACTAATCTAGCGTCATTTTTCATGCTCACGTTGCGTAATATAACCATGCTTAGGTAATTGGAATGACGCGTTGAAGAGACTTGAGATGCGACATACTAATCTAGCGTCACTTTTCACGCACACTTTCCGTAATATAACCTAACAATGATTAGGTAAAGGAACGACGCGTTAGACGCGACGTACTAATCTAGCATAACGTTTCACGCACAATTTGCGTACTATAGCCTTTAGGTAATCGAAATGACGCGTTAAAGAGACTTGGGACGCGACATACTAATCTAGCAGCACTTTTAACGCACACTTGGGTTACTATAACCTAACCATGCTTAGGTGTAATTGGAACGACGCATTAAAGAGCTGTGAGACGTGACATATTAATCTAGTGTCACTTTGAACGCAAACTATGCATAATACCATGCTTAGGTAATCGGAACGACGCATTAAAGAGCCTTGAGACGCGACATATTAATCTAGCGTCACTTTTCACGCACACCTTGCGTAATATAACCTAACCATGCGTAGGTAATCAGACCGGCGGGTTAGATAGACTTAAGACGCGACATACTAATCTATTGTCATTTTACACGCACACTTTGCGTATAATATAACCAAACCATGGTTAAGTAATTGGAACCACACGTTAAATAGACTTGAGATGCGATATACTAATCTATTGTCATTTTTCACGCACACTTTGCGTAATATAACCTAACCATGCTTAGGTAATCAGAACGACGTGTTAGAGAGACTTGTGACGCGACATAAGCTTGGTAATCGAAACAATGCGTTAAATAGACTTGAGACACGCCATACTAATCTAGCGTCACTGTTTACACACACTTTGCATAACCATCTTTAAGTAATCGGAACGACGCGTTAAAGAGACTTGAGACGCGACTTACTTATCTAGCTTCACTTTTCACGCACACTTTTCCTAATACAACTTAACCATGCTTAGGTAATCGGAACAACGTGTTAAACAAACTTGAGGCGCGACTTACTAATTTAGCGTTACATTTGACGCACGCTTTGTGTAATATAACCTAACCATGCTTAGGTAATCGGAACAACGTGTTAAACAAACTTGAGGCGCGACTTACTAATTTAGCGTTACTTTTGACGCACGCTTTGCGTAATATAACCTAACCATGGTTAGGTAATCGGAACGACGCGTTAAAGAGACTTGAGACTTACTTATCTAGCGTCACTTTTCACGCACACTTTTCCTAATGCAACCTAACCATGCTTAGGTAATCGGAACAACGTGTTAAACAAACTTGAGGCCGACTTACTAATTTAGCGTTACTTTTGACGCACGCTTTGCGTAATATAACCTAACCATGCTTAGGTAATCGGAACAACGTGTTAAACAAACTTGAGGCGCGACTTACTAATTTAGCGTTACTTTTGACGCACGCTTTGCGTAATATAACCTAACCATGCTTAGGTAATCGGAACAATGCGTTGAAGAGAATGGAGACGCGTCATACTAATCTAGCATCACTTTTCACGCAAACGTCGCGTATTATAACCAAACGATGCTTAAGTAATCGGAACGATACATCAAATAGGCTTGAGACGCTACATACTAATCTAGCGTCACTTTTCACGCACACTTTGCGTAATATAACCTAACCATGCTTAGGTAATCAGAACGACGCGTTAGAGAGACTTCTAACGCGACATATGCAACATCGATACGACGCGTTAAAGAGACTTGAACGCGACATACTAATCCAGCGTCACTTTTCACGCCTACTTTTCCTAATATAACATAACCATGCTTAGGTAATCGGAACGACGCGTTAGACAGACTTGAGACACGACATACTAATCTAGCGTCACTATTCATGCACACTTTGCGTAATATAACCTAACCATGCTTAGGTAATTGGAATAACACGGAAAAGAGAATTGAGACGCGACATACTAATCTAGCGTCACTTTTCACGCACACTTTGCGTAATATAAACTAAGCATGCTTAGGTAATTGGAAGGACGCGTTAAATAGGCTTGAGATGCGACATACTAATCCATCGTCACTTATCATGCACACTTTGCAATAATATAACCTAACCATGCTTAGGTAATCGGAACGACGCGTTAAAGAGACTTAAGACGTGACATACTAATCTATTGATCCTTTTCACGCACACTTTGCGTACTATAAACTAACCATGCTTAGGTAATCGGAACGACGCGTTAGAGAGACTTGTGACGCGACATAAGCATGGTAATCGAAACGACGCGTTAAAGAGACTTGAGACGCGACATACTAATCTAGCGTCACTTTTCACGCAAACATTGCGTAATATAACCTAACCATGCTTAGTTAATCGGAACGGCACATTAAAGAGCCTTGAGACGCGACATACTAATCTAGCGTCACTTTTTACGCATACCCTGCGTAATATAACCTAACCATGCTTAGGTAATAGGAACGACGCATTAAATAGACTTGAGACGCGACATACTAATCTATTGTCATTTTGTTTCACGCACACTTTGTGTAATATAACCTAACCATGCTTAGGTAGTCGGAACGACGCGTAAGAAAGACTTGTGACTCGACATAAGCATGGTAATTGAAACGACGCGTTAAAGAGACTTGAAACACGTCATACGATTCTTGAGTCGCATTTACGCACACTTTGTCTAATATAACCTAACCACGCTTAGGTAATCAGAACGACGTGTTAAAGAAACTTTAGACGCGACATACTAATCTAGGATCACTTTCCACGTACAATTTGCATAATATAACTTAACCATGCATTGACAATCGGAACGACGCGTTAATGAGACTTGAGACGCAACATACTAATCTATCGTCAGTTTTCACTCATGCTTTCCGTAATATAACCTAACCATGCTTAGGTAATCGGAATAACGCGATAAAGATAATTGAGACGCGACATACTAATCCAGCGTGACTTTTCACACACACTTTTCGTACTATAATAGAAACCATGCTTAGGTAATCGGAACGACGCGTTAAATAGACTTGAGACGCAACATACTAATCAATTGTCACTTTTCACACACACTTTGCGTAATATAACCAAACCATGCTTAGGTAATCGGAACGACGCGTTAAAGAGACTTGAGACACGACATACTAATCTATTGGTACTTTTCACACACACTTTGCGTACAATAACCTAACCATAGTTAGGTAATCGAAACGACGCGTTAGACAGACTTGTGACGCGACATAAGCATTGTAATCGTAATGACGCATTAAATAGACTTGCGACGCGACAGTCTAATCAATTGTAATTTTAAATTCACACTCTGCGTAATATAACCTAACCATGCTTTGGTAATTGGAACGACGTGTTAGAGAAAGTTGTGAGGCGACATAAACGACGCGTTAAAGAGACTTGAGACGCGACATACTAATCTAGCGTCACTTTTCACGGACACTTTGCGTAATATAACATAACGATGCTGAGGTAATCGGAACGACGTGTTAAAGAGACTTGAGATGCGATATACTAATCTAGCAATACTTTTCATGCATACTTTGCGTAAAATAACCCAACCATGGTTATGTAATCGGGACGACGCGTTAAAGAGACTCGAGAAGTGACATGCTAATCTAGCGTCACTTGTCATGCACACTTTGCGCAATGTAACATAACCATGCTTAGGTAATCGGAACGACGCGTCAAAGAGACTTAAGACGCGGCTTAATAATCTACCGTCACTTTTCCACCACACTTTGCGTAATAGAACCTAACCATACTTAGGTAATTAGAATGACGCGTTAGAGAGAGTTGTGATGCAATTTACAAATCTAGCGTTACTTTTCACGCACACTTTTCGTAATATAACCTATCCATGCGTAGCTAATCTGAATGACGCGTTAGAGAGACTTGTGACGCGGCATACTAATATAGCGTCACTATTCTCGTACTCTTTGCATAATATAACCTAACCATGCTTAGGTAATCAGAACGACGCGTTAAAGAGACTTGAGACGCGACATACTAATCTGGCGCCAGTTTTCACGCACACTTTGCTTAATAAAATGAAACCATGCATAGGTAATCAGAAAGACGCGTTAAAGAGACTTGTAACGTGACATACTAATCTAGCAGCACTTTTAACGCGCACTTGAAGTAATATAACATAACCATTCTTAGGTAATCGAAACGACGCGTTAAAGAGACTTAAGACGCGACATACTAATCTAGCGTCATTATTCTCGCACTCTTTGCTTATAACCTAACAATGTTTAGGCACTCGGAACGACTCGTTAAAGAGACTTATGACGCGGCATACTAATCTATTGTAACTTTTCACGCACACTTTGCGCAATATAACCTAACCATCCTTAGCTAATCGGAACAAGGCGTTAGAGAGACTTGTGATGTGATATACTAATCTTGCGTCACTTCTCACGCACACTTTGTTGAAAAGTTATAGCCTAAACATGTTTAGGTAATTGGAACGACGAGTTAGAGTGACTTGTGACACGACATAAGCATGGTAATCGAAACGACGCGTTATAGAGACTGTAGACGCGCCATACTAATCTAGCGTCACTTTTTACAAACACTTTGCGTAATATAACCTAACCATGCTTAGGTAATCGGTATGACGCGTTAAAGAGACTTGAGACGTGACATACCAATCTAGCGTCACTTTTTACGCACACTTTGCGTAATATAACCTAGCCATGCTTAGTTAATCGGAACGACGCGTTAGAGAGACTTGTGACGCGACATAAGCATGACGCATAAAAGAGACTTGAGACGCGCCAAACTAATCTAGCGTCACTTCTTACGCACACTTTGTGTAACCTAACCTAACCATGCTTAGGTAATCGGAGCGACGCGTTAAAGAGAATTGAGTAGCAACATACTAATCAAGCGTCACTTTTCACGCACACTTTGCATAATATAACCTAACCATGCTTAGGTAATGGAACGACGCGTTAGAGAAACTGGTGACGTGATATACTAATCTAGCGTTACTTTTAACGCAAATAGAGAGACTTGTGACGCGACATAAACATGGTTATCAAAATGACGCGTTAAACAGACTTAGACACGGCATAATAATCTAGCGTCACTTTTGACACACGCTTTGCGTAAATAACCTAACCATGCTTAGGTAATCGGAACAACGCGTTAAAGAGATTTAAGACGCGACATACTAATCTAGCATCACTTTTCACGCACCCTTTGCGTAATATAACCTAACCGTGCTTAGGTAATCGGAACGACGCGTTAAATAGACTTGAGATGCGACATACTAATCTAGTCACTGTTAACGCACATTTTGCGTAATATAACCTAAACATGCTTAGGTAATCGTAACGACGCGTTAAAGAGACTTGAGACGTGGCATACTAATCTATTGTTACTTTTCACGCACACTTTGCGTACTAAACGACGCGTTAGAGAGACTTGTGACGCGACATAAGCATGTTAATCGAAACTACGCGTTAAAGAGACTTGAGACACGACATACTAATCTAGCGTCACTTTTCACGCAAACATTGCGTAATATAACCTAACCATGATTAGTTAATCGGAACGGCACATTAAAGAGCCTTGAGACGCGACATACTAATCTAGCGTCACTTTTTACGCATACCCTGCGTAATATAACCTAACCATGCTTAGGTAATAGGAACGACGCATTAAATAGACTTTTGACGCGACATACTAATCTATTGTCATTTTTTTTCACGCACACTTTGTGTAATATAACCTAACCATGCTTAGGTAATCGGAACGACGCGTAAGAAAGACTTGTGACTCGACATAAGCATGGTAATTGAAACGACGCGTTAAAGAGACTTGAAACACGTCATACAATTCTTGAGTCGCATTTTACGCACACTTTGTTTAATATAACCTAACCACGCTTAGGTAATCGGAACGACGTGTTATAGAAACTTTTGACGCGACATACTAATCTAGGATCACTTTTCACGTACATTTGGCATAATATAACTTAACCATGCATTGATAATCGGAACGACGCGTTAAAGAGACTTGAGACGCAACATACTAATCTATCGTCACTTTTCACTCATGCTTTCCGTAATATAACCTAACCATGGGTAATCGGAATAACGCGATAAAGATAATTGAGACGCGACATACTAATCCAGCGTGACTTTTCACACACACTTTGCGTACTATAATAGAAACCATGCTTAGGTAATCGGAACGACGCGTTAAATAGACTTGAGACGCAACATAATAATCAATTGTCACTTTTCACACACACTTTGCGTAATATAACCTAACCATGCTTAGGTAATCGGAACGACGCGTTAAAGAGACTTGAGACACGACATACTAATCTATTGGTACTTTTCACACACACTTTGCGTACAATAACCTAACCATAGTTAGGTAATCGAAACGACGCGTTAGACAGACTTGTGACGCGACATAAGCATTGTAATCGTAACGACGCATTAAATAGACTTGCGACGCGACATTCTAATCAATTGTAATTTTAAATTCACACTCTGCGTAATATAACCTAACCATGCTTTGGTAATTGGAACGACGTGTTAGAGAAAGTTGTGAGGCGACATAAACGACGCGTTAAAGAGACTTGAGACGCGACATACTAATCTAGCGTCACTTTTCACGGACACTTTGCGTAATATAACATAACGATGCTGAGGTAATCGGAACGACGTGTTAAAGAGACTTGAGATGCGATATACTAATCTAGCAATACTTTTCATGCATACTTTGCGTAAAATAACCCAACCATGGTTATGTAATCGGGACGACGCGTTAAAGAGACTCGAGAAGTGACATGCTAATTTAGCGTCACTTGTCATGCACACTTTGCGCAATGTAACATAACCATGCTTAGGTAATCGGAACGACGCGTTAAAGAGACTTAAGACGCGGCTTAATAATCTACCGTCACTTTTCCACCACACTTTGCGTAATAGAACCTAACCATACTTAGGTAATTAGAATGACGCGTTAGAGAGAGTTGTGACGCAATTTACAAATCTAGCGTTACTTCTCACGCACACTTTTCGTAATATAACCTATCCATGCGTAGCTAATCTGAATGACGCGTTAGAGAGATAGCGTCACTATTCTCGTACTCTTTGCATAATATAACCTAACCATGCTTAGGTAATCAGAACGACGCGTTAAAGAGACTTGAGACGCGACATACTAATCTGGCGCCAGTTTTCACGCACACTTTGCTTAATAAAATGAAACCATGCATAGGTAATCAGAAAGACGCGTTAAAGAGACTTGTAACGTGACATACTAATCTAGCAGCACTTTTAACGCGCACTTGAAGTAATATAACATAACCATTCTTAGGTAATCGAAACGACGCGTTAAAGAGACTTAAGACGCGACATACTAATCTAGCGTCATTATTCTCGCACTCTTTGCTTATAACCTAACAATGTTTAGGCACTCGGAACGACTCGTTAAAGAGACTTGTGATGCGGCATACTAATCTATTGTAACTTTTCACGCACACTTTGCGCAATATAACCTAACCATGCTTAGCTAATCGGAACAAGGCGTTAGAGAGAGACTTGTGATGTGATATACTAATCTTGCGTCACTTCTCACGCACACTTTGTTGAAAAGTTATAGCCTAAACATGTTTAGGTAATTGGAACGACGAGTTAGAGTGACTTGTGACACGACATAAGCATGGTAATCGAAACGACGCGTTATAGAGACTGTAGACGCGCCATACTAATCTAGCGTCACTTTTTACAAACACTTTGCGTAATATAACCTAACCATGCTTAGGTAATCGGTATGACGCGTTAAAGAGACTTGAGACATGACATACCAATCTAGCGTCACTTTTTACGCACACTTTGCGTTGTGACGCGACATAAGCATGACGCATAAAAGAGACTTGAGACGCGCCAAACTAATCTAGCGTCACTTCTTACGCACACTTTGTGTAACCTAACCTAACCATGCTTAGGTAATCGGAGCGACGCGTTAAAGAGAATTGAGTAGCAACATACTAATCAAGCGTCACTTTTCACGCACACTTTGCATAATATAACCTAACCATGCTTAGGTAATGGAACGACGCGTTAGAGAAACTGGTGACGTGATATACTAATCTAGCGTTACTTTTAACGCAAATAGAGAGACTTGTGACGCGACATAAACATGGTTATCAAAATGACGCGTTAAACAGACTTAGACACGGCATAATAATCTAGCGTCACTTTTGACACACGCTTTGCGTAAATAACCTAACCATGCTTAGGTAATCGGAACAACGCGTTAAAGAGATTTAAGACGCGACATACTAATCTAGCATCACTTTTCACGCACCCTTTGCGTAATATAACCTAACCGTGCTTAGGTAATCGGAACGACGCGTTAAATAGACTTGAGATGCGACATACTAATCTAGTCACTGTTAACGCACATTTTGCGTAATATAACCTAAACATGCTTAGGTAATCGTAACGACGCGTTAAAGAGACTTGAGACGTGGCATACTAATCTATTGTTACTTTTCACGCACACTTTGCGTACTAAACGACGCGTTAGAGAGACTTGTGACGCGACATAAGCATGGTAATCGAAACTACGCGTTAAAGAGACTTGAGACACGACATACTAATCTAGCGTCACTTTTCACGCAAACATTGCGTAATATAACCTAACCATGATTAGTTAATCGGAACGGCACATTAAAGAGCCTTGAGACGCGACATACTAATCTAGCGTCACTTTTTACGCATACCCTGCGTAATATAACCTAACCATGCTTAGGTAATAGGAACGACGCATTAAATAGACTTTTGACGCGACATACTAATCTATTGTCATTTTTTTTCACGCACACTTTGTGTAATATAACCTAACCATGCTTAGGTAATCGGAACGACGCGTAAGAAAGACTTGTGACTCGACATAAGCATGGTAATTGAAACGACGCGTTAAAGAGACTTGAAACACGTCATACAATTCTTGAGTCGCATTTTACGCACACTTTGTTTAATATAACCTAACCACGCTTAGGTAATCGGAACGACGTGTTATAGAAACTTTTGACGCGACATACTAATCTAGGATCACTTTTCACGTACATTTGGCATAATATAACTTAACCATGCATTGATAATCGGAACGACGCGTTAAAGAGACTTGAGACGCAACATACTAATCTATCGTCACTTTTCACTCATGCTTTCCGTAATATAACCTAACCATGGGTAATCGGAATAACGCGATAAAGATAATTGAGACGCGACATACTAATCCAGCGTGACTTTTCACACACACTTTGCGTACTATAATAGAAACCATGCTTAGGTAATCGGAACGACGCGTTAAATAGACTTGAGACGCAACATAATAATCAATTGTCACTTTTCACACACACTTTGCGTAATATAACCTAACCATGCTTAGGTAATCGGAACGACGCGTTAAAGAGACTTGAGACACGACATACTAATCTATTGGTACTTTTCACACACACTTTGCGTACAATAACCTAACCATAGTTAGGTAATCGAAACGACGCGTTAGACAGACTTGTGACGCGACATAAGCATTGTAATCGTAACGACGCATTAAATAGACTTGCGACGCGACATTCTAATCAATTGTAATTTTAAATTCACACTCTGCGTAATATAACCTAACCATGCTTTGGTAATTGGAACGACGTGTTAGAGAAAGTTGTGAGGCGACATAAACGACGCGTTAAAGAGACTTGAGACGCGACATACTAATCTAGCGTCACTTTTCACGGACACTTTGCGTAATATAACATAACGATGCTGAGGTAATCGGAACGACGTGTTAAAGAGACTTGAGATGCGATATACTAATCTAGCAATACTTTTCATGCATACTTTGCGTAAAATAACCCAACCATGGTTATGTAATCGGGACGACGCGTTAAAGAGACTCGAGAAGTGACATGCTAATTTAGCGTCACTTGTCATGCACACTTTGCGCAATGTAACATAACCATGCTTAGGTAATCGGAACGACGCGTTAAAGAGACTTAAGACGCGGCTTAATAATCTACCGTCACTTTTCCACCACACTTTGCGTAATAGAACCTAACCATACTTAGGTAATTAGAATGACGCGTTAGAGAGAGTTGTGACGCAATTTACAAATCTAGCGTTACTTTTCACGCACACTTTTCGTAATATAACCTATCCATGCGTAGCTAATCTGAATGACGCGTTAGAGAGATAGCGTCACTATTCTCGTACTCTTTGCATAATATAACCTAACCATGCTTAGGTAATCAGAACGACGCGTTAAAGAGACTTGAGACGCGACATACTAATCTGGCGCCAGTTTTCACGCACACTTTGCTTAATAAAATGAAACCATGCATAGGTAATCAGAAAGACGCGTTAAAGAGACTTGTAACGTGACATACTAATCTAGCAGCACTTTTAACGCGCACTTGAAGTAATATAACATAACCATTCTTAGGTAATCGAAACGACGCGTTAAAGAGACTTAAGACGCGACATACTAATCTAGCGTCATTATTCTCGCACTCTTTGCTTATAACCTAACAATGTTTAGGCACTCGGAACGACTCGTTAAAGAGACTTGTGACGCGGCATACTAATCTATTGTAACTTTTCACGCACACTTTGCGCAATATAACCTAACCATGCTTAGCTAATCGGAACAAGGCGTTAGAGAGAGACTTGTGATGTGATATACTAATCTTGCGTCACTTCTCACGCACACTTTGTTGAAAAGTTATAGCCTAAACATGTTTAGGTAATTGGAACGACGAGTTAGAGTGACTTGTGACACGACATAAGCATGGTAATCGAAACGACGCGTTATAGAGACTGTAGACGCGCCATACTAATCTAGCGTCACTTTTTACAAACACTTTGCGTAATATAACCTAACCATGCTTAGGTAATCGGTATGACGCGTTAAAGAGACTTGAGACGTGACATACCAATCTAGCGTCACTTTTTACGCACACTTTGCGTTGTGACGCGACATAAGCATGACGCATAAAAGAGACTTGAGACGCGCCAAACTAATCTAGCGTCACTTCTTACGCACACTTTGTGTAACCTAACCTAACCATGCTTAGGTAATCGGAGCGACGCGTTAAAGAGAATTGAGTAGCAACATACTAATCAAGCGTCACTTTTCACGCACACTTTGCATAATATAACCTAACCATGCTTAGGTAATGGAACGACGCGTTAGAGAAACTGGTGACGTGATATACTAATCTAGCGTTACTTTTAACGCAAATAGAGAGACTTGTGACGCGACATAAACATGGTTATCAAAATGACGCGTTAAACAGACTTAGACACGGCATAATAATCTAGCGTCACTTTTGACACACGCTTTGCGTAAATAACCTAACCATGCTTAGGTAATCGGAACAACGCGTTAAAGAGATTTAAGACGCGACATACTAATCTAGCATCACTTTTCACGCACCCTTTGCGTAATATAACCTAACCGTGCTTAGGTAATCGGAACGACGCGTTAAATAGACTTGAGATGCGACATACTAATCTAGTCACTGTTAACGCACATTTTGCGTAATATAACCTAAACATGCTTAGGTAATCGTAACGACGCGTTAAAGAGACTTGAGACGTGGCATACTAATCTATTGTTACTTTTCACGCACACTTTGCGTACTAAACGACGCGTTAGAGAGACTTGTGGCGCGACATAAGCATGGTAATCGAAACTACGCGTTAAAGAGACTTGAGACACGACATACTAATCTAGCGTCACTTTTCACGCAAACATTGCGTAATATAACCTAACCATGATTAGTTAATCGGAACGGCACATTAAAGAGCCTTGAGACGCGACATACTAATCTAGCGTCACTTTTTACGCATACCCTGCGTAATATAACCTAACCATGCTTAGGTAATAGGAACGACGCATTAAATAGACTTTTGACGCGACATACTAATCTATTGTCATTTTTTTTCACGCACACTTTGTGTAATATAACCTAACCATGCTTAGGTAATCGGAACGACGCGTAAGAAAGACTTGTGACTCGACATAAGCATGGTAATTGAAACGACGCGTTAAAGAGACTTGAAACACGTCATACAATTCTTGAGTCGCATTTTACGCACACTTTGTTTAATATAACCTAACCACGCTTAGGTAATCGGAACGACGTGTTATAGAAACTTTTGACGCGACATACTAATCTAGGATCACTTTTCACGTACATTTGGCATAATATAACTTAACCATGCATTGATAATCGGAACGACGCGTTAAAGAGACTTGAGACGCAACATACTAATCTATCGTCACTTTTCACTCATGCTTTCCGTAATATAACCTAACCATGGGTAATCGGAATAACGCGATAAAGATAATTGAGACGCGACATACTAATCCAGCGTGACTTTTCACACACACTTTGCGTACTATAATAGAAACCATGCTTAGGTAATCGGAACGACGCGTTAAATAGACTTGAGACGCAACATAATAATCAATTGTCACTTTTCACACACACTTTGCGTAATATAACCTAACCATGCTTAGGTAATCGGAACGACGCGTTAAAGAGACTTGAGACACGACATACTAATCTATTGGTACTTTTCACACACACTTTGCGTACAATAACCTAACCATAGTTAGGTAATCGAAACGACGCGTTAGACAGACTTGTGACGCGACATAAGCATTGTAATCGTAACGACGCATTAAATAGACTTGCGACGCGACATTCTAATCAATTGTAATTTTAAATTCACACTCTGCGTAATATAACCTAACCATGCTTTGGTAATTGGAACGACGTGTTAGAGAAAGTTGTGAGGCGACATAAACGACGCGTTAAAGAGACTTGAGACGCGACATACTAATCTAGCGTCACTTTTCACGGACACTTTGCGTAATATAACATAACGATGCTGAGGTAATCGGAACGACGTGTTAAAGAGACTTGAGATGCGATATACTAATCTAGCAATACTTTTCATGCATACTTTGCGTAAAATAACCCAACCATGGTTATGTAATCGGGACGACGCGTTAAAGAGACTCGAGAAGTGACATGCTAATTTAGCGTCACTTGTCATGCACACTTTGCGCAATGTAACATAACCATGCTTAGGTAATCGGAACGACGCGTTAAAGAGACTTAAGACGCGGCTTAATAATCTACCGTCACTTTTCCACCACACTTTGCGTAATAGAACGTAACCATACTTAGGTAATTAGAATGACGCGTTAGAGAGAGTTGTGACGCAATTTACAAATCTAGCGTTACTTTTCACGCACACTTTTCGTAATATAACCTATCCATGCGTAGCTAATCTGAATGACGCGTTAGAGAGATAGCGTCACTATTCTCGTACTCTTTGCATAATATAACCTAACCATGCTTAGGTAATCAGAACGACGCGTTAAAGAGACTTGAGACGCGACATACTAATCTGGCGCCAGTTTTCACGCACACTTTGCTTAATAAAATGAAACCATGCATAGGTAATCAGAAAGACGCGTTAAAGAGACTTGTAACGTGACATACTAATCTAGCAGCACTTATAACGCGCACTTGAAGTAATATAACATAACCATTCTTAGGTAATCGAAACGACGCGTTAAAGAGACTTAAGACGCGACATACTAATCTAGCGTCATTATTCTCGCACTCTTTGCTTATAACCTAACAATGTTTAGGCACTCGGAACGACTCGTTAAAGAGACTTGTGACGCGGCATACTAATCTATTGTAACTTTTCACGCACACTTTGCGCAATATAACCTAACCATGCTTAGCTAATCGGAACAAGGCGTTAGAGAGAGACTTGTGATGTGATATACTAATCTTGCGTCACTTCTCACGCACACTTTGTTGAAAAGTTATAGCCTAAACATGTTTAGGTAATTGGAACGACGAGTTAGAGTGACTTGTGACACGACATAAGCATGGTAATCGAAACGACGCGTTATAGAGACTGTAGACGCGCCATACTAATCTAGCGTCACTTTTTACAAACACTTTGCGTAATATAACCTAACCATGCTTAGGTAATCGGTATGACGCGTTAAAGAGACTTGAGACGTGACATACCAATCTAGCGTCACTTTTTACGCACACTTTGCGTTGTGACGCGACATAAGCATGACGCATAAAAGAGACTTGAGACGCGCCAAACTAATCTAGCGTCACTTCTTACGCACACTTTGTGTAACCTAACCTAACCATGCTTAGGTAATCAGAGCGACGCGTTAAAGAGAATTGAGTAGCAACATACTAATCAAGCGTCACTTTTCACGCACACTTTGCATAATATAACCTAACCATGCTTAGGTAATGGAACGACGCGTTAGAGAAACTGGTGACGTGATATACTAATCTAGCGTTACTTTTAACGCAAATAGAGAGACTTGTGACGCGACATAAACATGGTTATCAAAATGACGCGTTAAACAGACTTAGACACGGCATAATAATCTAGCGTCACTTTTGACACACGCTTTGCGTAAATAACCTAACCATGCTTAGGTAATCGGAACAACGCGTTAAAGAGATTTAAGACGCGACATACTAATCTAGCATCACTTTTCACGCACCCTTTGCGTAATATAACCTAACCGTGCTTAGGTAATCGGAACGACGCGTTAAATAGACTTGAGATGCGACATACTAATCTAGTCACTGTTAACGCACATTTTGCGTAATATAACCTAAACATGCTTAGGTAATCGTAACGACGCGTTAAAGAGACTTGAGACGTGGCATACTAATCTATTGTTACTTTTCACGCACACTTTGCGTACTAAACGACGCGTTAGAGAGACTTGTGACGCGACATAAGCATGGTAATCGAAACTACGCGTTAAAGAGACTTGAGACACGACATACTAATCTAGCGTCACTTTTCACGCAAACATTGCGTAATATAACCTAACCATGCTTAGTTAATCGGAACGGCACATTAAAGAGCCTTGAGACGCGACATACTAATCTAGCGTCACTTTTTACGCATACCCTGCATAATATAACCTAACCATGCTTAGGTAATAGGAACGACGCATTAAATAGACTTTTGACGCGACATACTAATCTATTGTCATTTTTTTTCACGCACACTTTGTGTAATATAACCTAACCATGCTTAGGTAATCGGAACGACGCGTAAGAAAGACTTGTGACTCGACATAAGCATGGTAATTGAAACGACGCGTTAAAGAGACTTGAAACACGTCATACAATTCTTGAGTCGCATTTTACGCACACTTTGTTTAATATAACCTAACCACGCTTAGGTAATCGGAACGACGTGTTATAGAAACTTTAGACGCGACATACTAATACAGGATCACTTTTCACGTACATTTGGCATAATATAACTTAACCATGCATTGATAATCGGAACGACGCGTTAAAGAGACTTGAGACGCAACATACTAATCTATCGTCACTTTTCACTCACGCTTTCCGTAATATAACCTAACCATGGATAAACGGAATAACGCGATAAAGATAATTGAGACGCGACATACTAATCCAGCGTGACTTTTCACACACACTTTGCGTACTATAATAGAAACCATGCTTAGGTAATCGGAACGACGCGTTAAATAGACTTGAGACGCAACATAATAATCAATTGTCACTTTTCACACACACTTTGCGTAATATAACCTAACCATGCTTAGGTAATCGGAACGACGCGTTAAAGAGACTTGAGACACGACATACTAATCTATTGGTACTTTTCACACACACTTTGCGTACAATAACCTAACCATAGTTAGGTAATCGAAACGACGCGTTAGACAGACTTGTGACGCGACATAAGCATTGTAATCGTAACGACGCATTAAATAGACTTGCGACGCGACATTCTAATCAATTGTAATTTTAAATTCACACTCTGCGTAATATAACCTAACCATGCTTTGGTAATTGGAACGACGTGTTAGAGAAAGTTGTGAGGCGACATAAACGACGCGTTAAAGAGACTTGAGACGCGACATACTAATCTAGCGTCACTTTTCACGGACACTTTGCGTAATATAACATAACGATGCTGAGGTAATCGGAACGACGTGTTAAAGAGACTTGAGATGCGATATACTAATCTAGCAATACTTTTCATGCATACTTTGCGTAAAATAACCCAACCATGGTTATGTAATCGGGACGACGCGTTAAAGAGACTCGAGAAGTGACATGCTAATCTAGCGTCACTTGTCATGCACACTTTGCGCAATGTAACATAACCATGCTTAGGTAATCGGAACGACGCGTTAAAGAGACTTAAGACGCGGCTTAATAATCTACCGTCACTTTTCCACCACACTTTGCGTAATAGAACCTAACCATACTTAGGTAATTAGAATGACGCGTTAGAGAGAGTTGTGACGCAATTTACAAATCTAGCGTTACTTTTCACGCACACTTTTCGTAATATAACCTATCCATGCGTAGCTAATCTGAATGACGCGTTAGAGAGACTTGTGACGCGGCATACTAATATAGCGTCACTATTCTCGTACTCTTTGCATAATATAACCTAACCATGCTTAGGTAATCAGAACGACGCGTTAAAGAGACTTGAGACGCGACATACTAATCTGGCGCCAGTTTTCACGCACACTTTGCTTAATAAAATGAAACCATGCATAGGTAATCAGAAAGACGCGTTAAAGAGACTTGTAACATGACATACTAATCTAGCAGCACTTTTAACGCGCACTTGAAGTAATATAACATAACCATTCTTAGGTAATCAAAACGACGCGTTAAAGAGACTTAAGACGCGACATACTAATCTAGCGTCATTATTCTCGCACTCTTTGCTTATAACCTAACAATGTTTAGGCACTCGGAACGACTCGTTAAAGAGACTTGTGACGCGGCATACTAATCTATTGTAACTTTTCACGCACACTTTGCGCAATATAACCTAACCATGCTTAGCTAATCGGAACAAGGCGTTAGAGAGACTTGTGATGTGATATACTAATCTTGCGTCACTTCTCACGCACACTTTGTTGAAAAGTTATAGCCTAAACATGTTTAGGTAATTGGAACGACGAGTTAGAGTGACTTGTGACACGACATAAGCATGGTAATCGAAACGACGCGTTATAGAGACTGTAGACGCGCCATACTAATCTAGCGTCACTTTTTACAAACACTTTGCGTAATATAACCTAACCATGCTTAGGTAATCGGTATGACGCGTTAAAGAGACTTGAGACGTGACATACCAATCTAGCGTCACTTTTTACGCACACTTTGCGTAATATAACCTAGCCATGCTTAGTTAATCGGAACGACGCGTTAGAGAGACTTGTGACGCGACATAAGCATGACGCATAAAAGAGACTTGAGACGCGCCAAACTAATCTAGCGTCACTTCTTACGCACACTTTGTGTAACCTAACCTAACCATGCTTAGGTAATCGGAGCGACGCGTTAAAGAGAATTGAGTAGCAACATACTAATCAAGCGTCACTTTTCACGCACACTTTGCATAATATAACCTAACCATGCTTAGGTAATGGAACGACGCGTTAGAGAAACTGGTGACGTGATATACTAATCTAGCGTTACTTTTAACGCAAATAGAGAGACTTGTGACGCGACATAAACATGGTTATCAAAATGACGCGTTAAACAGACTTAGACACGGCATAATAATCTAGCGTCACTTTTGACACACGCTTTGCGTAAATAACCTAACCATGCTTAGGTAATCGGAACAACGCGTTAAAGAGATTTAAGACGCGACATACTAATCTAGCATCACTTTTCACGCA
Organism: Mercurialis annua; assembly: GCF_937616625.2. NCBI lineage: Eukaryota > Viridiplantae > Streptophyta > Magnoliopsida > Malpighiales > Euphorbiaceae > Mercurialis > Mercurialis annua. Next base: position 25,936,626 of record NC_065576.1, read on the forward strand.
CCCTTTGCGTAATATAACCTAACCGTGCTTAGGTAATCGGAACGACGCGTTAAATAGACTTGAGATGCGACATACTAATCTAGTCACTGTTAACGCACATTTTGCGTAATATAACCTAAACATGCTTAGGTAATCGTAACGACGCGTTAAAGAGACTTGAGACGTGGCATACTAATCTATTGTTACTTTTCACGCACACTTTGCGTACTAAACGACGCGTTAGAGAAACTTGTGACGTGTAATAAGCATGGTAATCGAAACGACGCGTTAAAGACAGTTGAGACGCGACATTATAATTTAGAGTCACTTTTCACGTAAACTTTGCATAATATAACAACCATACTTAGGTAAAAGAGCCTTGAGACTGGACATTCTAATCTAGCGTCACCTTTCACGCACACCTTGCGTAATATAACCTAACCATGCTTAGGTAATCGGAATGACGCGTTAAATAGACTTGAGACGCGACATATTGATCTAGCATTACTTCTGTCGCACACTTTGCGTAATACAACCTAACCATTCTTGGATAATCGGAACGATGCGTAAAAGACACTTGAGACCTGACATACTAATAATCAATTGTTAATTTTCACGCACACTCTGCGTAATATTACCTAACTATTCTTAGGTAATCGGAACGACCCATTAGAGAGACTTGTGACACGACATAAGCATGGTAATCTAGCATCACTTTTCACGTACACATTGCATAATATAACCTAACCATGCTAAGGTAATCGGAACGACGAGTTAGATAGACTTAAGTCGCGACATACTAATCTATTGTCATTCACGCACATTTTGCGTAATATAACCTAACTATGCTTAAGTAATTGGAATGACTCTTTAAATGGACTTGAGTCGCGACATACTAATCTATTGTCATTTTTCACGCACACTTTGGTAATTGGAACGACGCGTTAGAGAGACTTGTGATGCGACATAAGCATGGTAATCGAAACGACGCGTTAAAGAGACTTGAGAGGCGCCATACTAATATAGCGTCACTTTTGACGCACACTTTGCGTAATATAACTTAACCATGCTTAGGTAATCAGAACGACGCGTTAAAGAGAATTGAGACGCGACATACTAATCTAGCGTCACTTTTCACGCACACTTTGCGTAATATAACCTAGCCATGCTTAGGTAATCTGATCGACGCGTTAAACAGACTTGAGACGCGGCATAATAATCTAGCGTCACTTTTGACACACGCTTTGCGTAAATAACATATAACCATGCTTAGGTAATCGGAACGACGCGTTAAAGAAATTTGAGACGCGACATACTAATCTACCGTCACTTTTCACGCACCCTTTGCGTAATATAACCTAACCATGCTTAGGTAATCGGAACGACGCGTTAAATAGACTTGAGATGTGACATATAAATCTAGTCGCTTTTCACGCATACTTTGCGTAATATTACCTAACCAGGCTTAGGTAATCGTAACGACGCGTTAAAGAGACTTGAGACGTGACATACTAATCTATTGTTACTTTTGACGCACACTTTGCGTACTATAACCTAAACATGCTTAAGGTAATCGGAACGCGACATACTAATCTAGCGTCACTTTTCACGTAAACTTTGCATAATATAACAACCATACTTATCTTTTTTTTTAAAAAAAAACAACAACCATACTTAGGTAATCGGAACGACGCATTAAAAAGCCTTGAGACGGGACATTCTAATCTAGCGTCATCTTTCACGCACACCTTGCGTAATATAACCCAACCATGCTTAGGTAATCGGAACGAAGCGTTAAAGAGACTTGAGACGCGACATACGAATCTAGCCTTACCTCTCTCGCACACTTTGCGTAATATAACCTAACCATTCTTGGATAATCGAAATGATGCGTTAAAGAGACTTGAGACGCGACATACTAATCAATTGTTAATTTTCACGCACACTCTGTGTAAAATAACCTAACCATTCTTAGGTAATCGGAACGGCCCATTAGAGAGACTTGTGACACGACATAAGCATGGTAATCAAAACAACTCGTTAAAGAGACTTGAGACGCGACATACTAATCTAGCATCACTTTTCACTTACACATTGCATAATATAACCTAATCATGCTTAGGTAATCGGAATGATTCGTTAAAGAGACTTGAGACAAGACATACTAATCTAGCATCACTTTTCACGCAAACTTTGCATAATATAACAACTGTGATTAGGTATCGAAACGACGCATTAAATAGCCTTGAGACGCGACATACTAATCTAGCGTCACCTTTCACGCACACCTTGCGTAATATAACGTAACCATGCTTAGGTAATCGGAACGACCCGTAAAAGAGACTGGAGACGCGACATACTAATGACGCGTTAAAGAGACTTGATACGCGACATACTAATCTACTGTTACTTTTCACGCACGCTTTGCGTAATATAACCTAACCATTCTTAGGTAATCGCAACGACCCGTTAGAGAGACTTGTGACGCGACATAAGCATGGTAATCAAAACGACGCGTTAAAGAGACTTGAGACACGATATACTAATCTAGTGTCAATTTTCACGTACGCATTGCATAATATAACATAACCATGCTTAGGTAATTGGAACGACGAGTTAGATTGACCTAAGACGCGACATACTAATCTATTGTCATTTTTCACGCATACATTGCGTAATATTACCTAACCATGCTTAAGTAATTGGAACGACGCGTTAAATGGACTTGAGACGCGACATACTAATCCATTGTCATTTTTCACGCACACTTTCGGTAATATAACCTAACCATGATTAGGTAATCGGAACGATGCGTTAGAGAGACTTGTGACGCGACATAAGCATGGTAATCGAAAAGACGCGTTAAAAACACTTTAGACGCGCCATATTAATCTAGCGTCACTTTGTACGCACACTTTGCGTAATATATCGTAACCATGCTTAGGAAATCGGAATGACGCGTTAGAGAGACTTGAGACGCCCATACTAATCTAGTTTCACTTTTCACTCACACTTTGCATAATATAACCTGACCATGCTTAGGAAATCGGAACGACGCATAAAATAGCCTTGAGACGGGACATTCTAATCTAGCGTCACCTTTCACGCACACCTTGCGTAATATAACCTAACCATGCTTAGGTAATCGGAACGACACGTTAAAGAGACTTGAGAGGCGACATACTAATCTAGCATTACTTTTCTCGCAAACTTTGCGTAATATGACCTAATCATTCTTGGGTAATTGGAACGACGCGTTAAAGAGACTTGAGATGCGACATACTAGTCTATTGTTACTTTTCATGCATATTGTGCGTAATATAACCTAACCATTCCTAGGTAATCGGAATGACCCGATAGAGAGACTTGTGACGCGACTTAAGCATGGTAATAAAAACGGCGCGATAAAGAGACTTGAGACGTGATATACTAATCTAGCGTCACTTTTCACGTACATATTGCATAATATAGCCTAACAATGCTTAGGTAATCGGAACGATGAGTTAGATTGACCTATGATGCGACATACTAATCTATTGTCATTTTTCACGCACACTTTGCGTAATATTACCTAACCATGCTTAAGTAATTGGAACGACGCGTTAAATGCACTTAAGACGCGACATACTAATCTATTGTCATTTTTCACACACACTTTGCGTAGTATAACCTAACCATGCTTAGCTAATCGGGACGACGCGTTAAAAAGACATTAGACGCGCCATATTAATCTAGCGTCACTTTGTATGAAAACTTTGCGTAATATAACCTAACCATGCTGAGGAAATTGGAACGACGCGTTAGAGAGACTTGAGACGCCCATACTAATCTAGTTTCACTTTTCACGCACATTTTGCGTAATATAACCTGACCATGCTTAGGAAATCGGACGACGCGTTAGAGAGACTTGAGATGGGACATATTGATCTAAAGTCACTTTTCAAGGACACTATGCGTAGTATAACCATGCTTAGAGGTAATCGGAACGACGCGTTAAGGAGACTTGTGACGCGAGATAATCATGGTAATCGGAACGACGCTTTAATAAGACTTGTGATGCTATATACTTATATAGCGTCCCTATTCACGCACACTTTGCATAAAAAAACCTAACCATGCATAGGTAATCAGAACGACGCGTTAAAGAGACTTGTGACGCGACATACTAATCTAGTGTCACTTTTAACGCAGACTTTGCGTAGTATAACCTAACCATGCTTAGGTAATCGGAACGACGCGTTATAGAGAGACTTGTGATGCGACATACTTAAATTGCATTACTTTTCAAGCACACCTCCCGTAACATAACCTAACCATGCTTAGGTAATTGGAACGACGCGTTAAAGAAAATTGAGACGCGACATATATAGCGTCACTATTAATGCACACTTTGCGTAATATAACCTAACTATGCATAGGTAATTGGAACAATGCGTTAAAGAGACTTGTGACATGACATAACTATATAGCGTCCCTTTTCACGCACACTTTGCATAATATAACCTAACCATTCATAGTAATCGTAACAACGCGTTAAAGAAACTTGTGACGCAACATACTAATCTAGCCTCACTTTTAACGCACACTTTGCGTAATATAACCTAGCCATGCTTAGGTAATCAGAACGACGCGTTAAAGAGTCTTGTGACACGACATACTTATATAGCGTCACTTTTCACGCACACTTCGCGCAATATAACCTAGCCATGCTTAGGTAATCGGAACGATGCGTTAAAGAGATTTGAGACGCTACATACTATTCTATTGATCCTTTCACGCACACTTTGCGTACTATAATCTAACCATGCTTAGGTAACCGGAACGACGGGTTAGAGTGACTTGTGACGCGACATAAGCATGGTAATCGAAACGACGCGTTAAAGTGAGTTGAGACGCAACATACTAATCTAGTGTCACTTTAACGCGCACTGTGCGTAATATAACCTAACCATGCTCAGGTAATCGGAACGACGCGTTAAAGAGACTTATGACACGTCTTACTTATATAGCATCACTTTTCACGCACACTTTTCGTAATATAACATAACCATTGTTAGGTAATCAGAACGACGCATTAAAGAGACTTGTGACACGACATACTAATCTAGTGTCACTCTTTAACGCACACTTTGCGTAATATAACTTAACCATGCTTAGGTAATTGGAACGACGTGTTAAAGAGACTTGAGAAGCGACATACTAATCTAGCATCACTTTTCACGCACACTATGCGTAATATAACCTAACCATGCTTAGGTAATCAAAACGACGCGTTAACTTGTGACGTGACATACTACTAATTTAGCGTCACTTTTAACGCACACTTTGCGTTATATAATCTAACCATGCATAGGTAATCAGAACGACGCATTAAAGAGACTTGTGAAACGACATAATAATCTAGCGTCACTTTTAGCGCACACTTAGCGTAATATAACCTAACCATGGTTAGGTAATCAGAACCTCCCGTTAAAGAGACTTGAGACGCGACATACTAATCTAGCATCACTTTTAACGCACACTTTGCATAATATAACCGAACCATGCTTAGGTAATCGAAACGACGCGTTAAAGAGACTTAAGACGCGACATACTTACATAGTGTCACTTTTAACGCACACTTTGCGTAATATAACCTAACAATGCATAGGAAATTGGAACGACGCCTTAAAGAGACTTGTGACGCGACATACTTATATAGCGTCCCATTTCAATTTCACTTTGCATAATATAACCTAACCATGCATAGGTAATCGGCCGAGGAGTTAATGAGACTTGTGACGCGACATACTAATCTAGCCTCACTTTTAACGCACACTTTACGTAATATAACCTAACTATGCTTTGGTAATCGGAACGACGCGTTAAAGAGACTTGTGTCGCGACATACTTATGTAGCGTCACTTTTCACGCACACTTTGCGTAATATAACCTAACCATGCTTAGGTAATCGGAACAACGCGATAAAGAGACTTGTGACGCGACATTATATAGCGTCACTTTTCACGCAATCTTAGCGTAATATAACCAAACTATAGGTAGTCTAAACAACTCGTTAAAGAGACTTGAGACGCGACATACTAATTTAGCATCACTTTTAACGCACACTTTGCGTAATATAACCGAACCATGCTTATGTAATAGAAATGACGCGTTAAAGAGACTTAAGACGCGACATACTTATATAGCGTCACTTTTAACGCACACTTTGCGTAATATAACAAAAAAATGCATAGGTAATTAGAATGACGCCTTAAAGAGACTTGTGACGCGACATACTTATATAGCGTCCTTTTTCACGCTCACTTTGCATAATATAACCTAACCATGCATAGGTAATCAGCCGACGCGTTAATGAGACTTGTTACGCGACATTCTAATCTAGCCTCACTTTTAACTCACACTTTGCGTAATATAACCTAACCATGCTTTGGTAATCGGAACGACGCGTTAAAGAGACTTGTGTCACGGCATACTTATATAGCGTCACTTTTCACGCACACTTTGCGTAATATAACCTAACCATGCTTAGGTAATCGGAACAACACGTTAAAGAGACTTGTGACGCGACATACTTATATAGCGTCACTTTTCACGCAAACTTTGCGTAATATAACCAAACCATTGTTAGTTAATCAGAACGACGCGTTAAAGAGACTTGTATCGCGATATATTAATCTAGCGTCATTTTTAACGCACACTTAGCGTAATATAACCTAACCATGCTTAGATAATCGAAACAAAGCGTTAAAGAGACTTGTGATGCGACATACTTATATAGCGTCACTTTTCACGCACACTTTACGTAAAATTACCCAACCACTGATAGGTAATCAGAACGACGAGTTAAAGAGACTTGTGACCCGATATACTAATCTAGTGTCACTTTTAACGCACCCTTCGCGTAAAATAACCTAACCATACTTAGGTAATCGGAATGATGCAACAAAGAGACTTGAGACGCGACATACTAATCTAGTGACACTTTTAAAACACACTTTGCGTTATATAACCTAACCATGCTTAGGTAATCGGAACGACGCGTTAAAGAGACTTGAGGCGCGACATACTAATCTAAAGTCACTTATAACGCATACTTTGCATAATATAACCTATCCATGCTTAGGTAATCGGAATGACGTGTTAAAAAGACTTGTGATGTGACATACTTATCTAGCGTCACTTTTCCCACACACTTTATGTAATATAACCTAACCATTGTTAGGTCAGAACGATGCGTTAAAAAGACTTGTGACGCGACATACTAATCTAGTGTCACTTTTAATGTACACTTTGCATCATATAACCTAAGCACGCTTAGGTAATCTGAACGACGTGTTAAAGAGACTTGAGACGCGACATACTACTAATCTAGTATCACTTTTCACCCACACTTTGCGTAATATAACCTAACCACGCTAAGGTAATCAGAATGACACGTTAAAGAGATTTCATATGCGACATACTACTAAACTAGCGTCACTTTTAATGCACACTTTCTTTATATAACCTAACCATGCCTAGGTAATCGGAACAACTCGTTCAATAGACTTGTGATGGGACATAGTAATATAGAGTCACTTTTCACGCACACTTTGCGTAATATAACCTAACCATGCATAGCTAATCGGAACGGCGTGTTAAAGAGACTTGTGATGTGACTGAAAAATCGAGCGTCACTTTTAACGCACACTTTGCGTAATATAGCCTAACCATGCTTTGTTATTCTGAATGACGCGTTAAAGAGACTTGTGCGCGACATACTTATCTAGCATCACTTTTCACGCACACTTTGCTTAATATAACCTAACCATACTTAGCTAATCGGAACGACGTGTTAAAGAGACTTGTATCTAGCGTCACATTTAACGCACACTTAGCGTAATATAACCTAACAATGTTTAGGTAATCGGAACGACGCTTTAAAGAGACTTGAGACGCGACATACTAATCTAGCGTCACTTTTAACGCACACTTTGTGTAGTATAACCGAATTATACTTAGGTAACCGCAACGACGCGTTAAAGAGACTTAAGACGCAACATGCTTATATAGCGTCACTTTTAACGCACACTTTGTGTAATATAACCTAACCATGCAGACTTGTTACGCGATATACTTTTATTGCGTCACTTTTCATGCACCCTTCGCGTAATATAACCTAAGCATGCTTAGGTAATCGGAACGATGCGACAAAGAGACTTGAGACGCGACATACTAATCTAGCGACACTTTTAAAACACAAGCTTAGGCAATCGGAACGACGCGTTAAAGAGACTTGAGACGCGACATACTAATATAGCGTCACTTATAACGCACACTTTGCGTATATAATCTAAAATAGACTTGAGACGCGACATACTAATCATGCTTTGGTAATCGGAACAACGCGTTAAAAGACTTGTGACGCGACATAAGCATTGTAATCGAAACGACGCGTTAAAGAAACTTGAGACGTGCCATACTAATCTAGCGTCACTTTTTACGCACATTTTGTGTAATATAACCTAACCATGCTTAGGTAATCGAAACGACACGTTAAAGATACTTGAGATGCGACATACTAATCTAGCGTCACTTTTCACGCATATTTTGCTTAATATAACCTAACCATGCTTAAGAAATTGAAACGACGTTTTAGAAAGACTTGAGACGCGACATACTGATCTAACGTCACTTTTCACGCACATTTTGCGTAATATAACCTAGCCATGATTATGTAATCGGAACAACGCGTTCAAGAGACTTGTGACGCGAGATAAGCATGGTAATTGAAACGAAACTTTAAAAAGACTTGACACGAATCATACTAATCTAGCGTCACTTTTTATGCACACTTTGTGTATTACAACCTAACCATGCTTAGATAATTGAAACGACGCGTTAATGAGAATTGAGACTGGACATACTAATCTAGCGTCACTTTTTCACGCAAACTTTGCGTAATATAACCTAGTCATGCATAGGTAATCGGAACAACGCGTTAAAGAGACTTGTGACGCGAGATAAGCATGGTAATCAAAACGACGCATCAAAGAGACTTGGGACGAATCATACTAACACACACTTTGCATAATATAACCTAACCATGCTTAGATAATCGAAACGACACGTTAAAGAGACTTGAAATTGGACATACAATTCTAGCGTCACTTTTCACGCACACTTTGCGTAATATAACCTAACCCTGCTTAGGAAAACGGAACGACGCGTTAGAGAATCGTGTGACGCGACCTAAGCATGGTAATCGAAATGTTGTGTGAGACTTGAGACACGACATACTAATCTAGCGTCACTTTTCATGCACACCTTGCGTATAATAACCTAACAAGGCTTAGGTAATCAGAACGACGCGTTAGATAGACTTAAGACGCGACATACATAACAATTTTCTTTTTTCACGCACAACCTAACCATGCTTAAGTAATCTGAACGACGCGTAAATAGACTTAAGATGCAACATACTAATCTATTGTCATTTTCTATGCACACTTTGCGTAATATAGCCTAACCATGCTTAGGTAATCGGAACAACGCGTAAAAGAGACTTGTGACGCGACATAAGCATGGTAATCGAAACGACGCGTTAAGAGACTTGAGACGCGCCATACTAATCTAGCGTCAACTTTTACGCACACTTTGCGTAATATAACCTAACCATGCTTAGGTAATCGGAACGACGCGTTAAAGAGAAGACGCGACATACTAATCTAGCGTCACTTTTCACGCACACTTTGTATAATATAACCTAGACATGTATAGGTAATCGGATCGACACGTTAAACAGACTTGAGATGCGACATAATAATCTAGCGTCACTTTTGACACACGCTTTGCTTTGCGTAAATAACCTACCCATGCTTAAGTAATCGGAACAACGCAGATTGGAGACCCGACATACTAATCTAGCGTCACTTTTCACTTACCCTTTGCATAATATAACCTAACCATGCTTGGGTAATCGTAACGACGCGTTAAAGAGACTTCAGACGCGACATACTAATCAATTGTTACTTTTCACGCACATTTTGCGTAATATAACCTAACCATGCTTAGGTAATCGGAACAACGCGTAAAAGAGACTTGTGACGCGACATAAGCATGGTAATCGAAACGACGCGTTAAAGAGACTTGAGACGCGCCATACTAATCTAGCGTCACTTTTTACGCACACTTTGCCTAATATAACCTAACCATGCATAGGTAATCGGAACGTCGCGTTAAAGAGACTTAAGACGCGACATACTAATCTAGCGTCACTTTTCACGCACAATTTGCGTAATATAACCCAGCCATGCTTAGGTAATCCGATCGACGCGTTAAACAGACTTGAGACACGGCATAATAATCTAGCGTCACTTTTGACACACGCTTTGTGTAAATAACCTAACCATGCCTAGGTAATCGTAACGACGCGTTTAAGAGATTTGGACGCGACATACTAATCTAGCGTCTCTTTTCACGCACCCTTTGCGTAATATAACCAAACCATGCTTAGGTAATTGGAACGACGCGTTAAATAGACTTGAGATGCGACATACTAAGCTAGTCACTTTTCACGCAGACTTTGCGTAATATAACCTAACCATGCTTAGGTAACCGTAACGATGCGCTAAAGAGACTTTAGATGTGACATACTAATATATTGTTACTTGTCACTCACACTTTGTGTACTATAACCTAACCATGCTTAAGGTAATCGGAACGGCGCGTTAGAGAGACTTGTGACGCGACATAAGCATGATAATAGAAACGATGCATTAAAGTCAGTTGAGACGCGACATACTAATCTAGCGTCACATTTCACGTAAACTTTGCATAATATAACAACCATACTTAGGTAATCGGAACGACGCATTAAAGAGCCTTAAGAAGGGACATTCTAATCTAGCGTCACCTTTCACGCACACCTTGCGTAATATAACCTAACCATGCTTAGGTAATCGGAACGACGCGTTAAATAGACTTGAGATGCAACATACTAATCTAGCATTACTTCTCTCGCACACTTTGCGTAATATAACCTAACCATTTTTGGATAATCGGAACGATGCGTTAAAGAGACTTGAGACGCGACATACTAATCTAGCGTCACTTTTCACGCACAATTTGCGTAATATAACCTAGCCATGCTTAGGTAATCCAATCGACGCGTTAAACAGATTTGAGACCCGGCATAATAATCTAGCGTCACTTTGGACACACGCTTTGTGTAAATAACCTAACCATGCTTAGCTAATCGGAACGACGCGTTAAATAGATTTGAGATGCGACACACTAATCTAGCATAACTTTTCACGTACACATTGCATAATATAACCTAACCATGTTAAGGTAATCGGAACGACGAGTTAGATAGACTTAAGTCGCGACATACTAATCAATTGTCATTTTTCACGCAAACTTTGCGTAATATAACCTAACCATGCTTAAGTAATTGGAACGACTCTTTAAATGGACTTGAGTCGCAACATACTAATCTATTTTTCTTTTTTACGCACACTTTGGTAATCGGAACGACGCGTTAGAGAGACTTGTGATGCGACATAAGCATGGTAATCGAATCGACGCGTTAAAAAGACTAGAGACGCGCCATATTAATCTAGCGTCACTTTTTACGCACACTTTGCGTAACATATATAACCTAACCATGCTTAGGAAATCAGAACGACGCGTTAGAGAGACTTGACACGCGACATACTATACTCTAGTGTCACTTTTCACGCACACTTTACGTAATATAACCTAACCATTCTTAGGAAATTGAAACAACGCGTTAGAGAGACAATAGACGCGACATGCTGATTTAATGTCACTTTTCACGCAAACTTGGCGTAATATAACTAACCATGCATAGGTAATCAGAACAACGCGTTAAAGAGACTTGCGACGCGAGATAAGCATTGTAATCGAAACGACGCTTTCAATAGACTTGAGACGAATCATGCCAACACACACTTCGCGTAATATAACCTAACCATGCTTAGATAATCGAAACGACGCGTTAAAGAGACTTGAGATTGGACATACTATTCTAGCGTCACTTTTCACGCACACTTTGCGTAATATAACCTAACCCTGTTTAGGTAAACGGAACGACGCGTTAGAGAGAAGTGTGACACGACCTAAGCATGGTAATCGAAATGATGCGTTAAAGAGACTTGAGACACGACATACTAATCTAGCGTCACTTTTCACGCACACCTTGCGTAAAATAACCTAACAAGGCTTAGGTAATCAGAACGACGCGTTAGATAGACTTAAGACGCGACATACATATCAATTGTCTTTTTTCACGTACAACCTAACCATGCTTAAGTAATCTGGACGACGCGTAAATAGACTTGAGATGCGCCATACTAATCAAGCGTCACTTTTTACGCACACTTTGCGTAATATAACCTAACCATGATTAGGTAATCGGAACGACGCGTTAAAGAGACTTGAGACGCGACATACTAATCTAGCGTCACTTTTCACGCACACTTTGTGTAATATAACCTAGCCATGCTTAGGTAATCCGATCGACACGTTAAACAGACTTGAGACGCGTCATAATAATTTAGCGTCACTTTTGACACACGCTTTGCATGAATAACCTAACCATGCTTAGGTAATCGGAACAACGCGTTAAAGAGATTTGAGACGCGACATACTAATCTTGCGTCACTTTTCACGCACCCTTTGCGTAATATAACCTAACCATGCTTAGGTAATCGGAACGACGCGTTCAATAGACTTGAGATGCGACGAACTAATCTAGTCACTTTTCACGCACACTTTGCGTAATATAACCTAACCATGCTTGGGTAATCGTAATGACGCGTTAAAGAGACTTCAGACGCGACATACTAATCTATTGTTACTTTTCACGTACACTTTGCGTAATATAACCTAACCATGCTAAGATAATCGGAACGACGAGTTAGATAGACTTAAGTCGCGACATACTAATCTACTGTCATTTTTCACGCAAACGTTGCGTAATATAACCTAACCATGCTTAAGTAATTGGAACGACTCTTTAAATGGACTTGAGTCGCAACATACTAATCCATTGTCATTTTTCACGCACACTTTGGTAATCGGAACGACGCGTTAGTGAGACTTGTGATGCAACATAAGCATGGTAATCGAAACGACGCGTTAAAAATACTTGAGACGCGTCATATTAATCTAGCGTCACTTTTTACGCACACTTTGCGTAATATAACCTAAGAATGCTTAGGAAATCGGAACGACGTGTTAAAGAGACTTGAGACGCGACATAGTACTCTGGTGTCGCTTTTCACGCACACTTTACGTAATATAACCATGCTTAGGAAATTGAAACGACGCGTTAGAGAGACATTAGACGCGACATACTGATTTAACGTCACTTTTGACGCAAACTTTGCGTAATATAACCTAACCAAGTATATGTAATCAAAACAACGCATTAAAGAGACTTGTGACACGAGATAAGCATGGTAATCGAAACGACGCTTTAAAGAGACTTGAGACGAATCATACTAGCACACACTTTGCGTAATATAACCTAACCATGCTTAGAAAATCGAAACGACGCGTTAAAAAGACTTGAGATTGGACATACTATTCTAGCGTCACATTTCATGCACACTTTGCGTAATATAACCTAACCCTGCTTAGGTAAACGGGACGACGCAAATCGAAATGATGTGCTAAAGAGACTTGAGACACGACATACTAATCTAGCGTCACTTTTCACGCACACCTTGCGTAAAAATAACCTAACAAGGCTTAGGTAATCAGAACGACGAGTTAGATAGACTTAAGACGCGACATACATATCAATTGTCTTTTTTCACGCACAACCTAACCATGCTTAAGTAATCTGAACGACGCGTAAATAGACTTGAGATGCGCCATACTAATCTAGCGTCACTTTTCACGCACACTTTGTGTAATATAACCTAGCCATGCTTAGGTAATCTGATCGACACGTTAAACACACTTGAGACGCGACATAATAATCTAGCGTCACTTTTGACACACGCTTTTCGTAAATAACCAAACCATGCTTAGGTAATCGGAACAACGCGTTAAAGAGATTTGAGACGCGACATACTAATCTCGCGTCACTTTTCACGCACCCTTTGCGTAATATAACCTAACCATGCTTAGGTAATCGGAACGTCGCGTTCAATAGACTTGAGATGCGACAAACTAATCTAGTCACTTTTCACGCACACTTTGCGTAATATAACCTAACCATGCTTGGGTAATCGTAACGACGCGTTAAAGAGACTTCAGACGCGACATACTAATCTATTGTTACTTTTCACACACACTTTGCGTACTATAATCTAACCATGCATAAGGTAATCGGAACGACGTGTTACAGAGACTTGTGACGCGACATAAGCATGGTAATCAAAACGACGTGTTAAAGATACTTGAGACGCGACATACTAATCTAGCATCACTTTTCACGCAAACTATGCATAATATAACAACCATGATTAGGTATCGGAACGATGCATTAAAGAGCCTTGAGACGCGGCATACTAATCTAGCGTCACCTTTCACGCACACCTTGCGTAATATAACGTAACCATGCTTAGGTAATCGGAGCGACGCGTTAAAGAGACTGGAGACGCGGCATACTAATCTAGCATTACTTTTCTCGCACACTTTGCGCAATATAACCTAACCATTCTTGGGTAATCGGAACGACGCGTTAAAGAGACTTGAGACGCGACATAAGCATGGTAATCAAAACGACGCGTTAATGAGACTTGAGACGCGATATCCTAATCTAGTGTCAATTTTCACGTACACATTGCATAACAAAACCTAACCATGCTTAGGTAATTGAAACGACGAGTTAGATTGACCTAAGACGCGACATACTAATCTATTGTCATTTTTCACGCACACATTGCGTAATATTACCTAACCATGCTTAAGCAATTTGAACGACGCGTTAAATGGACTTGAGACGTGACATACTAATCTATTGTCATTTTTCACGGACCCTTTGGGTAATATAACCTAACCATGCTTAGGTAATAGGAACGATGTGTTAGAGAGACTTCTGACGCGACATAAGCATGGTAATTGAAAAGACGCGTTAAAAAGACTTAAGACATGCCATATTAATCTAGCGTCACTCTGTACGCACACTTTGCGTAATATAACGTAACCATGCTTCGGAAATCGGAATGACGCGTTAGAGAGACTTGAGACGCCCATACTAATCTAGTTTCACTTTTCACTCACAATTTGCACAATATAACATAACCATGCTTAGGAAATCGGAACGACGCATAAAAGACCCTTGAGACGGGACATTCTAATCTAGCATCACCTTTCACGCACACCTTGCGTAATATAACCTAACCATTCTTGGGTAATCGGAACGATGCGTTAAAGAGACTTGAGATGCGACATACTAATCTATTGTTACTTTTCACGCACACTAAGCGTAATATAACCTAACCATTCTTAGGTAATCGGAACGACCCGTTAGAGAGACTTGTGACGCGACATAAGCATGGTAATCAAAACGACGCGTTAAAGAGACTTGAGACGTGATAATCTAGCGTCACTTTTCACGTACACATTGCATAATATAGCCTAACAATGCTTAGGTAATCGAAACGATGAGTTAGATTGACCTAAGATGCGACATACTAATCTGTTGTCATTTTTCAGCATACTTTGCGTAATATTACCTAACCATGCTTAAGTAATTGGAACGACGCGTTAAATGCACTTAAGACGCGACATACTAATCTATTGTCATTTTTCTTGCACACTTTGCGTGATATAACCTAACCATGCTTAGGTAATCGGAACGATGCGTTAAAAAGACATTAGACGCGCCATATTAATCTAGCGTCACTTTGTACGCACACTTTGCATAATATACCCTAACCATGCTAAGGAAATTGGAACGAAGCGCTAGAGAGACTTGAGACGCCCATACTAATCTAGTTTCACTTTTCACGCACATTTTGCGTAATATAACTGGACCATGCTTAGGAAATCGGAACGACGCGTTAGAGAGACTTGACACGCGACATACTGATCTAAAGTCACTTTTCAAGGACACTTTGCGTAATATTACCATGCTTAGAGGTAATCGGAACGACGCGTTAAAGAGACTTGTGACGCGAGATAATCATGGTAATCGGAACAACGATTTAATAAGACTTGAGAGGCGACATACTTATATAGCGACCCTATTCACGCACACTTTAAATAAAATAACCTAACCATGCATAGGTAATCGGAACGACGCGTTAAAGAGACTTGTGACGCGACATACAATTCTAGTGTCACTTTTAACGCACACTTTGCGTAATATAACCTAACCATAATTAGGTAATCGGAACGATGCGTTACAGAGAATTGTGATGCGACATACTTAAATTGCATCACTTTTCAAGCATCCTAACCATGCTTAGGTAATTGGAACGACGCGTTAAAGAAAATTGAGATGCGACATATATAGCGTCACTTTTGACGCACACTTTGCGTAGTATAACCTAACTATGCATAGGTAATTGGAACGACGCGTTAACGAGACTTGTGACACGACATAACTATATAGCGTCCCTTTTCACGCACACTTTGCATAATATAACCTAACCATTCATAATAATCGAAACGACGCGTTAAAGAGACTTGTGACGCGACATACTAATCTAGCCTCACTTTTAATGCACACTTTGCGTAATATAACCTAGCCATGCTTAGGTAATCAGAACGACGCGTTAAAGAGTCTTGTGACACGACATACTTATATAGCGTCACTTTTCACGCACACTTCGCGTAATATAACCTAGCCATGCTTAGGTAATCGGAACGATGCGGTAAAGAGATTTGAGACGCTACATACTAATCTCCTTTCACGCAAACTTTGCGTACTATAACGTAACCATGCTTAGGTAACCGTAACGACGGGTTAGAGTGACTTGTGACGCGACATAAACATGGTAATCGAAACGACGCGTTAAAGAGACTTGAGACGCAACATACTAATCTAGTATCACTTTAACGCGCACTGTGCGTAATATAACCTAGCCATGCTTCGGTAATTGGAACGACGCGCTAAAGAGACTTGTGATGCGACTTACTTATATAGCGTCACTCTTTAACGCACACTTTGCGTAATATAACCTAACCATGCTTAGGTAATCGGACCGACGTGTTAAAGAGACTTGAGAAGTGACATACTAATCTAGAATCACTTTTCATGCACACTTTGCGTAATATAACCTAACCATGATTAGGTAATCAAAACGACGTGTTAAAGAGACTTATGACGCGACATACTACTAATTTAGCATCAATTTTAACGCACACTTTGCGTTATATAATCTAACCATGCATAGGTAATCAAACGACGCGTTAAAGAGACTTGTGACACGACATAATAATCTAGCGTCACTTTTAGCGCACACTTAGCGTAATATAACCTAACCATGCTTAGGTAATCAGAACAACCCGTTACAGAGACTTGAGACGCGACATACTAATCTAGCATCACTTTTAACGCACACTTTGCGTAATATAACCGAACCATGCTTAGGTAATCGAAACGACGCGTTAAAGAGACTTAAGACGCGACATACTTATATAGCGTCACTTATAACGCACACTTTGCGTAATATAACCTAACAATGCATAGGTAATTGGAACGACACCTTAAAAAGACTTGTGACGCGACATACTTATATAGCGTCCCTTTTCACGTCACTTTGCATAATATAACCTAACCATGCATAGGTAATCGGCCGACGCGTTAATGAGACTTGTGACACGACATACTAATCTAGCCTCACTTTTAACGCACACTTTGCGTAATATAACCTAACCATGCTTTGGTAATCGGAACGACGCGTTAAAGAGACTTGTGTCACGACATACTTATATAGCGTCACTTTTCATGCACACTTTGCGTAATATAACCTAAGCATGCTTAGGTAATCGGAACAGCGCGTTAAAGATACTTGTGACGCGACATTATATAGCATCATTTTTCACGCAAACTTAGCGTAATATAACCAAACATAGGTTATCAGAACAACCCGTTAAAGAGACTTGAGAGGCGACATACTAATCTAGCATCACTTTTAACGCACACTTTGCGTAATATAACCGAATCATGCTTAGGTAATAGAAACGACGCGTTAAAGAGACTTAAGACGCGACATACTTATATAGCGCCAATTTTAACGCACACTTTGCGTAATATAACCTAACAATGCATAGGTAATTGAATGACGCCTTAAAGAGACTTGTGACGCGACATACTTATTTAGCGTCCCTTTTCACGCTCACTTTGCATAATATAACCTAACCATGCATAGGTAATCGGCTGACGCGTTAATGAGACTTGTGACGCGACATACTAATCTAGCCTCACTTTTAACGCAACCTAACCATGCTTTGGTAATCGGAACGACGCGTTAAAGAGACTTGTGTCGCGACATACTTATATAGCGTCATGTTTCACGCACACTTTGCGTAATATAACCTAACCATGCTTAGGTAATAGGAACAACGCGTTACTGAGACTTGTGAGGCGACATACTTATATAGCGTCACTTTTCACGCAAACTTTGCGTAATATAGCCAAAACATTGTTAGTTAATCAGAACGACGCGTTAAAGAGACTTGTATCGCAACATATTAATCTAGCGTCATTTTAACGCACACTTAGCGTAATATAACCTAACCATGCTTAGATAATCGAAACGAAGCGTTAAAGAGACTTGTGATGCAACATACTTATATAGCGTCACTTTTCACGCACGCTTTACGTAAAATAACCCAACCACTGTGTTATACCAGAACGACGAGTTAAAGAGACTTGTGACCCGATATACTAATGTAGTGTCACTTTTAACTCACCCTTCGCGTAAAATAACCTAACCATGCTTAGGTAATCGGAATGATGCAAGACTTGAGATGCGACCTACTAATCTAGTGACACTTTTAAAACACACTTTGCGTTATATAACCTAACCATGCTTAGGTAATCGGAACGACGCGTTAAAGAGACTTGAGACGCGACATACTAATCTAGCGTCACTTATAACGCATACTTAGGTAATCGGAACGACGTGTTAAAAAGACTGGTGATGTGACATACTTATCTAGCATCACTTTTCACACACACTTTATGTAATATAACCTAACCATTGTTAGGTCAGAACGATGAGTTAAAAAGACTTGTGACGCGACATTCTAATCTAGGGTCACTTTTAATGTACACTTTAAGTTATATAACCTAACCATGCCTAGGTAATCGGAACAACTTGTTGAATAGACTTGTGATGGGACATATTAATATAGAGTCACTTTTCACGCACACTTTGCGTAATATAACCTAACCATGCATAGCTAATCGGAACGACGCGTTAAAGAGACTTGTGATGCGACTGAAAAATCGAGCGTCCGCACACTTTGCGTAATATAGCCTAACCATGCTTTGGTATTCAGAACGACGCGATAAAGAGACTTGTGCGCGACATACTTATCTAGCATCACTTTTCACGCACACTTTGCGTAATATAACCTAACCATGCTTAGGTAATCGGAACGGCGCGTTAAAGAGACTTGTATCTAGCGTCACATTTAACGCACACTTTGCGTAATATAACCTAACCATGCTTAGGTAATCGGAACGGCGCGTTCAAGAGACTTGAGACGCGACATGCTAATCTAGCGTCACTTTTGACCCACACTTTGCGTAATATAACCGAATTATACTTAGGTAATCGTAACGACGCGTTAAAGAGACTTAAGACGCAACATACTTATAAAGCGTCACTTTTAACGCACACTTTGTGTAATATAACCTAACCATGCATAGGTAATTGGAACGAAGCGTTAAAGAGACTTGTGACGCGATATACTTTTATTGCGTCACTTTTCATGCACTCTTCGCGTAATATAACCTAACCATGCTTAGGTAATCGGAACGATGCGACAAAGAGACTTGAGATACGACATAATAATCTAGCGACACTTTTAAAACACAAGCTTAGGCAATCGGAACGATGCGTTAAAGAGACTTGAGACGCGACATACTAATATAGCGTCACTTATAACGCACACTTTGCCTAATATAACCTAACCATGCTTCGGAAATTGAAACGACGCGTTAGAGAGACATTAGACGCGACATACTGATTTAACGTCACTTTTGACGCAAACTTTGCGTAATATAACCTAACCATGGAACAACGCGTTAAAGAGACTTGTGGCGCGAGATAAGTTTGGTAATCGAAACGACGCTTTAAAGAGACTTGAGACGAATCATACTAATATTCTTTGCGTAATATAACCTAACCATGCTTAGATAATCGAAACGACGCGTTAAAGAGACTTTGGACATACTATTCTAGCGTCACTTTTCACGCACACTTTGTGTAATATAACCTAACCCTGCTTAGGTAAACGGAACGACGCGCTAGAGAGACGTGTGACGCGACCTAAGCATGGTAATCGAAATGATGCGATAAAGAGACTTGAGACACGACATACTAATCTAGCGTTACTTTTCACGCACACCTTGCGTAAAATAACCTAACAAGGCTTAGGTAATCAGAACGAAGCGTTAGATAGACTTAAGACGCAACATACATATCAATTGTCTTTTTTCACGCACAACCTAACCATGCTTAAGTGATCTGAACGACGCGTAAATAGACTTGAGATGCGACATACTAATATATTGTCATTTTTTATGCACACTTTGCGTAATATAGCCTAACCATACTTAGGTAATCGGAACAACGCGTTAAAGAGACTTGTGACGCGACATAAGCATGGTAATCGAAACAACGCGTTAAAGAGACTTGAGACGCGCCATACTAATCTAGCCTCACTTTTTACGCACACTTTGACTAATATAACCTAACCATGCTTAGGTAATCGGAACGACGCGTTAAAGATACTTGAGACGCGACATACTAATCTAGCATCACTTTTCACGCACACTTTGTGTAATATAACCTAGCCATGCTTAAGTAATCTGATCGACACGTTAAACAAACTTGAGACGCG
Source organism: Mercurialis annua (assembly GCF_937616625.2). NCBI lineage: Eukaryota > Viridiplantae > Streptophyta > Magnoliopsida > Malpighiales > Euphorbiaceae > Mercurialis > Mercurialis annua. The sequence goes on from NC_065576.1 coordinate 25,957,650, forward strand.
GCATAATAATATAGCGCCACTTTTGACACACGCTTTGCGTAAATAACCTAACCATGTTTAGGTAATTGGAACAACACGTTAACGCGACATACTATTCTAGCGTCACTTTTCACGCACCCTTTGCGTAATATAACCTAACCATGCTTAGGTAATCGGAACGACGCGTTCTATAGACTTGAGATGCGACATACTAAACTAGTCACTTTTCACGCACACTTTGGGTAATATAACATAACCATGCTTGGGTAATCGTAACGACGTGTTAAAGAGACTTCAGACGCAACATACTAATCTATTGTTACTTTTCACGCACACTTTGCATACTATAATCTAACCATGCATAAGGTAATCGGAACGACGCGTTAGAGAGACTTGTGACGCGACATAAGCATGGTAAATCGAAACGACGTGTTAAAGATACTTAAGACGCGACATACTAATCTAGCATCACTTTTCACGCAAACTTTGCATAATATAACAACCATGATTAGGTATCCGAACGACGCATTAAAGAGCCTTGAGACGCGACATACTAATCTAGCGTCACCTTTCACGCACACCTTGCGTAATATAACGTAACCATGCTTAGGTAATCAGAAGGACGCATTAAAGAGACTGGAGACGCGACATACTAATCTAGCATTACTTTTCTCGAACACTTTGCGCAATATAACCTAACCATTCTTGGGTAATCGGAACGACGCGTTAAAGAGACTTGAGACGCGACATACTAATCTATTTTTACTTTTCACGCACGCTTTGGGTAATATAACCTAACCATTGTTAGGTAATCGGAACGACCCGTTAGATTGACCTAAGACGCGACATACTAATCTATTGTCATTTTTCACGCACAAATTGCGTAATATTACCTAACCATGCTTAAGTAGTTGGAATGACGCGTTAAATGGACTTGAGACACGACATACTAATCTATTTTCATTTTTCACGCATCCTTTAGGTAATATAACCAAACCATGCTTAGGTAATCGGAATGATGTGTTAGAGAGACTTCTGACGCGATATAAGCATGGTAATTGAAAAGACGCTTTAAAAAGACTTTAGACGCGCCATATTAATCTAGCGTCACTTTGTACGCACACTTTGCGTAATATAACGTAACCATGCTTAGGAAATCGGAATGACGCGTTAGAGAGACTTGAGACGCCCATACTAATCTAGTTTAACTTTTCACTCACACTTTGCATAATATAACCTAACCATGCTTAGCAAATCGGAACGACGCATAAAAGAGCCTTGAGACGGGACATTCTAATCTAGCATCACCTTTCGCACACCTTGCGTAATATAACCTAACCATGCTTAGGTAATCGGAACGACACGTTAAAAAGACTTGAGAGGCGACATACTAATCTAGCATTACTTTTCTCGCACACTTTGCGTAATATAACCTAACCATTCTCGGGTAATCGGAACGACGCGTTAAAGAGACTTGAGATGCGACATACTAATCTATTGTTACTTTTCACGCACATTGTGCGTAATATAACCTAACCATTCTTAGGTAATCGGAACGACCCCTTAGAGAGACTTGTGACGCGACATAAGCATGGTAATCAAAACGACGCGTTAAAGAGACTTGAGACGCGATATACTAATATAGTGTCAATTTTTACGTACACATTGCATAATATAACCTAACCATGCTCAGGTAATTGGCACGACGAGTTAGATTGACCTAAGACGCGACATACTAATCTATTGTCATTTTTCACCCACACATTGCGTAATATTACCTAACCATGCTTAAGTAATTGGAACGACGAGTTAAATGGACTTGAGACGTGACATACTAATCTATTGTCATTTTTCACGCACACTTTGGGTAATATAACCTAACCATGCTTAGGTAATCGGAACTATGCGTTAGAGAGACTTCTGACGCGACATAAGCATGGTAATAAAAAAGACGCGTTAAAAAGACTTTAGACACGCCATATTAATCTAGCGTCACTTTGTACGCACACTTTGCGTAATATAACGTAACCATGCTTAGGAAATCGGAATGACGCGTTAGAGAGACTTGAGACGCCCATACTAATCTAGTTTCAGTTTTCACTCACACTTTGCATAATATAACCTGACCATGCTTAGGAAATCGGAATGACGCAGAAAAGAGCCTTGAGACGGGACATTCTAATCTAGCGTCACCTTTCACGCACACCTTGCGTAATATAACCTCACCATGCTTAGGTAATTGGAACGACACATTAAAGAGACTTGAGAGGCGACATACTAATCTATTGTTACTTTTCTCGCACACTTTGCATAATATAACCTAGTCATTCTTGGGTAATCGGAACAACGCGTTAAAGACACTTGAGATGCGACATACTTATCTAGCGTCACTTTTCATGCACACTATGCGTAATATAACCTAGCCATGCTTAGGTAATCGGAACGATGCGTTAAAGAGATTTGAGACGCTACATACTATTCTATTGATCCTTTCACGCACACTTTGCGTACTATAACCTTACCATGCTTAGGTAACCGGAACAACGGGTTAGAGTGACTTGTGACGCGACATAAGCATGGTAATCGAAACGACGCGTTAAAGTGACTTGAGACGCAACATACTAATCTAGTGTCACTTTAACGCGCACTGTGCGTAATATAACCTAACCATGCTTAGGTAATTGGAACGACGCGTTAAAGACACTTGTGACGCGACTTACTTATATAGCGTCACTTTTCACGCGCACTTTACGTAATATAACATAACCATTGTTAGGTAATCAGAACGACGGGTTAAAGAGACTTGTGACACGACATACTATTCTAGTGTCACTCTTTAACGCACACTGCGCATAATATAACCTAACCATGCTTAGGTAATCGGAACGACGTGCTAAAGAGACTTGAGAAGCGACATACTAATCTAGCATCACTTTCCACGCACACTTGGCGTAACATAACCATGCTTAGGTAATTAAAACGACGCGCTAAAGAGACTTGTGACGCGACATACTACTAATGTAGCATCACTTTTAACGCACACTTTGCGTTATATAATCTAACCATGCATTGGGTAATCGAAACGATGCATTAAAGAGACTTGTGAAACGACATAATAATCTAGCGTCACTTTTAGCGCACACTTAGCGTAATATAACCTAACCATGCTTAGGTAATCAGAACAACCCGTTAAAGAGACTTGAGACGCGACATACTAATCTAGCATCACTTTTAACGCACACTTTGCATAATATAACCGAACCATGCTTAGGTAATCGAAACGACGCGTGAAAGAGACTTAAGACGCGATATACTTATATAGTGTCACTTTTAACGCACACTTTGCGTAATATAACCTAACAAAGCATAGGTAATTGGAACGACGCCTTAAAGAGACTTGTGACGCGACATACTTATATAGCGTCCCTTTTCACGCTCACTTTGCATAATATAACCTAACCATGCATAGGTGATCGGCCGACGCGTTAATGAGACTTGTGACGCGACATACTAATCTAGCCTCACTTTTAACGCACACTTTACGTAATATAACCTAACCATGCTTTGGTAATCGGAACGACGCGTTAAAAAGACTTGTGTCGCGACTTACTTATATAGAGTCACTTTTCACGCACACTTTGCGTAATATAACCTAACCATGCTTAGGTAATCGGAACAACGCGTTAAAGAGACTTGTGACGCGACATTATATAGCGTCACTTTTCATGCAAACTTAGCGTAATATAACCAAAGCATAGGTAATTAGAACAACCCGTTAAAGAGACTTGAGACGCGACATAATCTAGCATCACTTTTAACGCACACTTTGCGTAATAACCGACCATGCTTATGTAATAGAAACGACGCGTTAAAGAGACATAAGAAGCGACATACTTATATAGCGTCACTTTTAACGCACACTTTGCGTAATATAACCAAACAATGAATAGGTAATTGGAATGACGCCTTAAAGAGACTTGTGACGCGACATACTTATATAGCGTCCCTTTTCACGCTCACTTTGCATAATAAAACCTAACCATGCATAGGTAATCGGCCGACGCGTTAATGAGACTTGTGACGCGACATTCTAATCTAGCCTCACTTTTAACCCACACTTTGCGTAATATAACCTAACCATGCTTTGGTAATCGGAACGACGCGTTAAAGAGACTTGTGTCGCGACATACTTATATAGCGTCACTTTTCACGCACACTTTGCGTAATATAACCTAACCATGCTTAGGTAATCGGAACAACGCGTTCAAGAGACTTGTGATGTGACATACTTATATAGCGTCACTTTTCACGCAAATTTTGCGTAATATAACCAAACCATTGATAGTTAATCAGAACGATGCGTTAAAGAGACTTGTATTGCGACATATTAATCTAGCGTCATTTTTAACGCACACTTAGCATAATGTAACCTAACCATGCTTAGATAATCGAAACGAAGCGTTAAAGAGACTTGTGATGCGACATACTTATATAGCGTCACTTTTCACGCACACTTTCCGTAAAATTACCCAACCACTGATAGGTAATCAGAACGACGAGTTAAAGAGACTTGTGACCCGAAATACTAATCTAGTGTCACTTTTAACGCACCCTTCGCATAAAAAAACCTAACCATGCTTAGGTAATCGGAATGATGCAACAAAGAGACTTGAGACGCGACATACTAATCTAGTGACACTTTTAAAACACACTTTGCGTTATATAACCTAACCATGCTTAGGTAATCGGAACGACGCGTTAAAGAGACTTGAGGCGCGACATACTAATCGAGCGTCACTTATAACGCATACTTTGCGTAATATAACCTATCCATGCTTAGGTAATCGGAACGACGTGTTAAAAAGACTTGTGATGTGACATACTTATCTAGCGTCACTTTTCACACACACTTTATGTAATATAACCTAACCATTGTTAGGTCAGAACGATGCGTTAAAAAGACTTGTGACGCGACATACTAATCTAGTGTCACTTTTAATGTACACTTTGCATCATATAACCTAACCACGCTTAGGTAATCTGAACGATGCGTTAAAAAGACTTGAGGCGCGACATACTAATCTAGCATCACTTTTCACGCACACTTTGCGTAATATAACCTAACCATGATTAGGTAATCGGAATGACGCGTTAAAGAGACTTGTATCTAGCGTCACATTTAACGCACACTTTGCGTTAAAGAGACTTGAGACGCGACATACTAATCTAGCGTCACTTTTAACGCACACTATGCGTAATATAACCGAATTATACTTAGGTAACCGCAACGACGCGTTAAAGAGACTTAAGACGCAATATACTTATATAGCGTCACTTTTAACGCACACTTTGCGTAATATATAACCTAACCATGCATAGGTAATTAGAACGAAGCGCTAAAGGGACTTGTTACGCGATATACTTTTATTGCGTCACTTTTCATGCACCCTTCGCGTAATATAACCTAACCAAGTTTAGGTAATCGGAACGATGCGACAAAGAGACTTGAGACGCGACATACTAATCTAGCGACACTTTTAAAATACAAGCTTAGGCAATCGGAACGACGAGTTAAAGAGACTTGTGACGAGACATACTTATATAGCGTCACTTTTCACGCACACTGCGTAATATAACCAAACCATTGTTAGGTAATCAGAATGACGCGTCATCTAGTCACTTTTAACACACACTTAGAGTAATATAACCTAACTGTGCTTAGATAATCGGAATGACGCGTTAACGAGACTTGTGATGCGACATACTTATATAGCGTCGCTTTTCACGCACATTTTACATAAAATAACCTAACCATTGTTAGGTAATCAAAATGACGCGTCAAAGAGACTTGTGACGTGACATACTAATCTAGTGTCACTTTTAACGTATCCTTTGCGTAATATAACCTAACCATGCTTAGGTAATCGGAACGATGCGTCAAAGAGACTTGAGATGCGACATACTAAACTAGCAACACTTTTAAAACACACTCTGCGTTATATAGCCTAACCATGCTTAGCTAATCGGAACGACGCGTAAATAGACGTGAGACGCGACATACTAATCAATTGTTATTTTTTACGCAAACTTTGCGTAGTATAACCTAAACATGCTTTGGTAATCGGAACAACGCGTTAATGAGACTTGTGACGCGACATAAGCATGGTAATTGAAACGACGCGCTAAAGAAACTTGAGACGCGCCATACTAATCTAGCGTCACTTTTTACGCACATTTTGTGTAATATAACCTAACCATGCTTAGGTAATCGAAACGACGCGTTAAAGAGACTTGAGACGCGACATACTAACCTAGCGTCACTTTTCACGCACATTTTGCGTAATATAACCTAACCATGCTTAGGAAATTGAAACGACGTGTTAGAAAGACTTGAGACGTGACATACTGATCTAACGTCACTTTTCACGCACACTACCTAACCATGATTATGTAATCGGAACAACGCGTTAAAGAGACTTGTGACGCGAGATAAGCATGGTAATCGAAACGACACTTTAAAGAGACTTGAGACGAATCATACTAATCTAGCGTCACTTTTTACGCACACTTTGCGTATTACAACCTAACCATGCTTAGATAATCGAAACGACACTTTTCACGCACACTTTGGGTAATTTAACCTAACCATGCTTAGGTAATCGGAACGACGCCTTAGATAGACGTGTGACGCGACCTAAGCATGGTAATCGAAACGATGCGTTTAAGAGACTTGTGACACGACATATTAATCTAGCGTCACTTTCACGCACACCTTGCGGAATATAACCTAACCATGATTAGGTAATCAGACCGACGCGTTAGATAGACTTATCACGCACACTTTGCGCAATATAACCAAACCATGCTTAGGTAATCGGAACGACTGAAATAGACTTGAGACACAACATACTAATCTATTGTCATTTTTTACACACACTTTGCGTAATATAACCTAAGCATGCTTAGGTAATCGGAACAACGCGTTAGAGAGACTTGTGACGCGACATAAGCATGGTAATTGAAACAAAGCGTTAAAGAGACTTGAGACGCGCCATACTAATCTAGCATCACTTTTTACGCACACTTTACGTAATATAACCTATCCATGCTTAGGTAATCGGAATGACGCGTTGAAGATACTTGAGACGCGATATACTAATCTAGTGTCCCTTTTCACGCACACTTTGCTTAATCTAACCTAAGCATGCTTAGGTAATCGGAATGACTCGTTAAACAGACTTGAGACGCGACATACTAATCTAGCGTCACTTTTGACACACGCTTTGCGTAAATAACCTAACCATGCTTAGGTAATCAAAACGACGCGTTAAAGAGATTTGAGACGCGACATACTAATCTAGCGTCACTTTTCACGCACCCTTTGCATAATATAACCTAACCATGTTTAGGTAATCGGAATGACGCGTTAAATAGTCTTGAGATGCGACATACTAATCTATTGTTACTTTTCACGCACACTTTGCGTAATATACCCAACCATGCTTAGGTAATCGTAACGACGCGTTAAAGAGACTTGACATGTGACATACTAATCTATCGTTACTTTGCACGCACACTTTACGTACTATAACCATGCTTAAGTTTATCGGAACGACGCGTTAGAGAGACTTGTGACGCGACATAAGCATGGTAATCGAAATGACGCGTTAAAGACAGTTGAGACGCGACATACTAATCTAGCGTCACTTTTCACGTTAACTTTGCATAATATAACAACCATGCTAAGGTAATCGGAACGACGCATTAACAAGCCTTGAGACGGGACATTCTAATCTAGCGTCAACTTTCACGCACACCTTGCGTAATATAACCTAACCATGCTTGGATAATCGGAACGATGCGTTAAAGAGACTTGAGACGCGACATACTAATCAATTGTTAATTTTCACGCACACTCTGCTTAATATAACCTAACCATTCTTAGGTAATCGGAACGACCCATTACTTGTGACACGACATAAGCATGGTAATCAAAACAACGCGTTCAAGAGACTTGAGACTCGACATACTAATCTAGCATCACTTTTCACGTACACATTGTATAATATAACCTAACCATGCTAAGGTAATCGGAACGACGAGTTAGATAGACTTAAGTCATGACATACTAATCTATTGTCATTTTTCACGCACAGTTTGCGTAATATAACCTAACCATGCTTAAGTAATTGGAACGACTCGTTAAATGGACTTGAGTCGCGACATACTAATCTATTGTCATTTTTCACGCACACTTTGGTAATCGGAACGACATGTTAGAGAGAATTGTGATGCAACATAAGCATTGTAATCGAAACGACGCGTTAAAAAGACTTGAGACGCGCCATATTAATCTAGCGTCACTCTTTACGCACACTTTGCGTAATATAACCTAACCATGCTTAGTAAATCGGAACGACACGTTAGAGAGACTTGAGACGCGACATACTACTCTAGTGTCAATTTCACGCACACTTTACGTAATATAACCTAACCATGCTTAGGAAATTGAAACGACGCGTTAGAAAAATTTTAGACGTGACATACTGATTTAACATCACTTTTCACGCAAACTTTGCGTAATATAACCTAAGCATGCATAGGTAATCGGAACAACGCGTTAAAGAGACTTGTGACGCGAGATAAGCATGATAATCGAAACGACGCTTTAAAGAGACTTCAGACGGATCATACTAATCTAGCGTCACATTTCACGCACACTTTGCGTAATATAACCTAACCATGCTTAGGTAATCGGAACGACGCGTTAGAGAGACGTGTGACGCGACCTAAGCATGGTAATTGAAATGATGCGTTAAAGAGACTTGAGACACGACATACTAATCTAGTGTCACTTTTCAGGCACACCTTGCATAAAATAACCTAACAAGGATTAGGTAATCAGAACGACGCGTTAGATAGACATAAGACGCGACATACTAATCTATTGTCTTTTTTCACGCACAACCTAACCATGATTAAGTAATCGGAACGACGCGTAAATAGACTTGAGATGCGACATACTAAACTAGTCACTTTTCACGCACACTTTGCGTAATATAACCTAACCATGCTTAGGCAATCGTGACGATGCGCTAAAGAGACTTTAGACATGACATACTAATCTATTGTTACTTGACACGCACACTTTGCGTACTATAACCTAATCATGCTTAAGGTAATTGGAACGGCGAGTTAGAGAGACTTGTGACGAGACATAAGCATGGTAATCGAAACGACGCGTTAAACACAGTTGAGAAGCGACATACTAATCTAGCGTCACTTTTCACGTAAACTTTGCATAATATAACATCCATACTTAGGTAATCGGAACGACACATTAAAGAGCCTTGAGACAGGACATTCTAATCTAGGATCTTTCACGCACACCTTGCTTAATATAACCTAACCATGCTTACGTAATAGGAACGACGCGTTAAATAGACTTGAGATGCGACATACTAATCTAGCATTACTTCTCTCGCATACTTTGCGTAATATAACCTAACCATTCTTGGATAATCGGAACGATGCGTTAAAGAGACTTGAGACACGACATACTAATCTAGAGTCACTTTTCACGCACAATTTGCGTATTATAACCTAGCCATGCTTAGGTAATCTGATCGACGCGTTAAACAGACTTGAGACCCGGCATAATAATCTAGCGTCACTTTTGACACACGCTTTGTGTAAATAACCTAACCATGCTTAGGTAATCGGAACGACGCGTTAGAGAGATTTGAGACGCGACATACTAATCTAGCATCACTTTTCACGCACACATTGCATAATATAACCTAACCATGCTAAGGTAATCGGAACGACGAGTTAGATAGACTTAAGTCGCGACATACTAATCTATTGTCATTGTTCATGCAAACTTTGCGTAATATAACCAAACCATGCTTCAGCAATTGGAACGACTCTTTAAATGGACTTGAGTCGCAACATACTAATCTATTGTCATTTTTTGCGCTAGAGAGACTTGTGATGCGACATAAGCATGGTAACAGAAACGACGCGTTAAAAAGACTTGAGACACGCCATATTTATCTAGTGTCACTTTTTACGCACACTTTGCGTAATATAACCTAACCATGGCTAGGAAATCGGAACGACGCGTTAGAGAGACTTGAGACGTGACATATACTCTAGTGTCACTTTTCACGCACACTTTACGTAATATAACCTAACAATGCTTAGGAAATTGAAACGACGCGTTAGAGAGACATTAGACGCGACATACTGATTTAACGTCACTTTTCATGCAAACTTTGCGTAATATAACCTAACCATGCATAGGTAATCGTAACAACGCGTTAAAGAGACTTGTGACGCGAGATAAGCATGGTAATCGAAACGACTCTTTAAATAGACTTGAGACGAATCACACTAACACACACTTTGCGTAATATAACCTAACCATGTAGATAATCGAAACGACGCGTTAAAGAGACTTGAGATTGGACATACTATTCTAGCGTCACTTTTCACGCACACCTTGTGTAATATAACCTAACCCTGCTTAGGTCAACGGAACGACGAGTTAGAGAGACGTGTGACACGACCTAAGCATGGTAATCGAAATGATGCGTTAAAGAGACTTATGACACGACATACTAATCTAGCGTCACTTTTCACGCACACCTTGCATAAAATAACCTAACAAGGCTTAGGTAATCAGAACGACGCGTTAAATAGACTTAACACGCGACATACATATCAATTGTATTTTTTCACGCACAACCTAACCATGCTTATGTCATCTGAACGACGCGTAAATAGACTTAAGATGCGACATACTAATCTATTGTCATTTTTTTATGCACACTTTGCATAATATAGCCTAACCATGCTTAGGTAATCGGAACAACGCGTTAATGAGACTTGTGACGCGGCATAAGCATGGTAATCGAAACGACGCGTTAAAGAGACTTGAGACGTGCCATACTAATCTAGTGTCACTTTTTACGCACACTTTGCGTATATAACCTAACCATGCTTAGGTAATCGGAACGACGCGTTAAAGAGACTTGAGACGCGACATACTAATCTAGCGTCACTTTTCACGCACACTTTGTGTAATATAACCTAGCCATGCATAGGTAATCCGATCGACACGTTAAACAGACTTGAGACGCAGCATAATAATATAGCGTCACTTTTGACACACGCTTTGCGTAAATAACCTAACCATGCTTAGGTAATCGGAACAACGCGTTAAGGAGATTTGAGACGCGACATACTAATCTAGCATCACTTTTCACGAAGCCTTTGCGTAATATAACCTAACCATGCTTAGGTAATCGGAACGACGCGTTCAATAGACTTGACATGCGACATACTAATCTAGTCACTTTTCACGCACACTTTGCGTAATATAACCTAACCATGCTTGGGTAATCGTAACGACGCTTTAAAGAGACTTCAGACGTGACATACTAATCTATTGTTACTTTTCACGCACACTTTGCGTAATATAACCTAACCATGCTTGGGTAATCGTAACGAAGCGTTGACACGACATACTAATCTATTGTTACTTTTCACGCACACTTTGCGTAATATAACCTAACCATGATAAGGTAATCGGAACGACAAGTTAGATAGACTTAAGTCGCGACATACTAATCTATTGTAATTTTTCACCCAAACTTTGCGTAATATAACCTAACCATGCTTAAGTAATTGGAACGACTCTTTAAATGGACTTGAGTCGCGACATACTAATCTATTGTCATTTATTCAAGCACACTTTGGTAATCGGAACGACGCGTTAGAGAGACTTGTGATGCGACATGAGCATGGTAATCGAAACGACGCGTTAAAAAGACTTAAGACGCGCCATATTAATCTAGCGTCACTTTTTAAGCACACTTTGCGTAATATAACCTAACCATGCTTAGGAAATCGGAACTACGCGTAAGAGAAATTTAAGACGAGACATACTATACTATAGTGTCACTTTTCAAGCACACTTTACGTAATATAACCTAACCATGCTTAAGAAATTGAAACGACGCGTTAGAGAGACATTAGACGCGACATACTGATTTAACGTCACTTTTCAAGCAAACTTTGCGAAATATAACCTAACCATGCATAGGTAATCGGAACAACGCGTTTAAGAGACTTGTGACGCGAGATAAGCATGGTAATCGAAACGACGCTTTAAAGAGACTTGAGACGAATCATATTAACACACACTTTGCGTAATATAACCTAACCATGCTTAGATAATCGAAACGACGCGTTAAAGAGACTTGAGATTGGACATACTATTCTAGCGTCACTTTTCATGCACACTTTGAGTAATATAACCTAACCCTGCTTAGGTACACGGGACGACGCGTTAGAGACGCGTGACGCGACCTAAGCATGGTCATCGAAATGATGCGTTACAGATACTTGAGTCACGACATACTAATCTAGCGTCACTTTTCACGCACACCTTGCGAAAAATAACCTAACAAGGCTTAGGTAATCAGAACAACGCGTTAGATTGACTTAAGACGCGACATACTTATCCATTTTCTTTTTTCACGCACAACCTAACCATGCTTAAGTAATCTGAACGACGCGTAAATAGACTTGAGATGCGACATACTTATCCATTGTCATTTTTTATGCGCACTTTGGATAATATAACCTAACCATGCTTAGGTAATCGGAAGAACGCGTTAAAGAGACTTGTGACGCGACATAAGCATGGTAATCGAAACGACTCGTTAAAGAGACTTGAGACACGCCATACTAATCTAGCGTCACTTTTTACGCACACTTTTCGTAATATAACCTAATCATGCTTAGGTAATCGGAACGACGCGTTAAAGAGACTTGAGACGCGACATACTAATCTAGCGTCACTTTTCACGCCCAATTTGCGTAATATAACCTAGCCATGCTTAGGTAATCCGATCGACGCGTTAAACAGACTTGAGACCCGGCATAATAATCTAGCGTCACTTTTGACACACGCTTTGTGTAAATAACCTAACCATGCTTAGGTAATCGGAACGACGCGTTAAAGAGATTTGAGACACGACATACTAATCTAGCGTCTCTTTTCACGCACCCTTTGCGTAATATAACCTAGCCATGCTTAGGTAATCGGAACGACGCGTTAAATAGACTTGAGATGCGACATACTAAGCTAGTCACATTTCACGCACACTTTGCGTAATATAACCTAACCATGCTTAGGTAATCGTAACGATGCGCTAACGAGACTTTAGACGTGACATTTTAATCAATTGTTACTTGTCACACACACTTTGCGTACTATAACCTAACCATGCTTAAGGTAATCGGAACGACGCGTTTGAGAGACTTGTGACGCGACATAAGCATGGTAATCGAAACGACGCGTTAAAGACAGTTGAGACGCGACATACTAATTTAGCATCACTTTTCACGTAAACTTTGCATAATATAACAACCATACTTAGGTAATCGGAACGACGCATTAAAGATCCTTGAGACGGGACATTCTAATCTAGGACTTTCACACACACCTTGCGTAATATAACCTAACCATGCTTAGGTAATCGGAACGACACGTTAAATAGACTTGAGATGCGACATACTAATCTAGCATTACTTCTCTCGCATACTTTGCGTAATATAACCTAACCATTCTTGGATAATCGGAACGATGCGTTAAAGAGACTTGAGACGCGACATAAGCATGGTAATCGAAACGACGCGTTAAAGAGACTTGAGACACGCCATACTAATCTAGCGTCACTTTTTACGCACACTTTTCGTAATATAACCTAATCATGCTTAGGTAATCGGAACGACGCGTTAAAGAGACTTGAGACGCGACATACTAATCTAGCGTCACTTTTCACGCCCAATTTGCGTAATATAACCTAGTCATGCTTAGGTATTCCGATCGACGCGTTAAACAGACTTGAGACCCGGCATAATAATATAGCGTCACTTTTGACCCACGCTTTGCGTAAATAACCTAACCATGCTTAGGTAATCGGAACAACGCGTTAAGGAGATTTGAGACGCGACATACTACTCTAGCGTCACTTTTCACGCACCCTTTGCGTAATATAACCTAACCATGCTTAGGTAATCGGAAAGACGCGTTCAATAGACTTGAGATGCGACATACTAATCTAGTCACTTTTCACGCACACTTTGCGTAATATAACCTAACCATGCTTGGGTAATCGTAACGACGCGTTAAAGAGACTTCAGACGCGACATACTAATCTATTGTTACTTTTCACGCACACTTTGCGTAATATAACCTAACCATATGCTAAGGTAATCAGAACGACGAGTTAGATAGACTTAAGTCGCGACATACTTATCTATTGCCATTTTTCACGCAAACTTTGCATAATATAACCTAACCATGCTTAAGTAATTAGAACGACTCTTTAAATGGACTTGAGTTGCAACATACTAATCTATTGTCATTTTTCACGCACACTTTGGTAATCAGAACGACGCGTTAGAGAGACTTGTGATGCGACATAAGCTTGGTAATCAAAACGACGCATTAAGAAGACTTGAGACGCGCCATATAATCTGGCGTCACCTTTTATGCACACTTTGCGTAATATAACCTAACCATGCTTAGGAAATCGGAACGACGCGTTAGAGAGACTTGAGACGCGACATACTATACTCTAGTGTCACTTTTCACGCACACTTTACATAATATAACCTAACCATGCTTAGGAAATTGAAACGACGCGTTAGAGAGACATTAGACGCGACATACTGATTTAACGTCACTTTTCACGCAAACTTTGCATAATATAACCCAACCATGCATAGGTACTCTAGTGTCACTTTTCATGCACACTTTGGGTAATATAACCTAACCCTGCTTAGGTACACGGGACGATGCGTTAGAGACGTGTGACGCGACCTACGCATGGTCATCGAAATGATGCGTTACAGAGACTTGAGACACGACATACTAATCTAGCGTCACTTTTCACGCACACCTTGCGTAAAATAACCTAACAAGGCTTAGGTAATCAGAACAACGCGTTAGATTGACTTAAGACGCGACATACTTATCTATTTTCTTTTTTCACGCACAACCTAACCATGCTTAAGTAATCTGAACGACGCGTAAATAGACTTGAGATGCGACATACTTATCTATTGTCATTTTTTATGCACACTTTGCATAATATAACCTAACCATGCTTAGGTAATCGGAACAACGCGTTAAAGAGACTTGTGACGCGACATAAGCATGGTAATCGAAACGACGCGTTAAAGAGACTTGAGACACGCCATACTAATCTAGCGTCACTTTTTACGCACACTTTTCATAATATAACCTAATCATGCTTAGGTAATCGGAACGACGCGTTAAAGAGACTTGAGACGCGGCATACTAATCTAGCGTCACTTTTCACGCCCAATTTGCGTAATATATAACCTAGCCATGCTTAGGTAATCCGATCGACGCGTTAAACAGACTTGAGACGCGGCATAATAATCTAGCGTCACTTTTGACACACGCTTTGTGTTAATAACCTAACCATACTTAGGTAATCGGAACGACGCGTTAAAGAGATTTGAGACGCGACATACTAATCTAGCGTCTCTTTTCACGCACCCTTTGTGTAATATAACCTAACCATGCTTAGGTAATTGGAACGACGTGTTAAATAGACTTGAGATGCGACATACTAAGCTAGTCACATTTCACGCACACTTTGCGTAATATAACCTAACCATGCTTAGGTAATCGTAACGATGCGCTAAAGAGACTTTAGACGTGACATATTAATCTATTGTTACTTGTCACACACACTTTGCGTACTATAACCTAACCATGCTTAAGGTAATCGGAACGGCGCGTTTGAGAGACTTGTGACGCGGCATAAGCATGGTAATCGAAACGACGCGTTAAAGACAGTTGAGACGCGACATACTAATTTAGCATCACTTTTCACGTAAACTTTGCATAATATAACAACCATACTTAGGTAATCGGAACGGCGCATTAAAGATCCTTGAGACGGGACATTCTAATCTAGGATTTTCACACACACCTTGCGTAATATAACCTAACCATGCTTAGGTAATCGGAACGACACGTTAAATAGACTTGAGATGCGACATACTAATCTAGCATTACTTCTCTCGCATACTTTGCGTAATGGCTTAATGGCAAAAAAAACCCAAACCTTTACGACTTGTTGCAATTATATCCAAACCTTTTAATTTTTGCAATAATATCCAAATTGCATTATTTTGTTGCAATAATATCCAAATTGCACTTTTTATGTGAATTGTTTTGAGTTTTTTTGCCATTTTTTGGGATTTTTACTACATTATTATACATCAAAACATAATAATAGCCTAATATCTTAATTGAAAACAACAAGTTTAGCCATCAATTTGAATATTATTGCTACAAAAAATGCTATTTGGATATTATTGCAACAAAAAAAATGCAATTTGGATATTATTGCAAAAATTAAAAGGTTTGGATATAATTGCAACAATTCGTAAAGGTTTGGGTTTTTTTTACCATTAGGCCTTGCGTAATATAACCTAACCATTCTTGGATAATCGGAACGATGCGTTAAAGAGACTTGAGACGCGACATACTAATCTAGCGTCACTTTTCACGCATAATTTGCGTAATATAACCTAGCCATGCTTAGGTTATCCGATCGACGCGTTAAACAGACTTGAGACCCGTCATAATAATCTAGCGTCACTTTTGACACACGCTTTGTGTAAATAACCTAACCATGCTTAGGTAATCGGAACGACGCGTTAAAGAGATTTGAGACGCGACATACTAACCTAGCATCACTTTTCACGCTCACATTGCATAATATAACCTAACCATGCTAAGGTAATCGGAACAACGAGTTAGATAGACTTAAGTCGCGACATACTAATCTATTGTCATTGTTCACGCAAACTTTGTGTAATATAACCTAACCATGCTTAAGCAATTGGAACGACTCTTTAAATGGACTTGAGTCGCAACATACTAATCTATTGTCATTTTTCGCGTTAGAGAGACTTGTGATGCGACATAAGCATGGTAACCGAAACGACGCGTTAAAAAGACTTGAGACGCGCCATATTTATCTAGAGTCACTTTTTACGCACACTTTGCGTAATATAACCTAACCATGGTTAGGAAATCGGAACGACGCGTTAGAGAGACTTGAGACGCGACATATACTCTAGTGTCACTTTTCACGCACACTTTACGTAATATAACCTAACAATGCTTAGGAAATTGAAACGACGCGTTAGAGAGACATTAGACGCGACATACTGATTTAATGTCACTTTTCACGCAAACTTTGCGTAATATAACCTAACCATGCATAGGTAATCGGAACAACGCGTTAAAGAGACTTGTGACGCGAGATAAGCATGGTAATCGAAACGACGCTTTAAAGAGACTTGAGACGAATCATACTAACACACACTTTGCGTAATATAACCTAACCATGCTTAGATAATCGAAACGACGCGTTAAAGAGACTTGAGATTGGACATACTATTCTAGTGTCACTTTTCATGCACACTTTGCGTAATATAACCTAACCCTGCTTAGGTAAACGGAACGACGAGTTAGAGAGACGTGTGACGCGACCTAAGCATGGTAATCGAAATGATGCGTTAAAGAGACTTATGACACGACATACTAATCTAGCGTCACTTTTCACGCACACCTTGCGTAAACCTAACAAGGCTTAGGTAATCAGAACGACGCGTTAGATAGACTTAAGACGCGACATACATATCAATTGTCTTTTTTCACGCACAACCTAACCATGCTTAAGTCATCTGAACGACGCGTAAATAGACTTAAGATGCGACATACTAATCTATTGTCATTTTTTATGCACATTTTGCATAATATAGCCTAACCATGCTTAGGTAATCGGAACAATGCGTTAAAAAGACTTGTGACGCGACATAAGCATGGTAATCGAAACGACGCGTTAAAGAGACTTGAGACGCGCCATACTAATCTAGTGTCACTTGTTACGCGCACTTTGCGTAATATAACATAACCATGCTTAGGTAATCGGAACGACGCGTTAAAGAAACTTGAGACGCGACATACTAATCTAGCGTCACTTTTCACGCACACTTTGTGTAATATAACCTAGCCATGCTTAGGTAATCCGATCGACACGTTAAACAGACTTGAGACGTGACATAATAATATAGCGTCCCTTTTGACACACGCTTTGCGTAAATAACCTAACCATGCTTAGGTAATCGGAACAACGCGTTAAGGAGATTTGAGACGCGACATACTAATCTAGCGTCACTTTTCACGCACCCTTTGCGTAATATAACCTAACCATGCTTAGGTAATCAGAACGACGCGTTCAATAGACTTGAGATGCGACATACTAATCTAGTCACTTTTCACACACACTTTGCGTAATATAACCTAACCATGCTTGGGTAATCGTAACGACGCGTTAAACAGACTTCAGACGCGACATACTAATCTATTGTTACTTTTCACGCACACTTTGCGTAATATAACCTAACCATATGCTAAGGTAATCAGAACGACGAGTTAGATAGACTTAAGTCGCGACATACTAATCTATTGTCATTTTTCACGCAAACTTTGCATAATATAACCTAACCATGCTTAAGTAATTGGAATGACTCTTTAAATGGACTTGAGTCGCAACATACTAATCTATTGTCATTTTTCACGCACACTTTGGTAATCGGAACGACGCGTTAGAGAGACTTGTGATGCGACATAAGCATGGAAATCAAAACGACGCGTTAAAAAGACTTGAGACGCGCCATATAATCTGGCGTCACCTTTTACGCACACTTTGCGTAATATAAGCTAACCATGCTTAGGAAATCGGAACGACGCGTTAGAGAGACTTGAGACGCGACATACTATACTCTAGTGTCCCTTTTCACGCACACTTTACATAATATAACCTAACCATGCTTAGGAAATTGAAACGACGCGTTAGAGAGACATTAGACGCGACATACTGATTTAACGTCACTTTTCACTCAAACTTTGCGTAATCGGAACAACGCGTTAAAGAGACTTGTGGCACGAGATAAGCTTGGTAATCGAAACGACGCTTTAAAGAGACTTGAGACGAATCATACTAACACACACTTTGCGTAATATAACCTA
The DNA here is from genome assembly GCF_937616625.2 of Mercurialis annua. Lineage (NCBI taxonomy): Eukaryota > Viridiplantae > Streptophyta > Magnoliopsida > Malpighiales > Euphorbiaceae > Mercurialis > Mercurialis annua. Next base: position 25,976,788 of record NC_065576.1, read on the forward strand.
ACCATGCTTAGATAATCGAAACGACGCGTTAAAGAGACTTGAGATTGGACATACTATTCTAGCGTCACATTTCACGCACACTTTGCGTAATATAACCTAACCCTGCTTAGGTAAACGGAACGACGCGCTAGAGAGACGTGTGACGCTAAGCATGGTAATCGAAATGATGCGTTAAAGAGACTTGAGGCACGACATACTAATCTAGCGTCACTTTTCACGCACACCTTGCGTAAAATAACGTAACAAGGCTTAGGTAATCATAACGACGCGTTAGATAGACATAAGACGCGACATACATATCAATTGTCTTTTTTCACGCACAACCTAACCATGCTTATGTCATCTGAACGACGCGTAAATAGACTTGAGATACGACATACTAATCTATTGTCATTTTTTATGCACACTTTGCGTAATATACCCTAACCATGCTTAGGTAATCGGAACAACGCGTTAATGAGACTTGTGACCCGACATAAGCATGGTAATCGAAACAACGCGTTAAAGAGACTTGAGACGCGCCATACTAATCTAGCTTCACTTTTTATGCACACTTTGAGTAATATAACCTAACCATGCTTAGGTAATCGGAACGACGCGTTAAAGAGACTTGAGACGCGACATACTAATCTAGCATCACTTTTCACGCACACTTTGTGTAATATAACCTAGCCATGCTTAAGTAATCCGATCGACACGTTAAACAAACTTGAGACGCGGCATAATAATATAGCGCCACTTTTGACACACGCTTTGCGTAAATAACCTAACCATGCTTAGGTAATCGGAACAACGCGTTAAAGAGATTTGAGACGCGACATACTAATCTAGCGTCACTTTTCACGCACCCTATGCGTAATATAACCTAACCATGCTTAGGTAATCGGAATGACGCGTTCAATAGATTTGAGATGCGACATACTAATCTAGTCACTTTTCACGCACACTTTGGGTAATATAACCTAACCATGCTTATATAATCGAAACGACGCGTTAAAGAGACTTGAGATTGGACATACTATTCAAGCGTTACTTTGCACGCACACTTTGCGTAATATAACCTAACCCTGCTTAGGTATACGGAACGACGCGTTAGAGAGACGTGTGACGCGACCTAAGCATGGTAATCGAAATAATGCGTTAAAGAGACTTGAGACACGACATACTAATCTAGCGTCGCTTTTCACGCACACCTTGCGTAAAATAACCTAACAAGGCTTAGGTAATCAGAACGACGCGTTATATAGACTTAAGACGCGACATACATATCAATTGTCTTTTTTCACGCACAACCTAACCATGCTTAAGTAATCTGAACGACGCGTAAATAGACTTGAGATGCGACATACTAATCTATTGTCATTTTTTATGCACACTTTGCGTAATATAGCCTAACCATGCTTAGGTAATCGGAACAACGCGTTAAAGAGACTTGTGACGCGAAATAAGCATGGTAATCGTAACGACGCGTTAAAGAGACTTCAGACGCGGCATACTAATCTATTGTTACTTTTCACACACACTTTGCATACTATAATCTAACCATGCATAAGGTAATCGGAACGACGCGTTAGAGAGACTTGTGACGCGACATAAGCATGGTAAATCGAAACGACGTGTTAAAGATACTTAAGACGCGACATACTAATCTAGCTTCACTTTTCACGCACATTTTGCGTAATATAACAACCATGATTAGGTATCGGATCGACACATTAAAGAGACTGAAGACGCGACATACTAATCTAGCATTACTTTTCTCGCACACTTTGCGCAATATAACCTAACCATTCTTTGGTAATCGGAACGACGCGTTAAAGAGACTTGAGACGCGACATACTAATCTATTTTTACTTTTCACGCACGCTTTGCGTAATATAACCTAACCATTGTTAGGTAATCGGAACGACCCGTTAGAGAGACTTGTGACGCGACATAAGCATGGTAATCAAAACGACGCGTTAAAGAGACTTGAGACGCGATATACCAATCTAGTGTCAATTTTCACGTACACATTGCATAATAAAACCTAACCATGCTTAGGTAATTGGAACGACGAGTTAGATTGACCTAAGACGCGACATACTAATCAATTGTCATTTTTCACGCATACATTGCGTAATATTACCTAACCATGCTTATGTAGTTGGAATGACGAGTTAAATGGACTTGAGACGCGACATACTAATCAATTGTCATTTTTCACGCACCCTTTGGGTAATATAACCAAACCATGTTTAGGTAATCGGAACGATGTGTTAGAGAGACTTCTGACGCGACATAAGCATGGTAATTGAAAAGACGCGTTAAAACGACTTTAGACGCGCCATACTAATCAATTGTCATTTTTCACGCACACATTGCGTAATATTACCTAACCATGCTTATGTAGTTGGAATGACGCGTTAAATGGACTTGAGACGCGACATACTAATCAATTGTCATTTTTCACGCACCTTTTGGGTAATATAACCAAACCATGCTTAGGTAATCGTAACGATGTGTTAGAGAGACTTCTGACGTGACATAAGCATGGTAATTGAAAAGACGCGTTAAAACGACTTTAGACGCGTCATATTAATCTAGCGTCACTTTGTACGCACACTTTGCGTAATAGAACGTAACCATGCTTAAGAAATAGGAATGACGCGTTAGAGAGACTTGAGACGCCCATACTAATCTAGTTTAACTTTTCACTCACACTTTGCATAATATAACCTAACCATGCTTAGGAAATCGGAACGACGCATAAAAGAGCCTTGATACGGGATATTCTAATCTAGCATCACCTTTCACGCACACCTTGCGTAATATAACCTAACCATGCTTAGGTAATTGAAACGACACGTTAAAGAGACTTGAGAGGCGACATACTAATCTAGCATTACTTTTCTCGCACACTTTGCGTATACAACCTAACCATTTTTGGGTAATCGGAACGACGCGTTAAAGAGACTTGAGATTCGACATACTAATCTATTGTTACTTTTCACGCACACTGTGCGTAATATAACCTAACCATTCTTAGGTAATCGGAACGACCCGTTCGAGAGACTTGTGACGCGACATAAGCATGGTAATCAAAACGACGCGTTAAAGAGACTTGAGATGTGATATACTAATCTAGCGTCAGTTTTCACGTACACATTGCATAATATAGCCTAACAATGCTTAGGTAATCGGAACGATGAGTTAGATTGTCCTAAGATGCGACATACTAATCTATTGTCATTTTTCACGCACACTTTGCGTAATATTACCTAACCATGCTTAAGTAATTGGAACGACGCGTTAAATGCACTTAAGACGCGACATACTAATCTATTGTCATTTTTCTTGCACACTCTGCGTGATATAACCTAAACCATGCTTAGGAAATCGGAACGATGCGTTAAAAAGACATTAGACGCGCCATATTAATCTAGCGTCAGTTTGTACGCACACTTTGCGTAATATAACCTAACCATGCTGAGGAAATTGGAACGACGCGTCAGAGAGACTTGAGACGCCCATACTAATCTAGTTTCACTTTTCACGCACATTTTGCGTAATATAACGTAACCATGCTTAGGTAATCGGAACGACGCGTTAAAGAGACTGAAGACGCGACATACTAATCTAGCATTACTTTTCTCGCACACTTTGCGCAATATAACCTAACCGTTCTTGGGTAATCGGAACGACGCGTTAAAGAGACTTGAGACGCGATATACTAATCTATTTTTACTTTTTACGCACGCTTTGCGTAATATAACCTAACCATTGTTAGGTAATCGGAACGACCCGTTAGAGAGACTTGTGACGCGACATAAGCATGGTAATCAAAACGACGCGTTAAAGAGACTTGAGACGCGATATACCAATCTAGTGTCAATTTTCACGTAAACATTGCATAATAAAACCTAACCATGCTTAGGTAATTGGAACGACGAGTTAGATTGACCTAAGACGCGACATACTAATCTATTGTCATTTTTCACGCACACATTGTGTAATATTACCTAACCATGCTTAAGTAGTTGGAATGACGCGTTAAATGGACTTGAGACAAGATATACTAATCTATTGCCATTTTTCACGCACCCTTTGGGTAATATAACCAAATCATGCTTAGGTAATCGGAACGATGTGTTAGAGAGACTTCTGACGCGACATAAGCGTGGTAATTGAAAAGACGCGTTAAAAAGACTTTAGACGCGCCATATTAATCTAGCGTCACTTTGTACGTACACTTTGCGTAATATAACGTAACCATGCTTAGGAAATCGGAATGACGCGTTACAGAGACTTGAGACGCTCATACTAATCTAGTTTCACTTCACTCACACTTTGCATAATATAACCTAACCATGCTTAGGAAATCGGAACGACGAATAAAAGAGCCTTGAGACGGGACATTCTAATCTAGCATCACCTTTCACGCACACCTTGCGTAATATAACGTAACCATGCTTAGGTAATCGAAACGACACGTTAAAGAGACTTGAGAGGCGACATACTAATCTAGCATTACTTTTCTCGCACACTTTGCGTAATATAACCTAACCATTCTCGGGTAATCGGAACGACGCGTTAAAGAGACTTGAGATGCGACATACTAATCTATTGTTACTTTTCACGCACACTGTGCGTAATATAACCTAACCATTCTTAGGTAATCGGAACGACCCGTTAGAGAGATTTGTTATGCGACATAAGCATGGCAATCAAAACGACGCGTTAAAGAGTCTTGAGACGAGATATACTAATCTAGCGTCACTTTTCACGTACACATTGCATAATATAGCCTAACAATGCTGAGGTAATTGGATCGAGTTAGATTGACCTAAGATGCGACATACTAATCTACTGTCATTTTTCACGCACACTTTGCGTAATATTACCTAACCATGCTTAAGTAATTGGAACGACGCGTTAAATGCACTTAAGAAGCGATTGTCATTTTTCTTGCACACTCTGCGTGATATAACCTAACCATGCTTAGGTAATCGGAACGATGCGTTAAAAGGACATTAGACGCACCATATTAATCTAGCGTCAGTTTGTACGTACACTTTGCGTAATATGACCTAACCATACTGGGGAAATTGGAACGACGCGTTAGAGAGACTTGAGACGCCCATACTAATCTAGTTTCACTTTTCACGCACATTTTGCGTAATATAACCTGACCATGCTTAGGAAATTGGAACGACGCGTTAGAGAGACTTGAGACGCGACATACTGATCTAAAGTCACTTTTCAAGGACACTTTGCGTAATATAACCATGCTTAGAGGTAATCGGAACGACGCGTTAAAGAGACTTGTGACGCGAGATAATCATGGTAACGACATACTTAAATAGCATCCCTATTCACGCACACTTTGCATAAAATAACCTAACCATGCATAGGTAATCGGAGCGACGCGTTAAAGAGACTTGTGACGCGACATACTATTCTAGTGTCACTTTAAACGCACACTTTTAATATAACTTAACCATGCTCAGGTAATCGGAAAGACGCGTTACAGAAACTTGTGATGTGACATACTTAAATTGCATCACTTTTCAAACACACCTCGCGTAATATTACCTAAGCATGGTTATCTTATATTACGCAAAGTGTGCGTGAAAAGTGAAGCTAGATTAGTATGTCGCGTCTCAAGTCTCTTTATCGTCTGATTACCATGGCTAGGCTATATTACTCAAAGTGTGTGTGAAAACTGACGCTAGATTAGTATGTCGCGTCTCATGTCTCTTTAACGCGTCGTTCCGATTACCTAGGTATGGTTAGGTTATATTACGCAAAGTGTGCAGGAAAAGTGACAACATATTAGTATGTCATTTCTCAAGTCTCTCTAAAGCTTCGTTCTAATTACCTAAGCATGGTTAGGTTATATTATCAAAAGTGTGCATGAAAAGTGACGCTAGATTAGTAATCCGCGTCTCATGTCTCTTTAACGCGTCGTTCCGATTACCTAAGCATAGTTAGGTTATATTACGCAAAGTGTGCGTCAAAAGTGCCGCTAGATTAGTGTGTCTCGTCACAAGTCTCTTTAACACGTCGTTCTGATTAGCTCAACATGGTTAGGTTATATTACGCGAAGTCTGCGTGAAAAGTTACGCTAGCTTAGTATGTCGCGTCTCAAGTCTCTATAACTCGTCGTAGCGATTACCTAAGCATGGTTAGATTATTTTACGTAAAGTGTGCGTGAAATGTGACGCTAAACTAGTATTTCCCGTCTCCAGTCTCTTTAATGCGTTGTACCGATTACCTAAGCATGGTTAGGTTATATTATGCAAAGTGTGCATGAAAAGTGACGCTAGATTAGTACGTCGCATCTAGAGTCTCTTTAACGCGTTGTTCTGATTACCTAAGAATGGTTAGGTTATATTATGCAAAGTGTGCCTAAAAAGTGACGCTATATTAGTGTGGCGCGTCTCAAGTCTATTTAACGCATCGTTTCGATTGCCTATGGGTTAGGTTATATTACGCAAATAGTTCGTGAAAAGTGACACTAAGTTAGTAAGTCGCGTCTCAAGTCTCTATAACGCGTCGTTCCGATTACCTAAGCATGGTTAGGTTATATTACTAAAAGTTTGCGCAAAGAGTCGCTTGATTAGTATGCCGCGTCTCAAGTGTCTTTAACAGGTCGTTTCTATTACCATGCTTATGTTGCGCAACAAGTCTCTCAAATGCGTCGTTCTGATTACCTATCCATGGTTAGGTTATATTATGCAAAGTGTGCGTGAAAAGCGACGCTAGATTAGTATGTCACGTCACAAGTCTCTCTAACGCGTCGTCCCGATTACCTTAAGCATGGTTAGATTATATTACGCAAAGAGTGCGTGAATAGTGACGCTAGATTAGTATGTCGCCTCTCAAGTCTATTTAACGCATCGTTCAGATTATCTAAGCATGGTTATGTTATATTACGCAAAGTTTGCGTAAAAGGGATGGTAGATTAGTAAGGCGCGTCTTAAGTCTCTTTAACGCGTCGTTTCGATTACCATCCTTATGTCGTGTCACAAGTCTCTCTAATGCGTCGTTCTGATTACCTAAGCATTGTTCGGTTATATTACGGAAAGTTTGCATAAAAACTGATGCTAGATTAGTATGTTGCGTCACAAGTCTCTCTAACGTGCGTTCTAATTACGTAAGCATGGTTAGGATATAATACGCAAATAGTGCATGAAAAGTGACACTAGGTTAGTAAGTCACGTCTCAAGTCTCTTTAACGCGTTGTTCCGATTGCCTTAGCATGGTTATATAATATTAAGCAAAGTTTGCGTTGAAAGTGCCGCTAGATTAGTATGTCGTGTCACAAGTTCCTTTAACTCGTCGTTCCGATTACCTAAGCACGGTTAGATTAAATTACGCAATGTGTGCGTGAAAAGTTATGCTAGACTAGTATGTCGCGTCTCAAGTCTATTTAACGCGTCGTTCCGATTACCTATGCATGGTTTGGTTATTTTACGCAAAATGTGCGTGAAAAGTGACGCTAGACTATTATAACGCGTCTCAAGTCTCTTTAACGCGTCGTTTCTATTAACTAAGCATTATTGGATTATATTATGCAAAGTGTGCGTGAAAAGGAACGCTAGATTAGTATGTCGCGTCTCAAGTCTCTTTAACGCGTCGTTAAGTGTACCTAAGCATGGTTAGGTTATATTACGCAAAGTGTACGTGAAAAGCGACGCTAGATTAGTATGGCGCGTCTCAAGTCTCTATAACGCGTTGTTTCGATTTTCATATGCTTATGTCGCGTCAAACGTCTCTCTAACGCGTCGTTACAATTACCTAAGCATGGTTATATATTACCCAATGTGTGCGATATAAGTGCCGCTAGATTTGTATGTTGCATCAAAAGTCTCTCTAAAGTGACGCTAGATTAGTAAGTATGGTTAGGTTATATTACGCAAGGTGTGCGTGAAAAGTGACGCTAGATTAGTAAGTCGCGCCACAAGTCTCTCTAACGTGTCGTTCCGATTACCTAAGCATGGTTAGGTTATATTACGCAAAGAGTGCGTGAATAGTGACGCTAGATTAGTATGTCGCGTCTAGAGTCTCTTTAACGCGTCGTTCCGATTACCTAAGAATGGTTAGGTTATATTACGCAAAGTGTGTGTGAAAAGTGACGCTAGATTAGAATGTCGCCTAACAAGTCTCTCTAACGCGTCATTCTGAATACCTAAGTATGGTTAGGTTATGTTACGCAAAGTATGCGTGAAAAGTGACGCTAGAGTAGTATGTAGCGTCTCAAGTCTCTTTAACGCGTCATTTCGATCACCATGCTTATGTCGCGTCACAAGTCTCTCTAACGCGTCGTTCCAATATCCTAAGCATAGTTAGGTCATATAACGAAAAGTCTGCTTGAAATGTGACGCTAGATTAGTAAGTCGTGTCTCATGTCTCTTTAACGCGTTATACCGATTACCTAAGCATGGTTAGGTTATATTATGCAAAGTGTGCGTTAAAAGTGCCGCTAGATTAGTATGTCAGATCACAAGTCTCTTTAATGCGTCGTTCCGATTACCTAAGCATGGTTAGGTTATATTACGCAAAGTGTCGTGAAAAGTGACGCTATATTAATATGTCGCATCTCAAGTCTCTTTAACGCGTTATTTCGATTACCATGCTTGTGTCGCGTTACAAGTCTCTCTCTAACGCGTTGTTCCGATTACCTATAGGCATGGTTATCTAATATTACGCAAAGTGTACGTGAAAAGTGACGCTAGATTAGTATGATAAGTCACAAGTCTCTCTAACGCGTCATTCCGATTACCTAAGCATGGTTAGGTTATATTATGCAAAGTTAGCGTGAAAAGTGACAATAGATTAGTAAGTCGCGTCATAAGTCTCTTTAACTCAACGTTCCAATTACCTAAGCATGGTTAGGTTACAATACACAAAGTGTGCGTTAAAAGTGCCGCTAGATTAGTATGTCGCGTCACAAGTGTTTTTAACGCGTCATTCCGTTTACCTAAGCATGGTTAGGTTATATTTAGAAAATTGTGCGTGAAAAGTGATGCTAAATTATTATGTCGTGTCTCAAGTCTCTTTAATGCGTCGTTCTGATTACCCAAGCATGGTTAGGTTTTTATACGCAAAGTATGCATGAAAAGTGACGCCAGATTAGTATGTCGCGTCTCAAGTCTCTTTGACGCGTCGTTCTGATAACCCAAGCATGGTTAGGTTGTATTACGCAAAGTGTGCGTGAAAATTGATGCCAGATTAGTATGTCGTGTCTCAAGTCTCTTTAACGCGTCGTTCCGATTACCTAAGCATGGTTAGGTTATATTACGCAAAGTGTGCGTGAAAAGTGATGCCAGATTAGTACGTCGGGTCTCAAATCTCTTTAACGCATCATTCCGATTACCTAAGCATAGTAAGGTTATATTACGCAAAGTGTGCGTGAAAAGTGACGCTAGATTAGTATGTCGCGTCTCAAGTCACTTTAACTCGTCGTTCCGATAACCTAAGCATGGTTAGGTTATATTACGCAAAGTGTGCGTGAAAAGTGACGCTAGATTAGTAAGTCGCGTCACAAGTCTCTCTAACGCGTCGTTCCGATTACCTAAGCATGGTTAGGTTATATTACACAAAGTGTGTGAAAAAGTGACACTAGATTAGTACGACGCGTCTCAAGTCTCTCTAACACGTTTTTCCAACTACCTAAGGATGGCTAGGTTATATTACGCAAAATGTGCGTGAAAAGTGATGCTAGATTAGTATGTCGCGTATCAAGTCTCTCTAACGAGTCGTTCCGATTTCCTAAGCATGGTTAGCTAATATTACGCAAAGTGTGCGTAAAAAGTGACGCTAGATTAGTATTACGCGTCTCAAGTCTCTTTAACGCGTCATTTCGATTACCATGCTTATGTCGCGTCACAAGTCTCTCTATTCATCGTTCCGATTACCTAAGCATGGTTAGGTTATATTACGCAAAGTGTGCGTGAAAAGTAACAATAGATTAGAATGTCGCCTCTTAAGTCTCTCTAACGTTTCGTTCCGATTACCTAATCATGGTAAGGTTATATTACGCAAAGAGTGCGTGAAAAGTTATGTTAGATTAGTATGTCGCGTCTCAAGTCTATTTATCGCGTCGTTCTGATTACCTAAGCATGGTTATGTTGTATTACGCAAAATGTGCGTGAAAAATGACAATGGATTAGTATGTCGCGTTTCAAGTCTATCTAACGCGTCTTTCCGATTACCTAAGCATGGTTAGGTAATATTACGCAAAGTGTGCCTGAAAAGTGACGCTAGATTAGTATGTCGCATCTCAAGTCTCTTTAACGCGTCGTTTCAATTACCATGCTTATCTCGCGTCATAAGTCTCGTTAACGCGTCGTTACAATTACCTAAGCATGGTTAGGTTATATTAAGCAAAGAGTGCGTGAAAAGAGGCGCTGGATTAGTATGTCGCGTCCCTAGTTCTCAAACGCGTCGTTCCGATTTTCTAAGCATGGTTAGGTTATATTACGCAAAGTGTGCATTTAAGGTGATGCTAGATTAGTATGGCGAGTTTCAAGTCTCTTTAATGCGTTGTTTCGATTACCATGCTTATTTCGCGTCACAAGTCTCTCTAACGCGTCTTTCCGATTACCTAAGCACGGTTAGGTTATATTATGCAAAGTGTTCGTGAAAAATGACAATTGATTAGTATGTCGCTTCTCAAGTCTATCTAACGCATCGTTCAGATTACCTAAGCATGGTTAGGTTATATTACGCAAAGTGTGCTTGAAAAGTGACACTAAATTATTATGTCGCGTCTAAATTCTCTTTAACGCGTTGTTCCGATTACCTAACCATGGTTATGTTATATTATGAGAAGTGTGTGTAATGAGTGACGCTAGATTAGTATATCACATCTCAAGTCTCTTCAGCGCGTCATTCCGATCTCCTAAACATGGTCAGGATATATTACGCAAAGTGAGCGTAAAAGGTGATGCTAGATTAGTATGTCGCGTCTAAAGTTCTCTAACGCGTTGTTCCGATTTCCTAGGCATGGTTTGGTTATATAACGCAAAGTGTACGTGAAAAGTGACACTAGATTACTATGTCGTGTCTCAAGTCTCTTTAATGCGTCGTTCTGATTACCTAAGCATGGTTAGGTTTTTATACGCAAAGTGTGCATGAAAAGTGACGCCAGATTAGTATGTCGCGTCTCAAATCTCTTTAACGCGTCGTTCCGATTACCTAAGCATGGTTAGGTTATATTATGCAAAGTGTGCGTGAAAAGTGATGCCAGATTAGTACGTCGCGTCTCAATTCTCTTTAACGCGTCGTTCCGATTACCTAAGCATAGTTAGGTTATATTACGCAAAGTGTGCGTGAAAAGTGACGCTAGATTAGTATGTCGCGTCTCAAGTCACTTTAACTCGTCGTTCCGATAACCTAAGCATGGTTAGGTTATATTACGCAAAGTGTGCGTGAAAAGTGACGCTAGATTAGTAAGTCGCGTCACAAGTCTCTCTAACGCGTCGTTCCGATTACCTAAGCATGGTTAGGTTATATTACACAAAGTGTGTGAAAAAGTGACACTAGATTAGTACGACGCGTCTCAAGTCTCTCTAACACGTTATTCCAACTACCTAAGCATGGCTAGGTTATATTACGCAAAATGTGCGTGAAAAGTGATGCTAGATTAGTATGTCGCGTATCAAGTCTCTCTAACGAGTCTTTCCGATTTCCTAAGCATGGTTAGCTAATATTACGCAAAGTGTGCGTAAAAAGTGACGCTAGATTAGTATTACGCGTCTCAAGTCTCTTTTACGCGTCATTTCGATTACCATGCTTATGTCGCGTCACAAGTCTCTCTATTCATCGTTCCGATTACCTAAGCATGGTTAGGTTATATTACGCAAAGTGTGCGTGAAAAGTAACAATAGATTAGAATGTCGCCTCTTAAGTCTCTCTAACGTTTCGTTCCGATTACCTAATCATGGTAAGGTTATATTACGCAAAGAGTGCGTGAAAAGTTATGTTAGATTAGTATGTCGCGTCTCAAGTCTATTTATCGCGTCGTTCTGATTACCTAAGCATGGTTATGTTGTATTACGCAAAATGTGCGTGAAAAATGACAATGGATTAGTATGTCGCGTCTCAAGTCTATCTAACGCGTCTTTCCGATTACCTAAGCATGGTTAGGTAATATTACGCAAAGTGTGCCTGAAAAGTGACGCTAGATTAGTATGTCGCATCTCAAGTCTCTTTAACGCGTCGTTTCAATTACCATGCTTATCTTGCGTCATAAGTCTCGTTAACGCGTCGTTACAATTACCTAAACATGGTTAGGTTATATTAAGCAAAGAGTGCGTGAAAAGAGGCGCTGGATTAGTATGTCGCGTCCCTAGTTCTCAAACGCGTCGTTCCGATTTTCTAAGCATGGTTAGGTTATATTACGCAAAGTGTGCGTTTAAGGTGATGCTAGATTAGTATGGCGAGTTTCAAGTCTCTTTAATGCGTTGTTTCGATTACCATGCTTATTTCGCGTCACAAGTCTCTCTAACGCGTCTTTCCGATTACCTAAGCACGGTTAGGTTATATTATGCGAAGTGTTCGTGAAAAATGACAATTGATTAGTATGTCGCTTCTCAAGTCTATCTAACGCATCGTTCCGATTACCTAAGCATGGTTAGGTTATATTACGCAAAGTGTGCTTGAAAAGTGACACTAAATTATTATGTCGCGTCTAAATTCTCTTTAACGCGTTGTTCCGATTACCTAACCATGGTTATGTTATATTATGCGAAGTGTGTGTAATGAGTGACACTAGATTAGTATATCGCATCTCAAGTCTCTTCAGCGCGTCTTTCCGATCTCCTAAACATGGTCAGGATATATTACGCAAAGTGTGCGTAAAAGGTGACGCTAGATTAGTATGTCGCGTCTAAAGTTCTCTAACGCGTTGTTCCGATTTCCTAGGCATGGTTTGGTTATATAACGCAAAGTGTACGTGAAAAGTGACACTAGATTACTATGTCGCGTCTCAATTCTCTCTAACGCGTCGTTCCGATTACCTAAGCATGGTTAGGTTATATATTACGCATAGTGTGCGTGAAAAATGACAATGGATTATTATGTCGCGTGTCAAGTCTATTTAACACGTCGTTACGATTACCTAAGCATGGTTAGGTTATATTATGCAAAGTGTGTGTGAAAAATGACAATAGATTAGTATGTCGCGTCTCAAGTGTATCTAACACATCGTTCCGATTACCTATGCATGGTTAGGTTATATTACACAAAATACGCGTGAAATGGGACATTAGATTTGTATGTCGCGGCTCAAGTGTCTTTGACGTATCGTTCCGATTACCATGCTTATGTTGCGTCACAAGTCTCTCTAACGCGTCGTTCAGATTACCTAAGCATGGTTAGGTTATATTACGTAAAGCGTGCATGAAAAGTAACAATAGATTAGTATGTCGCGTATCAATTCTATTTAACGCGTCATTCTGATTACCTAAGCATTCTTAGGTTATATAAGGCAAAGAGTGCGTGAAAAGTGATGCTAGATTAGTATGTCGCGTCTCAAGTCTCTTTAACGTGTCGTTCTGATTACCTAAGCATGGTTAGGTTATATTACACAAAGTGTGCATTTTAGATTAGTATGTCGGGTCTCAAGTCTTTGTAACGCGTCGTTTTGATAACCATGTTTATGTCGCATCTCAAGTCTCTCTAACACGTCGATCTGATTACCTAAGCATCATGGTTAGGTTATTACTCAAAGTGTGCGGGAAAAGTGACGCTAGATTAGTATGTCGCGTTTCAAGTCTCTTTCACGCGTCGTTCATATTACCTAAGAATGGTTAGGTTATATTACGCAAAGTGTGCGCGAAAAGTGCCGCTAAAATAGTATGTTGCGTCTCAAGTCTCTTTAACGCATCGTTCTTATTACCTAAGCATGGTTAGATTTTATTACGCCAAGTGCGCGTTGAAAGTGTCGCTAGGTTAGTATGTCGCGTCACAAGTCTCTCTAACGCGTCGTTCCATTACCTAAGCTTTGTTAGGTTATATTACACATAGTGTGCGTGAAAAGTGACGCTAGATTAGTATGTCGCATCTCAATTCTCTTTAATGCGTCGTTTCGATTACCTAATTATGGTTAGGTTATGTTACGCAAGTGTGCGTGAAAAGTGACGCTAGATTTGTATGTCGCGTCTCAAGTTTCCTTAACGTGTCATTCCGATTACCTAAGCATGGTTTGGTTATATTACGCAAAGTGTGTATGAAAAGTGACAAAAGATTATTAGTATGTCGCCTCTCAAGTCACTTTAACGCGTCGTTCTAATTACCTAAGTATGGTAGGTTATATTACATGAAGTGTGCGTGAAAAGTGACACTAGATTAGTATGTCACATATTTAGTCTCTTTAATGCGTCGTTCCGATTACTTAAGTACGGTTAGGTTATTTTATGCAAAGTGTGTGTGAAAAGTGACGCTAGATAAGTATGTCGCGTCTCAAGTCTCTTTATCGCGTCGTTTCGATTGCCATGCTTATGTCGCGTCACAAGTTTCTCTAAAGCGTCGTTCCGAATACCTAAGCTTGGTTAGGTTATATTGCGCGAAGTGTACGTGAAAAGTAACAATAGATTAATATGTCGTGTCTCAAGTCTCTTTAACGCGTCATTCCAATTATCTAAGCATGGTTAGGCTATATTACGCAAAGCGTGCGTGAATAGTGACACTAGATTAGTATGTCGTGTCTCAAGTCTCTTTAACGCGTCGTAACAATTACCTAAGCATGGTTAGGGTATATTACGCCAAATGCGCTTTAAACGTTTTGCTAGATTAGTATGGCGCGTGTCAAGTCTCTCTAACGCGTCAGTTCGATTACCATGCTTATGCAGCGTCACAAGTCTCTCTAACACATCGTTCCGATTACCTAAGCATGGTTAGGTTATATTACGCAAAGTGTGCGTGAAAAGTCACAAAAGATTAGTATGTCATGTCTCAAGTCTCTTTATCGCGTCTTTTCGATTACCTAAGCATGGTTAGGTTATTTTACGCAAAGTGTACATGAAAAGTGACGCTAGATTAGTATGTCGCGTCTCAAGTCACTTTAACGCGTCGTTCCGATTACCTAAGCATGGTTAGGTTATATTATGCAAAATGTGGAAGCTAGATTAGTATGTCGCGTCTCACGTCTCTTTAAGTTCTGATTACCTATGCATGGTTAGGTTATATTACACAACATGTGCGTGAAAAGTGATGCTAGATTAGTATGTTGCGTCTTAAGTTTCTTAAATGCGTCATTTTGATTACCTAAGCATGGTAAAAGTTATAGTATGCATGAAAAGTGACGCTAGATTACATGTCGCCAGTGTTTTAAAAACCGGACCGGACCGGCCGGTTCAACCGGTTGAACCGCAAATCGTAACCTCATTCGGTCCAAATTACCTATACGAACCGGAAATACGGTTAAACCGGATAAAACCGGATAAAACCGGAATAACCGGATCAAACCGCCGAACCGCCCAATTTTAACAAACCGGCCGGTTATCATTTTTTAGCAGCATTTTATAAAGAAAAGGAGAAAACGAAGATAACAGGTTAGTTAATTTCAAATCCAAATTAAAACTTTCTTCTTTATTCAATAAAATGGGATACCTTTTCTTTTATTGTAAGCTAAAAATTATTTTAAATTGTGATTAAAGATTAAAACTTTTGTTTTTGTTCAATAAGATTAAAGAAAAAATAAAACCCATTTGAAATAGATCTTGCAGATTGGAGTCGGCCAATAAAATTAAAAAATGCTTCAATCAGTAAAAGAATAAATCATTGAGAAATTTTCTTTGAAGAAATTGAAAAATGGTTGGAGAAATTGAAAGAAGGGGGCGGGTAAGGCTGTGAGAGAAGAGAAGAAAGTCTTTGGATAAAGTGATGTTAGATTAGGGTTTGGTGAGGTGTGATAGCATTTCAAAATAAATAGGATTAAAGACAAGTGTTTGGGCCTCAGAAGAACAGCCCACATTCTTTCTTTCCTTTTTCTATTTGAATATAACAGAGCAACATATATTTAATTTTCGACAAGTTCACTCATTCGGTTCAACCGCCGGTTGAACCGGTTGAACCGGTCGAACCGGTATCCGCTGCCTCTGCCGGTTTGATCAACGGTTCGGTTTTTAAAACACTGCATGTCGCTTCGTAAGTCTCTCTAACGCATCGTTCTGATTACCTAAGCAAAGTTAGGTTATATTATACAAAGTGTGCATGACAAGTCACCATAGCATCACAAGTCTCTTGAACGCGTCGTTCCGATTACCTAAGCATGGTTAAGTTATTTTATGCAAAGTGCAAAGTGACGCTAGATTAGTATGTCGTGTCTCAAGTCTCTTTAACGCGTTGTTTTGATTACTTAAGCATGGTTAGGTTATATTATGCAAAGTGTGCATGAAAAGTGACGCTAGATTAGTATGTCGCGCCTCAAGTCTCTCTATCGCGTCGTTCCAATTACCTAAGCATGACTAGGTTATATTACACAAAGTTTGCGTGAAAAATGCCGCTAGATAAGTATGTCATGTCTCAAGTCTCTTTATCGCGTCGTATCGATTACCATGCTTATGTCGCGTCACAAGTCTCTCTAACGCGTCGTTCGTGAAAAATAACAATTGATTAGTATGTTTTGTCCCAAGTCTCTTTAACGCGTCGTTCCGATTACCTAAGCATGGTTAAGTCAATTACGCAAAGAGTGCGTGAATAGTGATGCTAGATTAGTATGTCGCGTCACAAGTCTCTCTAACGCGTCGTTCTGACTACATAAGTATGGTTAGGTTAGATTACGCAAAGTGTGCATGAAAAGTAACGCAAGATTAGTATGTCGCATCTAAAGTCTCTTTAACGAGTCGTTCTGATTACCTAAGGATGGTTAGGTTATATTATGAAAAATGTGCGTGAAAATTGACGCTAGATAAGTATGTCGCGTCTCAATTCTCTTTAACGTGTCATTCTGATTTTCTAAACATAGTTAGGTCATATTACGCAAAGTGTGCGTGAAAAGTGACGCTAGATTGGTATGTCGCCTCTCAAGTCTCTTTAACGCGTCGTTCCAATTATCTAAGCATGGTTATGTTATATTATGCAAAGTGCGCGTAAAAAGTGACGCTAGATTAGTATGGCGCGTCATAAGTCTCTTTAACGCGTTGTTTCGATTACAATCCTTGTGACGCGTCACAAGTCTTTCTAACGTGTCGTTCCGATTACCTAAGCATGGTTAGGTTATATTAAGCAAATAGTACGTGAAAAGTGGCAGAAGATTAGTAAGTCGCGTCTCAAGCATCTACAATGTGTCGTTCCGATTACTTAAGCATGGTTAGGTTATATTACGCAAAGCGTGCGTTAAAAGTGCCGCTAGATTAGAATGTCGCGTTCCAAGTCTCTTTGACGCGTCGTTCCGATTACCTAAGCATGGTTAGCTAATATTACGAGAAGTGTGCGTGAAAAGTCACGCTAGATTAGTATGTCGAGTCACAAGTCTCTCTAACACGTCGTTCCGATTACCTAAGCATGGTTAGGTTATTTCACGCAAAGTGTGCGTGAAAAGTGACGCAAGATTAGTATGTCGCGTCTCAAGTCTCTTTAACGCGTCTTTCGATTCCCTAAGAATGGTTAGGTTATATTAAGAAAAGTGTGCATGAAAACTGACGCTAGATTAGTATGGCACGTCTCAAGTATCTTTGACGCGTTGTTTCGATTACCATGCTTATTTCGTGTCATAAGTCTCTCTAAAGCGTCGTTCCAACTAACAAAGCATGGTTAGGTTATATTATGCAATGTGCGCGTAAAAAGTGACGCTAGATTAGTATATCGCGTCTTAAGTCTCTTTCACGCGTCGTTCCGATTACCTAACCGTGGTTAGGTTACATTACACAAAGAGTGCGAGAATAGTGACGCTAGATTAGCATGACGCGTCATACGTATCTTTAACGTCATTCCGATTACCTAAGCATGGTTAGGTTGTTTTACTCAAAGTGTAAATGAAATGTGACCCTAGATGAGTATGGCGCGTCTCAAATCTTTTTAACGCGTCGTTCCGATTACCTAAGCTTGGTTTGGATATATTACGCAGAGTGTGCTTGAAAAGCGACGCTAGATTAGTATGTCGCCTCTCAAGTCTCTTTAACGTGTTGTTCCGACTATCTAAGCATGATTATGTTATATTACGCAAAGTGTTCATAAAAGGTGACACTAGATTAGTATGTTGCGTCTCAAGTCTCTTTAACGCGTCGTTCCAATTACCTAAGCATAGTTAGGTTATATTACGCAAAGTGTGCATGAAAATTGACGCTAGATTAGTATGTTTCGCCTCCAGTCTTTTTAACGCATTAAACGCCATACTAATCTAGCGTCACTTTTCACGCACGCATTGCGTATTATAACCTAACAATGCTTAGGTAATTGGGACGACGCGTTAAATAGACATGAGACGCGATATACTATTGTCATTTTTCATGCGCACTTTGCGTAATATAACCTAACCATGCTTAGGTAATCATAACAACGCATTAGAGAGACTTCTGACGAGACATATGCATGGTAATCGATACGACACGTTAAAGAGACTTGAGACGCGCGATATTAAATAGCGTCACTTTTTACGCACACTTTGCGTAATATAACCTAACCATGCTTAGGAAATCGGAACGACGCGTTAGAGAGATTTGAGACGCGACAAATTAATCTAGCCTCACTTTTCAAGCACACTTTGCGTAATATAACCTAACCATGCTTAGGTAATCGGAACGAAGCGCTAAAGAGACTTGAGACGCGGCATACTAATCTAACGTCACTTTTCACGCACACTTTTCGTAATATAACCTAACCATTAGGTAATCAAAACGACACGTTAGAGAGACTTGTTACGCGACATAAGCATGGTAATCGAAACAACGCGTTAAAGATACTTTAGACGCGACATACTAATTTAGCGTCACTTTTCACGCAAACTTTGCGTAATATAACCTAACCATGCTTAGGTAGTCGGAACAACGCGTTAAAGAGAATTAAGACGTGACAATTTAATCTAGCGTCACTTTTCAAGAACACTTTGCGTAATATAACCTAACCATGCTTAGGTAATCGGAACGACACGTTAAAGAGACTTAAGACGCGGCATACTAATCTAGCGTCACTGAAAACGCACACTTTACGTAATATAACCTAACCATGCTTAGGTAAGCAAAGCGACGTGTTAGAGAGACTTGTGACGCGGCATAAGAATGGTAATCGAAACAACGCGTTAAATAGACTTGAGACGCGACATACTAATCTAGCATTACTTTTCACGCACACTTTGCTTAATAACCTAACCATTCTTAGGTAATCGGAACTACGCGTTAAATAGACATGAGAGGAGACATACTAATCTAGCGTCACTTTTCACGCACGCTTTGCGTAATATAACCTAAGCATGCTTAGGTAATCGGAACAACGCGTTAAAAAGAATTGAGATGCGACTTACTAATCTAGCGTCATTATTCCTGCACACTTTGCATAATATAACCTAACCATGCTTAGGTAATCGGAACGACGCGTTAGATATACTTAATACGCGACATACTAATCTATTGTCATTTTACACGCACACTTTGCGTATAATATAACCAAACCATGGTTAAGTAATTGGAACCACACGTTAAATAGACTTGAGATGCGATATACTAATCTATTGTCATTTTTCACGCACACTTTGCGTAATATAACCTAACCATGCTTAGGTAATCCGAACGACGCGTTTGAGAGACTTCTGACGCGACATAAGCATGGTAATCGGAACTACGCATTAAAGAGACTTGAGACAAAACATACTCATATAGGGTCACTTTTTACGCACACTTCGCGTAAGATAACTTAACCTTGCTTAGGTAATCGGAACGACGCGTTAAAGACTCTTCAGACTGGACATACTAATCTAGCGTCACTTTTCACGCACATTTTGCATAATATAGCCTAACCATGCTTAGATAATCGGAACGGCGCGTTAAAGAGACTTGTAATGCGACATACTAATCTATTGATCCTTTTCATGCACGCTAGGTAATCGGAACGACGCGTTAGAGAGACTTGTGACGCGACATAAGCATGGTAATCGAAAAGAAGCGTTACGGACACTTGAGACGCGACGTACTAATCTAGCATCACTTTCCATGCAAACTTTGTGTAATATAACCTAACCATGCTTAGGCAATCGAAACGATGCGTTAAAGAGAATTGAGACGCGACAAATTAATCTAGCGTCACGTTTTACGCACACCTTGCGTAATATAACCTAACCATTCTTAGGTAATAGGAACGACGCGTTAAATAGACTTGAAACGCGACATCCTAACCAATTGTCATTTTTCACGCACACTTTGCGTAATATAACCTAACCATGCTTAGGTAATCAGAACGACGTGTTAGAGAGACTTGTGACGCGACATAAGCTTGGTAGTCGAAACAACGCGTTAAATAGACTTGAGACACGCCATACTAATCTAGCGTCACTATTTACGCACACTTTGCATAACCGTCCTTAAGTAATCGGAACGACGCGTTAAAGAGACTTGAGACGCGACTTACTTAATATAACCAAACGATGCTTAAGTAATCGGAACGATACATCAAATAGACTTGAGACGCTACATACTAATCTAGCGTCACTTTTCACGCACACTTTGCGTAATATAACCAAACCATGCCTAGGTAATCAGAACGACGCGTTAGAGAGACTTCTAACGCGACATAAGCAACATCGATACGACGCGTTAAAGAGACTTGAACGCGACATACTAATCCAGCGTCACTTTTCACGCATACTTTTCCTAATATAACATAACCATGCTTAGGTAATCGGAACGACGCGTTAGACAGACTTGAGACATGACATACTAATCTAGCGTCACTATTCACGCACACTTTGCGTAATATAACCTAACCATGTTTAGGTAATTGGAACAACACGGAAAAGAGAATTGAGACGCGACATACTAATCTAGCGTCACTTTTCACGCACACTTTGTGTAATATAAAATAAGCATGCTTAGGTAATTGGAAGGACGCGTTAAATAGGCTTGAGATGCGACATACTAATCTATCATCACTTATCATGCACACTTTGCGTAATATAACCTAACCATGCTTAGGTAATCGGAACAACGCGTTAAAGAGACTTGAGACATGACATACTAATCTATTGATCCTTTTCACGCACACTTTGCGTACTATAAACTAACCATGCTTAGGTAATCGGAACAACGCGTTAGAGAGACTTGTGACGCGACATAAACATGGTAATCGAAACGACGCGTTAAAGAGACTTGAGACACGACATACTAATCTAGCGTCACTTTTCACGCAAACATTGCGTAATATAACCTAACCATGCTTAGTTAATCGAAACGGCACATTAAAGAGCCTTGAGACCCGACATACTAATCTAGCGTCACTTTTTACGCATACCCTGCGTAATATAACCTAACCATGCTTGGGTAATAGGAACGACGCATTAAATAGACTTTTGACGCGACATACTAATCTATTGTCATTTTTTTTCACGCACACTTTGTGTAATATAAGCTAACCATGCTTAGGTAATCGGAACGACGCGTAAGAAAGACTTGTGACTCGACATAAGCATGGTAATTGAAACGACGCGTTAAAGAGACTTGAAACACGTCATACGATTCTTGAGTCGCATTTTACGCACACTTTGTTTAATATAACCTAACCACGCTTAGGTAATCGGAACGACGTGTTATAGAAACTTTAGACGCGACATACTAATCTAGGATCACTTTTCACGTACACTTTGCATAATATAACTTAACCATGCATTGATAATCGGAACGACGCGTTAAAGAGACTTGAGACGCAACATACTAATCTATCGTCACTTTTCACTCACGCTTTCCGTAATATAACCCAACCATGCTTAGGTAATCGGAATAACGCGATAAAGATAATTGAGACGCGACATACTAATCCAGCGTGACTTTTCACACACACTTTGCGTACTATAATAGAAACCATGCTTAGGTAATCGGAACGACGCGTTAAATAGACTTGAGATGCAACATACTAATCAATTGTCACTTTTCACACACACTTTGCGTAATATATCCTAACCATGCTTAGGTAATCGGAACGACGCGTTAAAGAGACTTGAGACACGACATACTAATCTATTGGTACTTTTCGCACACACTTTGCGTACAATAACCTAACAATAGTTAGGTAATCGAAACGACGCGTTAGACAGACTTGTGACGCGACATAAGCATTGTAATCGTAACGACGCATTAAATAGACTTGCGACATTCTAATCAATTGTAATTTTATATTCACACTCTGTGTAATATAACCTAACCATGCTTTGGTAATTGGAACGACGTGTTAGAGAAAGTTGTGAGGCGACATAAACGACGCGTTAAAGAGACTTGAGACGCGACATACTAATCTAGCGTCACTTTTCACGGACACTTTGCGTAATATAACATAACGATGCTGAGGTAATCGGAACGACGTGTTAAAGAGACTTGAGATTCGATATACTAATCTAGCAATACTTTTCATGCATACTTTGCGTAAAATAACCCAACCATGCTTATGTAATCGGGACGACGCGTTAAAGAGACTCGAGAAGTGACATGCTAATCTAGCGTCACTTGTCATGCACACTTTGCGCAATGTAACATAACCATGCTTAGGTAATCGGAACGACGCATTAAGGAGACTTAAGACGCGGCTTAATAATCTACCGTCACTTTTCCACCACACTTTGCGTAATAGAACCTAACCATACTTAGGTAATTAGAATGACGCGTTAGAGAGAGTTGTGACGCAATTTACAAATCTAGCGTTACTTTTCACGCACACTTTTCGTAATATAACCTATCCATGCGTAGCTAATCTGAATGACGTGTTAGAGAGACTTGTGACGCGGCATACTAATATAGCGTCACTATTCTCGTACTCCTTGCATAATATAACCTAACCATGCTTAGGTAATCGGAACGACGCGTTAAAGAGACTTGAGACGCGACATACTAATCTAGCGCTAGTTTTCACGCACACTTTGCTTAATAAAATGAAACCAATCATAGGTAATCAGAAAGACGCGTTAAAGAGACTTGTAACGTGACATACTAATCTAGCAGAACTTTTAACGCGCACTTGAAGTAATATAACATAACCATTCTTAGGTAATCGGAACGACGCGTTAAAGAGACTTAAGACGCGACATACTAATCTAGCGTCATTATTCTCGCACTCTTTGCTTATAACCTAACAATGCTTAGGCAATCGGAACGACTCGTTAAAGAGACTTGTGACGCGACATACTAATCTATTGTAACTTTTCACGCACACTTTGCGTAATATAATCTAACCATGCTTAGCTAATCGGAACAAGGCGTTAGAGAGACTTGTGATGTGATATACTAATCTTGCGTCACTTTTCACGCACACTTTGTTGAAAAGTTATAGCCTAAACATGTTTAGGTAATTGGAACGACGAGTTAGAGTGACTTGTGACACGACATAAGCATGGTAATCGAAACGACGCGTTATAGAGACTGTAGACGCGCCATACTAATCTAGCGTCACTTTTTACAAATACTTTGCGTAATATAGCCTAACCATGCTTAGGTAATCGGTATGACGCGTTAAAGAGACTTGAGACGTGACATACTAATCTAGCGTCACTTTGTACGCACACTTTGCGTAATATAACCTAGCCATGCTTAGTTAATCGGAACGACGCGTTAGAGAGACTTGTGACGCGACATAAGCATGACGCATAAAAGAGACTTGAGACGCGCCAAACTAATCTAGCGTCACTTCTTACGCACACTTTGTGTAACCTAACCTAACCTAACCATGCTTAGGTAATCGGAGCGACGCGTTAAAGAGAATTGAGTAGCAACATACTAATCTAGCGTCACTTTTCACGCACACTTTGCATAATATAAACTAACCATGCTTAGGTAATGGAACGACGCGTTAGAGAAACTGGTGACGTGATATACTAATCTAGCGTTACTTTTAACGCAAATAGAGAGACTTGTGACGCGACATAAACATGGTTATCAAAATGACCCGTTAAACAGACTTAGACACGGCATAATAATCTAGCGTCACTTTTGACACACGCTTTGCGTAAATAACCTAACCATGCTTAGGTAATCGGAACAACGCGTTAAAGAGATTTAAGATGCGACATACTAATCTAGCATCACTTTTCACGCACCCTTTGCGTAATATAAACTAACCGTGCTTAGGTAATCGGAACGACGCGTTAAATAGACTTGAGATGCGACATACTAATCTAGTCACTGTTAACGCACATTTTGCGTAATATAACCTAAACATGCTTAGGTAATCGTAACGACGCGTTAAAGAGACTTGAGACGTGACATACTAATCTATTGTTACTTTTCACGCACACTTTGCGTACTAAACAACGCGTTAGAGAAACTTGTGACGTGACATAAGCAAGGTAATCGAAACGACGCGTTAACGACAGTTGAGACGCGACATACTAATCTAGAGTCACTTTTCACGTAAACTTTGCATAATATAACAACCATACTTAGGTAAAAGAGCCTTGAGACGGGACATTCTAATCTAGCGTCACCTTTCACGCACACCTTGCGTAATATAACCTAACCATGCTTAGGTAATCGGAATGACGCGTTAAATAGACTTGAGACGCGACGTACTGATCTAGCATTACTTCTGTCACACACTTTACCATTCTTGGATAATCGGAACGATGCGTAAAAGACACTTGAGACCCGACATACTAATAATCAATTGTTAATTTTCACGCACACTCTGCGTAATATTACCTAACTATTCTTAGGTAATCGGAACGACCCATTAGAGAGACTTGTGACATGGCATAAGCATGGTAATCTAGCATCACTTTTCACGTACACATTGCATAATATAACCTAACCATGCTAAGGTAATCGGAACGACGAGTTAGATAGACTTAAGTCGCGACATACTAATCTATTGTCATTCACGCACATTTTGCGTAATATAACCTAACTATGCTTAAGTAATTGGAATGACTCGTTAAATGGACTTGAGTCGCGACATACTAATCTATTGTCATTTTTCACGCACACTTTGGTAATTGGAACGACGCGTTAGAGAGACTTGTGATGCGACATAAGCATGGTAATCGAAACGACGCGTTAAAGAGACTTGAGAGGCGCCATACTAATATAGCGTCACTTCTGACGCACACTTTGCGTAATATAACTTAACCATGCTTAGGTAATCGAAACGACGCGTTAAAGAGACTTGAGACGCGACATACTAATCTAGCGTCACTTTTCACGCACACTTTGCGTAATATAACCCAGCCATGCTTAGGTAATCTGATCGACACGTTAAACAGACTTGAGACGCGGCATAATAATCTAGCGTCACTTTTGACACACACTTTGCGTAAATAACCTATAACCATGCTTAGGTAATCGGAACGACGCGTTAAAGAAATTTGAGACGCGACATACTAATCTACCGTCACTTTTCACGCACCCTTTGCGTAATATAACCTAACCATGCTTAGGTAATCGGAACGACACGTTAAATAGACTTGAGATGTGACATATAAATCTAGTCGCTTTTCACGCATACTTTGCGTAATATAACCTAACCAAGCTTAGGTAATTGTAACACCGCGTTAAAGAGACTTGAGACGTGACATACTAATCTATTGTTACTTTTGACGCACACTTTGCGTACTATAACCTAAACATGCTTAAGGTAATCGGAACGGGACATACTAATCTAGCGTCACTTTTCACGTAAACTTTGCATAATATAACAACCATACTTATCTTTTAAAAAAAAAAAAAAAACAACCACCATACTTAGCTAATCGGAACGACGCATTAAAGAGCCTTGAGACGGGACATTCTAATCTAGCGTCATCTTTCACGCACACCTTGCGTAATATAACCCAACCATGCTTAGGTAATCGGAACGAAGCGTTAAAGAGACTTGAGACGCGACATACTAATCTAGCATTACCTCTCTCGCACACTTTGCGTAATATAACCTAACCATTCTTGGATAATCGGAACAATGCGTTAAAGAGACTTGAGACGCGACATACTAATCAATTGTTAATTTTCACGCACACTCTGCGTAATATAACCTAACCATTCTTAGGTAATCGGAACGACCCATTAGAGAGACTTGTGACACGACATAAGCATGGTAATCAAAACAACTCGTTAAAGAGACTTGAGACGCGACATACTAATCTAGCATCACTTTTCACGTACACATTGCATAATATAACCTAATCATGCTTAGGTAATCGGAATGATTCGTTAAAGAACTTGAGACAAGACATACTAATCTAGCATCACTTTTCACGCAAACTTTGCATAATATAACAACCGTGATTAGGTATCGAAACGACGCATTAAATAGCCTTGAGACGCGACATACTAATCTAGCGTCACCTTTCACGCACACCTTGCGTAATATAACGTAACCATGCTTAGGTAATCGGAACGACGCGTAAAAGAGACTGGAGACGCGACATACTAATGACGCGTTAAAGAGACTTGATACGCGACATACTAATCTACTGTTACTTTTCACGCACGCTTTGCGTAATATAACCTAACCATTCTTAGGTAATCGCAACGACCCGTTAGAGAGACTTGTGACGCGACATAAGCATGGTAATCAAAACGACGCGTTAAAGAGACTTGAGACGCGATATACTAATCTAGTGTCAATTTTCACGTACACATTGCATAATATAACCTAACCATGCTTAGGTAATTGGAACAACGAGTTAGATTGACCTAAGATTCGACATACTAATCTATTGTCATTTTTCACGCATACATTGCGTAATATTACCTAACCATGCTTAAGTAATTGGAACGACGCGTTAAATGGACTTGAGACGTGACATACTAATCTAGTTTCACTTTTCACTCACACTTTGCATAATATAACCTGATCATGCTTAGGAAATCGGAACGACGCATAAAAGAGCCTTGAGACGGGACATTCTAATCTAGCGTCACCTTTCACGCACACCTTGCGTAATATAACCTAACCATGCTTAGGTAATCGGAACGACACGTTAAAGAGACTTGAGAGGCGACATACTAATCTAGCATTACTTTTCTCGCAAACTTTGCGTAATATGACCTAATCATTCTTGGGTAATTGGAACGACGCGTTAAAGAGACTTGAGATGCGACATACTAATCTATTGTTACTTTTCATGCATACTGTGCGTAATATAACCTAACCATTCTTAGGTAATCGGAATGACCCGATAGAGAGACTTGTGACGCGACATAAGAATGGTAATAAAAACGACGCGTTAAAGAGACTTGAGACGTGATATACTAATCTAGCGTCACTTTTCACGTACATATTGCATAATATAGCCTAACAATGCTTAGGTAATCGGAACGATGAGTTAGATTGACCTATGATGCGACATACTAATCTATTGTCATTTTTCACGCACACTTTGCGTAATATTACCTAACCATGCTTAAGTAATTGGAACGACGCGTTAAATGCACTTAAGACGCGACATACTAATCTATTGTCATTTTTCACGCACACTTTGCGTAATATAACCTAACCATGCTTAGATAATCGGAACGACGCGTTAAAAAGACATTAGACGCGCCATATTAATCTAGCGTCACTTTGTATGCAAACTTTGCGTAATATAACCTAACCATGCTGAGGAAATCGGAACGACGCGTTAGAGAGACTTGAGACGCCCATACTAATCTAGTTTCACTTTTCACGCACATTTTGCGTAATATAACCTGACCATGCTTACGAAATCGGAACGACGCGTTAGAGAGACTTGAGATGGGACATATTGATCTAAAGTCACTTTTCAAGGACACTATGCGTAGTATAACCATGCTTAGAGGTAATCGGAACGACGCGTTAAAGAGACTTGTGACGCGAGATAATCATGGTAATCGGAACGACGCTTTAATAAGACTTGTGATGCTATATACTTATATAGCGTCCCTATTCACGCACACTTTGCATAAAATAACCTAACCAAACATAGGTAATCAGAACGACGCGTTAAAGAGACTTGTGACGCGACATACTAATCTAGTGTCACTTTTAACGCAGACTTTGCGTAGTATAACTTAACCATGCTTAGGTAATCGGAACGATGCGTTACAGAGACTTGTGATGCGACATACTTAAATTGCATCACTTTTCAAGCACACCTCGCGTAATATAACCTAACCATGCTTAAGTAATTGGAACGACGCGTTAAAGAAAATTGAGACGCGACATATATAGCGTCACTATTAACGCACACTTTGCGTAATATAACCTAACTATGCATAGGTAATTGGAACAATGCGTTAAAGAGACTTGTGACATGACATAACTATATAGCGTCCCTTTTCACGCACACTTTGCATAATATAACCTAACCATTCATAGTAATCGGAACGACGCGTTAAAGAAACTTGTGACGCGACATACTAATCTAGCCTCACTTTTAACGCACACTTTGCGTAATATAACCTAGCCATGCTTAGGTAATCAGAACGATGCGTTAAAGAGATTTGAGACGCTACATACTATTCTATTGATCCTTTCACGCACACTTTGCGTACTATAACCTAACCATGCTTAGGTAACCGGAACGACGGGTTAGAGTGACTTGTGACGCGACATAAGCATGGTAATCGAAACAACGCGTTAAAGTGAGTTGAGACGCAACATACTAATCTAGTGTCACTTTAACACGCACTGTGCGTAATATAACCTAACCATGCTCAGGTAATCGGAACGACGCGTTAAAGAGACTTGTGACACGTCTTACGACGCGTTAAAGAGACTTGTGACACGTCTTACTTATATAGCATCACTTTTCACGCACACTTTTCGTAATATAACATAACCATTGTTAGGTAATCAGAACGACGCGTTAAAGAGACTTGTGACACGACATACTAATCTAGTGTCACTCTTTAACGCACACTTTGCGTAATATAACTTAACCATGCTTAGGTAATTGGAACGACGTGTTAAAGAGACTTGAGAAGCGACATACTAATCTAGCATCACTTTTCACGCACACTATGCGTAATATAACCTAACCATGCTTAGGTAATCAAAACGACGCGTTAAAGAGACTTGTGACGTGACATACTACTAATTTAGCGTCACTTTTAACGCACACTTTGCGTTATATAATCTAACCATGCATAGGTAATCAGAACGACGCATTAAAGAGACTTGTGAAACGACATAATAATCTAGCGTCACTTTTAGCGCACACTTAGCGTAATATAACCTAACCATGGTTAGGTAATCAGAACCTCCCGTTAAAGAGACTTGAGATGCGACATACTAATCTAGCATCACTTTTAACGCACACTTTGCATAATATAACCGAACCATGCTTAGGTAATCGAAACGACGCGTTAAAGAGACTTAAGACGCGACATACTTACATAGTGTCACTTTTAACGCACACTTTGCGTAATATAACCTAACAATGCATAGGTAATTGGAACGACGCCTTAAAGAGACTTGTGACGCGACATACTTATATAGCGTCCCTTTTCACTTTCACTTTGCATAATATAACCTAACCATGCATAGGTAATCGGCCGAGGAGTTAATGAGACTTGTGACGCGACATACTAATCTAGCCTCACTTTTAACGCACACTTTACGTAATATAACCTAACTATGCTTTGGTAATCGGAACGACACGTTAAAGAGACTTGTGTCGCGACATACTTATATAGCGTCACTTTTCACGCACACTTTGCGTAATATAACCTAACCATGCTTAGGTAATCGGAACAACGCGATAAAGAGACTTGTGACGCGACATTATATAGCGTCACTTTTCACGCAATCTTAGCGTAATATAACCAAACCATAGGTAATCTGAACAACTCGTTAAAGAGACTTGAGACGCGACATACTAATCTAGCATCACTTTTAACGCACACTTTGCGTAATATAACCGAACCATGCATATGTAATAGAAACGACGCGTTAAAGAGACTTAAGACGCGACATACTTATATAGCATCACTTTTAACGCACACTTTGCGTAATATAACCAAAAAATGCATATGTAATTGGAATGACGCCTTAAAGAGACTTGTGACGCGACATACTTATATAGCGTCCTTTTTCACGCTCACTTTGCATAATATAACCTAACCATGCATAGGTAATCAGCCGACGCGTTAATGAGACTTGTTACGCGACATTCTAATCTATCCTCACTTTTAACTCACACTTTGCGTAATATAACCTAACCCTGCTTTGGTAATCGGAACGACGCGTTAAAGAGACTTGTGTCACGACATACTTATATAGCGTCACTTTTCACGCACACTTTGCGTAATATAACCTAACCATGCTTAGGTAATCGGAACAACACGTTAAAGAGACTTGTGACGCGACATACTTATATAGCGTCACTTTTCACGCAAACTTTGCGTAATATAACCAAACCATTGTTAGTTAATCAGAACGACGCGTAAAAGAGACTTGTATCGCGACATATTAATCTAGCGTCATTTTTAACGCACACTTAGCGTAATATAACATAACCATGCTTAGATAATATAAACAAAGCGTTAAAGAGACTTGTGATGCGACATACTTATATAGCGTCACTTTTCACGCACACTTTACGTAAAATTACCCAACTACTGATAGGTAATCAGAACGACGAGTTAAAGAGACTTGTGACCCGATATACTAATCTAGTGTCACTTTTAACTTACCCTTCGCGTAAAATAACCTAACCATGCTTAGGTAATCGGAATGATGCAACAAAGAGACTTGAGACGCGACATACTAATCTAGTGACACTTTTAAAACACACTTTGCGTTATATAACCTAACCATGCTTAGGTAATCGGAACGACGCGTTAAAGACACTTGAGGCGCGACATACTAATCTAAAGTCACTTATAACGCATACTTTGCGTAATATAACCTATCCATGCTTAGGTAATCGGAACGACGTGTTAAAAAGACTTGTGATGTGACATACTTATCTAGCGTCACTTTTCACACACACTTTATGTAATATAACCTAACCATTGTTAGGTCAGGACGATGTGTTAAAAAGACTTGTGACGCGACATACTAATCTAGTGTCACTTTTAATGTACACTTTGCATCATATAACCTAACCACGCTTAGGTAATCTGAAAGACCTGTTAAAGAGACTTGAGACGCGACATACTACTAATCTAGTATCACTTTTCACCCACACTTTGCGTAATATAACCTAACCACGCTAAGGTAATCAGAATGACACGTTAAAGAGATTTCATACGCGACATACTATTAAACTAGCGTCACTTTTAATGCACACTTTGCGTTATATAACCTAACCATGCCTAGGTAATTGGAACAACTCGTTGAATAGACTTGTGATGGGACATAGTAATATAGAGTCACTTTTCACGCACACTTTGCGTAATATAACCTAACCATGCATAGCTAATCGGAACGGCGTGTTAAAGAGACTTGTGATGTGACTGAAAAATCGAGCGTCACTTTTAACGCACACTTTGCGTAATATAGCCTAACCATGCTTTGGTATTCTGAATGACGCGTTAAAGAGACTTGTGCGCGACATACTTATCTAGCATCACTTTTCACGCACACTTTGCGTAATATAACCTAACCATACTTAGATAATCGGAACGACGTGTTAAAGAGACTTGTATCTAGCGTCACATTTAACGCACACTTAGCGTAATATAACCTAACAATGCTTAGGTAATCGGAACGACGCGTTAAAGAGACTTGAGACGCGACATACTAATCTAGCGTCACTTTTAACGCACACTTTGCGTAATATAACCGAATTATACTTAGGTAACCGCAACGACGCGTTAAAGAGACTTAAGACGCAACATGCTTATATAGCGTCACTTTTAACGCACACTTTGTGTAATATAACCTAACCATGCAGACTTGTTACGCGATATACTTTTATTGCGTCACTTTTCATGCACCCTTCGCGTAATATAACCTAACCATGCTTAGGTAATCGGAACGATGCGACAAAGAGACTTGAGACGCGACATACTAATCAGCGACACTTTTAAAACACAAGCTTAGGCAATCGGAACGACGCGTTAAAGAGACTTGAGACGCGACATACTAATATAGCGTCACTTATAACGCACACTTTGCGTATATAATCTAACCATGCTTAGGTAATCGGAACGACGTGTTAAAAAAACTTGTGATGCGACATACTTATATAGCGTCACTTTTCACGCACAATTTACGTAATATAACCTAACCATTGTTAGGTCGGAACGACGCGTTAAAAAGACTTGTGACGCGACATACTAATCTAGCGTCACTTTAAACGCACACTTTGGGTCATATAACCTAACCACGCATAGGTAATCGGAACGACGCATTAAAGAGGCTTGAGACGCGACATACTACTAATCTAGCATTACTTTTCACGCACACATGTGATATAACCTAATCTCGTTAGGAAATCGGAATGACACGTTAAAGAGATTTGAGACGAGACATACTCCTAATCTACCGTCACTTTTAACTCACACTTTGTGTTATATAACCTAACCATGCCTAGATAATCGGAACGACTCGTTGAATAGACTTGTTCACTTTTCACGCACACTTTGCGTAATATAACCTAGCCATGCATAGGTAATCGGAACGGAGCGTTAAAGAGACTTTTGACGCGACATAATAATCTAGCGTCACTTTTAACGCACACTTTGCGTAATATAGCCTAACCATGCTTATAGCTAATCGGAACGTCGCATTAAAGAGACTTGTGACGCGACATACTTATCTACCGCACACTTTGCGAACTATAACCTAACCATGCTTAGGTAATCAGAACGACGCGTTAAAGAGACTTGTATCTAGCATCACATTTAATGCACACTTAGCGTAATATAACCTAGCCATGCTTAGGTAATCGGAACGACGTGTTAAAGAGACTTTACACGCGACATACTAATCTAGCGTCACTTTTAACGCACACTTTGCGTAACCTAACCGAACCATGCTTAGGTAATCGGAACGACGCGTTAACTTAAGACGCAACATACTTATATAGCGTTACTTTTAACGCACACTTGCGTAATATAAACTAACCATGCATAGGTAATTGGAACGACGCGTTGAAGAGACTTCTGAAGCGACATAATTATATAGCGTCCCTTTTCACGCACACTTGGCATAATATAACCTAACCATGCATAGGTAATCGGCAAACGCGTTAAAGACACTTGTGATGCGATATACTAATCTAGCCTTACTTTTAACGCACACTTTGCGTAATGTAACCTAACCATGCTTAGGTAATCAGAACGACGCGTTAAAGAGAGTTGTTACGCGGCTTACTTATATAGCGTCACTTTTCACGCACACTTTTCTTAATATAACCTAAACATGCTTAGG
Organism: Mercurialis annua; assembly: GCF_937616625.2. Classification (NCBI taxonomy): domain Eukaryota; kingdom Viridiplantae; phylum Streptophyta; class Magnoliopsida; order Malpighiales; family Euphorbiaceae; genus Mercurialis; species Mercurialis annua. The sequence goes on from NC_065576.1 coordinate 26,010,244, forward strand.
TAATCTGAACGACGAGTTAAAGAGACTTGTGACGAGACATACTTATATAGCGTCACTTTTCACGCACACTGCGTAATATAACCAAACCATTGTTAGGTAATCAGAATGACGCGCTAAAGAGACTTGTAACGCGACATATTAATCTAGTCACTTTTAACACACACTTAGCGTAATATAACCTAACCGTGCTTAGATAATCGGAACGACGCGTTAAAGAGACTTGTGATGCAACATACTTATATAGCGTCGCTTTTCACGCACACTTTACATGACGTACTAATCTAGTGTCACTTATAACGCACCCTTTGCGAAATATAACCTAACCATGCTTAGGTAATCGGAACGATGCGTCAAAGAGACTTGAGATGCGACATACTAAACTAGCAACACTTTTGAAACACACTCTGCGTTATATAACCTAACCATGCTTAGCTAATCGGAACGACGCGTAAATAGACTTGAGACGCGACATACTAATCATGCTTTCGTAATCGGAACAACGCGTTAAAGAGACTTGTGACGCGACATAAGCATTGTAATCGAAACGACGCGTTAAAGAAACTTGAGACGTGCCATACTAATCTAGCGTCACTTTTTACGCACATTTTGTGTAATATAACCTAACCATGCATAGGTAATCGAAACGACACGTTAAAGATACTTGAGATGCGACATACTAATCTAGCGTCACTTTTCACGCACATTTTGCGTAATATAACCTAACCATGCTTAGGAAATTAAAACGATGTTTTAGAAAGACTTGAGACGCGACATACTGATCTAACGTCACTTTTCACGCTCATTTTGCGTAATATAACCTAGCCATGATTATGTAATCGGAACAACGCGTTCATGAGACTTGTGACGCGAGATAAGCATGGTAATTGAAACGACACTTAAAAAAGACTTGACACGAATCATACTAATCTAGCGTCACATTTTACGCACACTTTGTGTATTACAACCTAACCATGCTTAGATAATTGAAACGACGCGTTAATGAGAATTGAGACTGGACATACTAATCTAGCGTAACTTTTTCACGCAAACTTTGCGTAATATAACCTAGCCATGCATAGGTAATCGGAACAACGCGTTAAAGAGACTTGTGACGCGAGATAAGCATGGTAATCAAAACGACGCATCAAAGAGACTTGTGACGCGAGATAAGCATGGTAATCAAAACGACGCATCAAAGAGACTTGGGACGAATCATACTAACACGCACTTTGCGTAATATAACCTAACCATGCTTAGATAATCGAAACGGCGTGTTAAAGAGACTTGAGATTGGACATACTATTCTAGCGTCACTTTTCACGCACACTTTGCGTAATATAACCTAACCCTGCTTAGGTAAACGGAACGACGCGTTAGAGAATCGTGTGACGCGACCTAAGCATGGTAATCGAAATGTTGTGTGAGACTTGAGACACGACATACTAATCTAGCGTTACTTTTCACGCACACCTTGCGTATAATAACCTAACAAGGCTTAGGTAATCAGAACAACGCGTTAGATAGACTTAAGACGCGACATACATAACAATTGTCTTTTTTCACGCACAACCTAACCATGCTTAAGTAATCTGAACGACGCGTAAATAGACTTAAGATGCAACATACTAATCTATTGTCATTTTCTATGCACACTTTGCGTAATATAGCCTAACCATGCTTAGGTAATCGGAACAACGCGTAAAAGAGACTTGTGACGCGACATAAGCATGGTAATCGAAACGACGCATTAAAGAGACTTGAGACGCGCCATACTAATCTAGCGTCAACTTTTACGCACACTTTGCGTAATATTACCTAACCATGCTTAGGTAATCGGAACGACGCGTTAAGGAGAAGACGCGACATACTAATCTAGCATCACTTTTCACGCACACTTTGTATAATATAACCTAGCCATGTATAGGTAATCGGATCGACACGTTAAACAGACTTGAGACGTGACATAATAATCTAACGTCACTTTTGACACACGCTTTGCTTTGCGTAAATAACCTACCCATGCTTAGGTAATCGGAACAACGCAGATTGGAGACGCGACATACTAATCTAGCGTCACTTTTCACGCACCCTTTGCATAATATAACCTAACCATGCTTGGGTAATCGTAACGACGCGTTAAAGAGACTTCAGACGCGACATACTAATCTATTGTTACTTTTCACGCACATTTTGCGTAATATAACCTAACCATGCTTAGGTAATCGGAACAACGCGTAAAAGAGACTTGTGACGCGACATAAGCATGGTAATCGAAACGACACGTTAAAGAGACTTGAGACGCCCCATACTAATCTAGCGTCACTTCTTACGCACACTTTGCCTAATATAACCTAACCATGCATAGGTAATCAGAACGTCGCGTTAAAGAGACTTAAGACGCGACATACTAATCTAGCGTCACTTTTCACGCACAATTTGCGTAATATAACCCAGCCATGCTTAGGTAATCCGATCGACGCGTTAAATAGACTTAAGACACGGCATAATAATCTAGCGTCACTTTTGACACACGCTTTGTGTGGAATGACGCGTTTAAGAGATTTGAGACGCGACATACTAATCTAGCGTCTCTTTTCACGCACCCTTTGCGCAATATAGCCTAACCATGCTTAGGTAATTGGAACGACGCGTTAAATAGACTTGAGATGCGACATACTAAGCTAGTCACTTTTCTCGCAGACTTTGCGTAATAGAACCTAACCATGCTTAGGTAACCGTAACGATGCGCTAAAGAGACTTTAGACGTGACATACTAATATATTGTTACTTGTCACGCACACTTTGCGTACTATAACCTAACCATGCTTAAGGTAATCGGAACGACGGGTTAGAGAGACTTGTGATGCGACATAAGCATGGTAATAGAAACGATGCATTAAAGTCAGTTGAGACGTAAACTTTGCATAATATAACAACCATACTTAGGTAATCGGAACGACGCATTAAAGAGCCTTAAGACGGGACATTCTAATCTAGCCTCACCTTTCACGCACACCTTGCGTAATATAACCTAACCATGCTTAGGTAATCGGAACGACGCGTTAAATAGACTTGAGATGCAACATACTAATCTAGCATTACTTCTCTCGCACACTTTGCGTAATATAACCTAACCATTCTTGGATAATCGGAACGATGCGTTAAAGAGACTTGAGACGCGACATACTAATCTAGCGTCACTTTTCACGCACAATTTGCGTAATATAACCTAGCCATGCTTAGGTAATCCAATCGACGCGTTAAACAGACTTGAGACCCGGCATAATAATCTAGCGTCACTTTGGACACACGCTTTGTGTAAATAACCTAACCATGCTTAGCTAATCGGAACGACGCGTTAAAGAGATTTGAGATGCGACATACTAATCTAGCATCACTTTTCACGTACACATTGCATAATATAACCTAACCATGTTAAGGTAATCGGAACGACGAGTTAGATAGACTTAAGTCGCGACATACTAATCTATTGTCATTTTTCACGCAAACTTTGCGTAATATAACCTAACCATGCTTAAGTAATTGGAACGACTCTTTAAATGGACTTGAGTCGCAACATACTAATCTATTTTTATTTTTTACGCACACTTTGGTAATCGGAACGACGCGTTAGAGAGACTTGTGATGCGACATAAGCATGGTAATCGAATCGACGCGTTAAAAAGACTAGAGACGCGCCATATTAATCTAGCGTCACTTTTTACGCACACTTTGCGTAACATATATAACCTAACCATGCTTAGGAAATCAGAACGACGCGTTAGAGAGACTTGACACGAGACATACTATACTCTATTGTCACTTTTCACGCACACTTTACGTAATATAACCTAACCATCCTTAGGAAATTGAAACAACGCGTTAGAGAGACAATAGACGCGACATGCTGATTTAATGTCACTTTTCACGCAAACTTTGCGTAATATAACTAACCATGCATAGGTAATCGGAACAACGCGTTAAAGAGACTTGTGACGCGAGATAAGCATTGTAATCGAAACGACGCTTTAAAGAGACTTGAGACGAATCATGCTAACACACACTTTGCATAATATAACCTAACCATGCTTAGATAATCGAAACGACGCGTTAAAGAGACTTGAGATTGGACATACTATTCTAGCGTCACTTTTCACGCACACTTTGCGTAATATAACCTAACCCTGTTTAGGTAAACGGAACGACGCGTTAGAGAGACGTGTGACGCGACCTAAGCATGGTAATCGAAATGATGCGTTAAAGAGACTTGAGACACGAGATACTAATCTAGCGTCACTTTTCACGCACACCTTGCGTAAAATAACCTAACAAGGCTTAGGTAATCAGAACGACGCGTTAGATAGACTTAAGACGCGACATACATATCAATTGTCTTTTTTCACGCACAACCTAACCATGCTTAAGTAATCTGGACGACGCGTAAATAGACTTGAGATGCGCCATATTAATCTAGCGTCACTTTTTACGCACACTTTGCGTAATATAACCTAACCATGATTAGGTAATCGGAACGACGCGTTAAAGAGACTTAGGACGCGACATACTAATCTAGCGTCACTTTTCAAGCACACTTTGTGTAATATAACCTAGCCATGCTTAGGTAATCCGATCGACACGTTAAACAGACTTGAGACGCGTCATAATAATCTAGCGTCACTTTTGACACACGCTTTGCATGAATAACCTAACCATGCTTAGGTAATCGGAACAACGCGTTAAAGAGATTTGAGACGCGACATACTAATCTAGCGTCACTTTTCACGCACCCTTTGCGTAATATAACCTAACTATGCTTAGGTAATCGGAACGACGCGTTCAATAGACTTGAGATGCGACAAACTAATCTAGTCACTTTTCACGCACATTTTGCGTAATATAACCTAACCATTCTTGGGTAATCGTTATGACGCGTTAAAGAGACTTCAGACGCGACATACTAATCTATTTTTACTTTTCACGTACACTTTGCGTAATATAACCTAACCATGCTAAGATAATCGGAACAACGAGTTAGATAGACTTAAGTCGCGACATACTAATCCACTGTCATTTTTCACTGCAAACTTTGCGTAATATAACCTAACCATGCTTAAGTAATCGTTACGACGCGTTAAAGAGACTTCAGACGCGACTTACTAATCTATTGTTACTTTTCACACACTTTGCATACTATAATCTAACCATGCATAAGGTAATCGGAACGACGCGTTAGAGAGACTTGTGACGCGACATAAGCATGGTAAATCGAAACGACGTGTTAAAGATACTTAAGACGCGACATACTAATCTAGCATCACTTTTCACGCAAACTTTGCAAAATATAACAACCATGATTAGGTATCCGAACAACGCATTAAAGAGCCTTGAGACGCGACATACTAATCTAGCGTCACCTTTCACGCACACCTTGCGTAATATAACGTAACCATGCTTAGGTAATCAGAAGGACGCATTAAAGAGACTGGAGACGCGGCATACTAATCTAGCATTACTTTTCTCGAACACTTTGCGCAATATAACCTAACCATTCTTGGGTAATCGGAACGACGCGTTAAAGAGACTTGAGACGCGACATACTAATCTATTTTTACTTTTCACGCACGCTTTGGGTAATATAACCTAACCATTGTTAGGTAATCGGAACGACCCGTTAGAGAGACTTGTGACGCGACATATGCATGGTAATCAAAACGACGCGTTAAAGAGACTTGAGACGCGATATACCAATCTAGTGTCAATTTTCACGTACACATTGCATAAGAAAACCTAACCATGCTTAGGTAATTGGAACGACGAGTTAGATTGACCTAAGACGCGACATACTAATCTATTGTCATTTTTCACGCACAAATTGCGTAATATTACCTAACCATGCTTAAGTAGTTGGAATGACGCGTTAAATGGACTTGAGACGCGACATACTAATCTATTTTCATTTTTCACGCATCCTTTAGGTAATATAACCAAACCATGCTTAGGTAATCGGAATGATGTGTTAGAGAGACTTCTGACGCGATATAAGCATGGTAATTGAATAGACGCTTTAAAAAGACTTTAGACGTGCCATATTAATCTAGCGTCACTTTGTACGCACACTTTGCGTAATATAACGTAACCATGCTTAGGAAATCGGAATGACGCGTTAGAGAGACTTGAGACGCCCATACTAATCTAGTTTAACTTTCCACTCACACTTTGCATAATATAACCTAACCATGCTTAGCAAATCGGAATGACGCATAAAAGAGCCTTGAGACGGGACATTCTAATCTAGCATCACCTTTCTTGCGTAATATAACCTAACCATGCTTAGGTAATCTGAACGACACGTTAAAGAGACTTGAGAGGCGACATACTAATCTAGCATTACTTTTCTCGCACACTTTGCGTAATATAACCTAACCATTCTCGGGTAATCGGAACGACGCGTTAAAGAGACTTGAGATGCGACATACTAATCTATTGTTACTTTTCACGCACATTGTGCGTAATATAACCTAACCATTCTTAGGTAATCGGAACGACCCCTTAGAGAGACTTGTGACGCGACATAAGCATGGTAATCAAAACGACGCGTTAAAGAGACTTGAGACGCGATATACTAATCTAGCGTCACTTTTCACGTACACATTGCATAATATAGCCTAACAATGCTTAGGTAATCGGATCGATGAGTTAGATTGACCTAAGATGCGACATACTAATCTACTGTCATTTTTCAAGCACACTTTGCGTAATATTACCTAACCATGCTTAAGTAATTGGAACGACGCGTTAAATGCACTTAAGACGCGACATACTAATCTATTGTCATTTTTCTTGCACACTCTGCGTGATATAACCTAACCATGCTTAGGTAATCGGAACGATGCGTTAAAAAGACATTAGACGCGCCATATTAATCTAGCGTCAGTTTGTACGTACAATTTGCGTAATATAACCTAACCATGTTGAGGAAATTGGAACGACGCGTCAGAGAGACTTGAGACGCCCATACTAATCTAGTTTCACTTTTCACGCACATTTTGCGTAATATAGCGTAACCATGCTTAGGTAATCAGAACGACGCGTTAAAGAGACTGGAGACGCGACATACTAATCTACCATTACTTTTCTCGCACACTTTGCGCAATATAACCTAACCATTCTTGGGTAATCGGAACGACGCGTTAAAGAGACTTGTGACGCGACATACTAATCTATTTTTACTTTTCACGCACGCTTTGCATAATATAACCTAACCATTGTTAGGTAATCGGAACGACCCGTTAGAGAGACTTGTGACGCGACATAAGCATGGTAATCAAAGCGACGCGTTAAAGAGACTTGAGACGCGATATACCAATCTAGTGTCAATTTTCACGTACACATTGCATAATAAAACCTAACCATGCTTAAATAATTGGAACGACGAGTTAGATTGACCTAAGACGCGACATACTAATCTAGCGTGACTTTTCTCGCAGACTTTGCGTAATAGAACCTAACCATGCTTAGGTAACCGTAACGATGCGCTAAAGAGACTTTAGACGTGACATACTAATATATTGTTACTTGTCACGCACACTTTGCGTACTATAACCTAACCATGCTTAAGGTAATCGGAACGACGGGTTAGAGAGACTTGTGATGCGACATAAGCATGGTAATAGAAACGATGCATTAAAGTCAGTTGAGACGTAAACTTTGCATAATATAACAACCATACTTAGGTAATCGGAACGACGCATTAAAGAGCCTTAAGACGGGACATTCTAATCTAGCCTCACCTTTCACGCACACCTTGCGTAATATAACCTAACCATGCTTAGGTAATCGGAACGACGCGTTAAATAGACTTGAGATGCAACATACTAATCTAGCATTACTTCTCTCGCACACTTTGCGTAATATAACCTAACCATTCTTTGATAATCGGAACGATGCGTTAAAGAGACTTGAGACGCGACATACTAATCTAGCGTCACTTTTCACGCACAATTTGCGTAATATAACCTAGCCATGCTTAGGTAATCCAATCGACGCGTTAAACAGACTTGAGACCCGGCATAATAATCTAGCGTCACTTTGGACACACGCTTTGTGTAAATAACCTAACCATGCTTAGCTAATCGGAACGACGCGTTAAAGAGATTTGAGATGCGACATACTAATCTAGCATCACTTTTCACGTACACATTGCATAATATAAACTAACCATGTTTAGGTAATCGGAACGACGAGTTAGATAGACTTAAGTCGCGACATACTAATCTATTGTCATTTTTCACGCAAACTTTGCGTAATATAACCTAACCATGCTTAAGTAATTGGAACGACTCTTTAAATGGACTTGAGTCGCAACATACTAATCTATTTTTATTTTTTACGCACACTTTGGTAATCGGAACGACGCGTTAGAGAGACTTGTGATGCGACATAAGCATGGTAATCGAATCGACGCGTTAAAAAGACTAGAGACGCGCCATATTAATCTAGCGTCACTTTTTACGCACACTTTGCGTAACATATATAACCTAACCATGCTTAGGAAATCAGAACGACGCGTTAGAGAGACTTGACACGAGACATACTATACTCTATTGTCACTTTTCACGCACACTTTACGTAATATAACCTAACCATGCTTAGGAAATTGAAACAACGCGTTAGAGAGACAATAGACGCGACATGCTGATTTAATGTCACTTTTCACGCAAACTTTGCGTAATATAACTAACCATGCATAGGTAATCGGAACAACGCGTTAAAGAGACTTGTGACGCGAGATAAGCATTGTAATCGAAACGACGCTTTAAAGAGACTTGAGACGAATCATGCTAACACACACTTTGCATAATATAACCTAACCATGCTTAGATAATCGAAACGACGCGTTAAAGAGACTTGAGATTGGACATACTATTCTAGCGTCACTTTTCACGCACACTTTGCGTAATATAACCTAACCCTGTTTAGGTAAACGGAACGACGCGTTAGAGAGACGTGTGACGCGACCTAAGCATGGTAATCGAAATGATGCGTTAAAGAGACTTGAGACACGAGATACTAATCTAGCGTCACTTTTCACGCACACCTTGCGTAAAATAACCTAACAAGGCTTAGGTAATCAGAACGACGCGTTAGATAGACTTAAGACGCGACATACATATCAATTGTCTTTTTTCACGCACAACCTAACCATGCTTAAGTAATCTGGACGACGCGTAAATAGACTTGAGATGCGCCATACTAATCTAGCGTCACTTTTTACGCACACTTTGCGTAATATAACCTAACCATGATTAGGTAATCGGAACGACGCGTTAAAGAGACTTAGGACGCGACATACTAATCTAGCGTCACTTTTCAAGCACACTTTGTGTAATATAACCTAGCCATGCTTAGGTAATCCGATCGACACGTTAAACAGACTTGAGACGCGTCATAATAATCTAGCGTCACTTTTGACACACGCTTTGCATGAATAACCTAACCATGCTTAGGTAATCGGAACAACGCGTTAAAGAGATTTGAGACGCGACATACTAATCTAGCGTCACTTTTCACGCACCCTTTGCGTAATATAACCTAACTATGCTTAGGTAATCGGAACGACGCGTTCAATAGACTTGAGATGCGACAAACTAATCTAGTCACTTTTCACGCACATTTTGCGTAATATAACCTAACCATTCTTGGGTAATCGTTATGACGCGTTAAAGAGACTTCAGACGCGACATACTAATCTATTTTTACTTTTCACGTACACTTTGCGTAATATAACCTAACCATGCTAAGATAATCGGAACAACGAGTTAGATAGACTTAAGTCGCGACATACTAATCCACTGTCATTTTTCACTGCAAACTTTGCGTAATATAACCTAACCATGCTTAAGTAATCGTTACGACGCGTTAAAGAGACTTCAGACGCGACTTACTAATCTATTGTTACTTTTCACACACTTTGCATACTATAATCTAACCATGCATAAGGTAATCGGAACGACGCGTTAGAGAGACTTGTGACGCGACATAAGCATGGTAAATCGAAACGACGTGTTAAAGATACTTAAGACGCGACATACTAATCTAGCATCACTTTTCACGCAAACTTTGCAAAATATAACAACCATGATTAGGTATCCGAACAACGCATTAAAGAGCCTTGAGACGCGACATACTAATCTAGCGTCACCTTTCACGCACACCTTGCGTAATATAACGTAACCATGCTTAGGTAATCAGAAGGACGCATTAAAGAGACTGGAGACGCGGCATACTAATCTAGCATTACTTTTCTCGAACACTTTGCGCAATATAACCTAACCATTCTTGGGTAATCGGAACGACGCGTTAAAGAGACTTGAGACGCGACATACTAATCTATTTTTACTTTTCACGCACGCTTTGGGTAATATAACCTAACCATTGTTAGGTAATCGGAACGACCCGTTAGAGAGACTTGTGACGCGACATATGCATGGTAATCAAAACGACGCGTTAAAGAGACTTGAGACGCGATATACCAATCTAGTGTCAATTTTCACGTACACATTGCATAAGAAAACCTAACCATGCTTAGGTAATTGGAACGACGAGTTAGATTGACCTAAGACGCGACATACTAATCTATTGTCATTTTTCACGCACAAATTGCGTAATATTACCTAACCATGCTTAAGTAGTTGGAATGACGCGTTAAATGGACTTGAGACGCGACATACTAATCTATTTTCATTTTTCACGCATCCTTTAGGTAATATAACCAAACCATGCTTAGGTAATCGGAATGATGTGTTAGAGAGACTTCTGACGCGATATAAGCATGGTAATTGAATAGACGCTTTAAAAAGACTTTAGACGTGCCATATTAATCTAGCGTCACTTTGTACGCACACTTTGCGTAATATAACGTAACCATGCTTAGGAAATCGGAATGACGCGTTAGAGAGACTTGAGACGCCCATACTAATCTAGTTTAACTTTCCACTCACACTTTGCATAATATAACCTAACCATGCTTAGCAAATCGGAATGACGCATAAAAGAGCCTTGAGACGGGACATTCTAATCTAGCATCACCTTTCTTGCGTAATATAACCTAACCATGCTTAGGTAATCTGAACGACACGTTAAAGAGACTTGAGAGGCGACATACTAATCTAGCATTACTTTTCTCGCACACTTTGCGTAATATAACCTAACCATTCTCGGGTAATCGGAACGACGCGTTAAAGAGACTTGAGATGCGACATACTAATCTATTGTTACTTTTCACGCACATTGTGCGTAATATAACCTAACCATTCTTAGGTAATCGGAACGACCCCTTAGAGAGACTTGTGACGCGACATAAGCATGGTAATCAAAACGACGCGTTAAAGAGACTTGAGACGCGATATACTAATCTAGCGTCACTTTTCACGTACACATTGCATAATATAGCCTAACAATGCTTAGGTAATCGGATCGATGAGTTAGATTGACCTAAGATGCGACATACTAATCTACTGTCATTTTTCAAGCACACTTTGCGTAATATTACCTAACCATGCTTAAGTAATTGGAACGACGCGTTAAATGCACTTAAGACGCGACATACTAATCTATTGTCATTTTTCTTGCACACTCTGCGTGATATAACCTAACCATGCTTAGGTAATCGGAACGATGCGTTAAAAAGACATTAGACGCGCCATATTAATCTAGCGTCAGTTTGTACGTACAATTTGCGTAATATAACCTAACCATGTTGAGGAAATTGGAACGACGCGTCAGAGAGACTTGAGACGCCCATACTAATCTAGTTTCACTTTTCACGCACATTTTGCGTAATATAGCGTAACCATGCTTAGGTAATCAGAACGACGCGTTAAAGAGACTGGAGACGCGACATACTAATCTACCATTACTTTTCTCGCACACTTTGCGCAATATAACCTAACCATTCTTGGGTAATCGGAACGACGCGTTAAAGAGACTTGTGACGCGACATACTAATCTATTTTTACTTTTCACGCACGCTTTGCATAATATAACCTAACCATTGTTAGGTAATCGGAACGACCCGTTAGAGAGACTTGTGACGCGACATAAGCATGGTAATCAAAGCGACGCGTTAAAGAGACTTGAGACGCGATATACCAATCTAGTGTCAATTTTCACGTACACATTGCATAATAAAACCTAACCATGCTTAAATAATTGGAACGACGAGTTAGATTGACCTAAGACGCGACATACTAATCTAGCGTGACTTTTCTCGCAGACTTTGCGTAATAGAACCTAACCATGCTTAGGTAACCGTAACGATGCGCTAAAGAGACTTTAGACGTGACATACTAATATATTGTTACTTGTCACGCACACTTTGCGTACTATAACCTAACCATGCTTAAGGTAATCGGAACGACGGGTTAGAGAGACTTGTGATGCGACATAAGCATGGTAATAGAAACGATGCATTAAAGTCAGTTGAGACGTAAACTTTGCATAATATAACAACCATACTTAGGTAATCGGAACGACGCATTAAAGAGCCTTAAGACGGGACATTCTAATCTAGCCTCACCTTTCACGCACACCTTGCGTAATATAACCTAACCATGCTTAGGTAATCGGAACGACGCGTTAAATAGACTTGAGATGCAACATACTAATCTAGCATTACTTCTCTCGCACACTTTGCGTAATATAACCTAACCATTCTTGGATAATCGGAACGACGCGTTAAAGAGACTTGAGACGTGACATACTAATCTAGCGTCACTTTTCACGCACAATTTGCGTAATATAACCTAACCATGCTTAGGTAATCCAATCGACGCGTTAAACAGACTTGAGACCCGGCATAATAATCTAGCGTCACTTTGGACACACGCTTTGTGTAAATAACCTAACCATGCTTAGGTAATCGGAACGACGCGTTAAAGAGATTTGAGATGCGACATACTAATCTAGCATCACTTTTCACGTACACATTGCATAATATAACCTAACCATGTTAAGGTAATCGGAACGACGAGTTAGATAGACTTAAGTCGCGACATACTAATCTATTGTCATTTTTCACGCAAACTTTGCGTAATATAACCTAACCATGCTTAAGTAATTGGAACGACTCTTTAAATGGACTTGAGTCGCAACATACTAATCTATTTTTATTTTTTACGCACACTTTGGTAATCGGAACGACGCGTTAGAGAGACTTGTGATGCGACATAAGCATGGTAATCGAATCGACGCGTTAAAAAGACTAGAGACGCGCCATATTAATCTAGCGTCACTTTTTACGCACACTTTGCGTAACATATATAACCTAACCATGCTTAGGAAATCAGAACGACGCGTTAGAGAGACTTGACACGAGACATACTATACTCTATTGTCACTTTTCACGCACACTTTACGTAATATAACCTAACCATGCTTAGGAAATTGAAACAACGCGTTAGAGAGACAATAGACGCGACATGCTGATTTAATGTCACTTTTCACGCAAACTTTGCGTAATATAACTAACCATGCATAGGTAATCGGAACAACGCGTTAAAGAGACTTGTGACGCGAGATAAGCATTGTAATCGAAACGACGCTTTAAAGAGACTTGAGACGAATCATGCTAACACACACTTTGCATAATATAACCTAACCATGCTTAGATAATCGAAACGACGCGTTAAAGAGACTTGAGATTGGACATACTATTCTAGCGTCACTTTTCACGCACACTTTGCGTAATATAACCTAACCCTGTTTAGGTAAACGGAACGACGCGTTAGAGAGACGTGTGACGCGACCTAAGCATGGTAATCGAAATGATGCGTTAAAGAGACTTGAGACACGAGATACTAATCTAGCGTCACTTTTCACGCACACCTTGCGTAAAATAACCTAACAAGGCTTAGGTAATCAGAACGACGCGTTAGATAGACTTAAGACGCGACATACATATCAATTGTCTTTTTTCACGCACAACCTAACCATGCTTAAGTAATCTGGACGACGCGTAAATAGACTTGAGATGCGCCATACTAATCTAGCGTCACTTTTTACGCACACTTTGCGTAATATAACCTAACCATGATTAGGTAATCGGAACGACGCGTTAAAGAGACTTAGGACGCGACATACTAATCTAGCGTCACTTTTCAAGCACACTTTGTGTAATATAACCTAGCCATGCTTAGGTAATCCGATCGACACGTTAAACAGACTTGAGACGCGTCATAATAATCTAGCGTCACTTTTGACACACGCTTTGCATGAATAACCTAACCATGCTTAGGTAATCGGAACAACGCGTTAAAGAGATTTGAGACGCGACATACTAATCTAGCGTCACTTTTCACGCACCCTTTGCGTAATATAACCTAACTATGCTTAGGTAATCGGAACGACGCGTTCAATAGACTTGAGATGCGACAAACTAATCTAGTCACTTTTCACGCACATTTTGCGTAATATAACCTAACCATTCTTGGGTAATCGTTATGACGCGTTAAAGAGACTTCAGACGCGACATACTAATCTATTTTTACTTTTCACGTACACTTTGCGTAATATAACCTAACCATGCTAAGATAATCGGAACAACGAGTTAGATAGACTTAAGTCGCGACATACTAATCCACTGTCATTTTTCACTGCAAACTTTGCGTAATATAACCTAACCATGCTTAAGTAATCGTTACGACGCGTTAAAGAGACTTCAGACGCGACTTACTAATCTATTGTTACTTTTCACACACTTTGCATACTATAATCTAACCATGCATAAGGTAATCGGAACGACGCGTTAGAGAGACTTGTGACGCGACATAAGCATGGTAAATCGAAACGACGTGTTAAAGATACTTAAGACGCGACATACTAATCTAGCATCACTTTTCACGCAAACTTTGCAAAATATAACAACCATGATTAGGTATCCGAACAACGCATTAAAGAGCCTTGAGACGCGACATACTAATCTAGCGTCACCTTTCACGCACACCTTGCGTAATATAACGTAACCATGCTTAGGTAATCAGAAGGACGCATTAAAGAGACTGGAGACGCGGCATACTAATCTAGCATTACTTTTCTCGAACACTTTGCGCAATATAACCTAACCATTCTTGGGTAATCGGAACGACGCGTTAAAGAGACTTGAGACGCGACATACTAATCTATTTTTACTTTTCACGCACGCTTTGGGTAATATAACCTAACCATTGTTAGGTAATCGGAACGACCCGTTAGAGAGACTTGTGACGCGACATATGCATGGTAATCAAAACGACGCGTTAAAGAGACTTGAGACGCGATATACCAATCTAGTGTCAATTTTCACGTACACATTGCATAAGAAAACCTAACCATGCTTAGGTAATTGGAACGACGAGTTAGATTGACCTAAGACGCGACATACTAATCTATTGTCATTTTTCACGCACAAATTGCGTAATATTACCTAACCATGCTTAAGTAGTTGGAATGACGCGTTAAATGGACTTGAGACGCGACATACTAATCTATTTTCATTTTTCACGCATCCTTTAGGTAATATAACCAAACCATGCTTAGGTAATCGGAATGATGTGTTAGAGAGACTTCTGACGCGATATAAGCATGGTAATTGAATAGACGCTTTAAAAAGACTTTAGACGTGCCATATTAATCTAGCGTCACTTTGTACGCACACTTTGCGTAATATAACGTAACCATGCTTAGGAAATCGGAATGACGCGTTAGAGAGACTTGAGACGCCCATACTAATCTAGTTTAACTTTCCACTCACACTTTGCATAATATAACCTAACCATGCTTAGCAAATCGGAATGACGCATAAAAGAGCCTTGAGACGGGACATTCTAATCTAGCATCACCTTTCTTGCGTAATATAACCTAACCATGCTTAGGTAATCTGAACGACACGTTAAAGAGACTTGAGAGGCGACATACTAATCTAGCATTACTTTTCTCGCACACTTTGCGTAATATAACCTAACCATTCTCGGGTAATCGGAACGACGCGTTAAAGAGACTTGAGATGCGACATACTAATCTATTGTTACTTTTCACGCACATTGTGCGTAATATAACCTAACCATTCTTAGGTAATCGGAACGACCCCTTAGAGAGACTTGTGACGCGACATAAGCATGGTAATCAAAACGACGCGTTAAAGAGACTTGAGACGCGATATACTAATCTAGCGTCACTTTTCACGTACACATTGCATAATATAGCCTAACAATGCTTAGGTAATCGGATCGATGAGTTAGATTGACCTAAGATGCGACATACTAATCTACTGTCATTTTTCAAGCACACTTTGCGTAATATTACCTAACCATGCTTAAGTAATTGGAACGACGCGTTAAATGCACTTAAGACGCGACATACTAATCTATTGTCATTTTTCTTGCACACTCTGCGTGATATAACCTAACCATGCTTAGGTAATCGGAACGATGCGTTAAAAAGACATTAGACGCGCCATATTAATCTAGCGTCAGTTTGTACGTACAATTTGCGTAATATAACCTAACCATGTTGAGGAAATTGGAACGACGCGTCAGAGAGACTTGAGACGCCCATACTAATCTAGTTTCACTTTTCACGCACATTTTGCGTAATATAGCGTAACCATGCTTAGGTAATCAGAACGACGCGTTAAAGAGACTGGAGACGCGACATACTAATCTACCATTACTTTTCTCGCACACTTTGCGCAATATAACCTAACCATTCTTGGGTAATCGGAACGACGCGTTAAAGAGACTTGTGACGCGACATACTAATCTATTTTTACTTTTCACGCACGCTTTGCATAATATAACCTAACCATTGTTAGGTAATCGGAACGACCCGTTAGAGAGACTTGTGACGCGACATAAGCATGGTAATCAAAGCGACGCGTTAAAGAGACTTGAGACGCGATATACCAATCTAGTGTCAATTTTCACGTACACATTGCATAATAAAACCTAACCATGCTTAAATAATTGGAACGACGAGTTAGATTGACCTAAGACGCGACATACTAATCTAGCGTGACTTTTCTCGCAGACTTTGCGTAATAGAACCTAACCATGCTTAGGTAACCGTAACGATGCGCTAAAGAGACTTTAGACGTGACATACTAATATATTGTTACTTGTCACGCACACTTTGCGTACTATAACCTAACCATGCTTAAGGTAATCGGAACGACGGGTTAGAGAGACTTGTGATGCGACATAAGCATGGTAATAGAAACGATGCATTAAAGTCAGTTGAGACGTAAACTTTGCATAATATAACAACCATACTTAGGTAATCGGAACGACGCATTAAAGAGCCTTAAGACGGGACATTCTAATCTAGCCTCACCTTTCACGCACACCTTGCGTAATATAACCTAACCATGCTTAGGTAATCGGAACGACGCGTTAAATAGACTTGAGATGCAACATACTAATCTAGCATTACTTCTCTCGCACACTTTGCGTAATATAACCTAACCATTCTTGGATAATCGGAACGATGCGTTAAAGAGACTTGAGACGCGACATACTAATCTAGCGTCACTTTTCACGCACAATTTGCGTAATATAACCTAGCCATGCTTAGGTAATCCAATCGACGCGTTAAACAGACTTGAGACCCGGCATAATAATCTAGCGTCACTTTGGACACACGCTTTGTGTAAATAACCTAACCATGCTTAGCTAATCGGAACGACGCGTTAAAGAGATTTGAGATGCGACATACTAATCTAGCATCACTTTTCACGTACACATTGCATAATATAACCTAACCATGTTAAGGTAATCGGAACGACGAGTTAGATAGACTTAAGTCGCGACATACTAATCTATTGTCATTTTTCACGCAAACTTTGCGTAATATAACCTAACCATGCTTAAGTAATTGGAACGACTCTTTAAATGGACTTGAGTCGCAACATACTAATCTATTTTTATTTTTTACGCACACTTTGGTAATCGGAACGACGCGTTAGAGAGACTTGTGATGCGACATAAGCATGGTAATCGAATCGACGCGTTAAAAAGACTAAAGACGCGCCATATTAATCTAGCGTCACTTTTTACGCACACTTTGCGTAACATATATAACCTAACCATGCTTAGGAAATCAGAACGACGCGTTAGAGAGACTTGACACGAGACATACTATACTCTAGTGTCACTTTTCACGCACACTTTACGTAATATAACCTAACCATGCTTAGGAAATTGAAACAACGCGTTAGAGAGACAATAGACGCGACATGCTGATTTAATGTCACTTTTCACGCAAACTTTGCGTAATATAACTAACCATGCATAGGTAATCGGAACAACGCGTTAAAGAGACTTGTGACGCGAGATAAGCATTGTAATCGAAACGACGCTTTAAAGAGACTTGAGACGAATCATGCTAACACACACTTTGCATAATATAACCTAACCATGCTTAGATAATCGAAACGACGCGTTAAAGAGACTTGAGATTGGACATACTATTCTAGCGTCACTTTTCACGCACACTTTGCGTAATATAACCTAACCCTGTTTAGGTAAACGGAACGACGCGTTAGAGAGACGTGTGACGCGACCTAAGCATGGTAATCGAAATGATGCGTTAAAGAGACTTGAGACACGAGATACTAATCTAGCGTCACTTTTCACGCACACCTTGCGTAAAATAACCTAACAAGGCTTAGGTAATCAGAACGACGCGTTAGATAGACTTAAGACGCGACATACATATCAATTGTCTTTTTTCACGCACAACCTAACCATGCTTAAGTAATCTGGACGACGCGTAAATAGACTTGAGATGCGCCATACTAATCTAGCGTCACTTTTTACGCACACTTTGCGTAATATAACCTAACCATGATTAGGTAATCGGAACGACGCGTTAAAGAGACTTGAGACGCGACATACTAATCTAGCGTCACTTTTCAAGCACACTTTGTGTAATATAACCTAGACATGCTTAGGTAATCTGATCGACACGTTAAACAGACTTGAGACGCGTCATAATAATCTAGCGTCACTTTTGACACACGCTTTGCATGAATAACCTAACCATGCTTAGGTAATCGGAACAACACGTTAAAGAGATTTGAGACGCGACATACTAATCTAGCGTCACTTTTCACGCACCCTTTGCGTAATATAACCTAACTATGCTTAGGTAATCGGAACGACGCGTTCAATAGACTTGAGATGCGACAAACTAATCTAGTCACTTTTCACGCACACTTTGCGTAATATAACCTAACCATTCTTGGGTAATCGTTATGACGCGTTAAAGAGACTTCAGACGCGACATACTAATCTATTGTTACTTTTCACGTACACTTTGCGTAATATAACCTAACCATGCTAAGATAATCGGAACAACGAGTAAGATAGACTTAAGTCGCGACATACTAATCCACTGTCATTTTTCACGCAAACTTTGCGTAATATAACCTAACCATGCTTAAGTAATTGGAACGACTCTTTAAATGGACTTGAGTCGCAACATACTAATCTATTGTCATTTTTCACTCACACTTTGGTAATCGAAACGACGCGTTAAAAATACTTGAGACGCGTCATATTAATCTAGCGTCACTTTTTACGCAAACTTTGCGTAATATAACCTAACAATGCTTAGGAAAACGGAACAACGCGTTAAAGAGACTTGAGACGCGACATAGTACTCTGGTGTTGCTTTTCACGAACACTTTACGTAATATAACCATGCTTAGGAAATTGAAACGACGCGTTAGAGAGACATTAGACGCGACATACTGATTTAACGTCACTTTTCACGCAAACTTTGCGTAATATAACCTAACAAAGTATAGGTAATCAAAACAACGCATTAAAGAGACTTGTGACGCGAGATAAGCATGGTAATCGAAACGACGCTTTAAAGAGACTTGAGACGAATCATACTAACAGACACTTTGCGTAATATAACCTAACCATGCTTAGAAAATCGAAACGACGCGTTAAAAAGACTTGAGATTGGACATACTATTCTAGCGTCACATTTCACGCACACTTTGCGTAATATAACCTAACCCTGCTTAGGTAAACGGGACGACGCAAATCGAAATGATGTGCTAAAGAGACTTGAGACACGACATACTAATCTAGCGTCACTTTTCACGCACACCTTGCGTAAAATAACCTAACAAGGCTTAGGTAATCAGAACGACGCGTTAGATAGACTTAAGACGCGACATACATATCAATTGTCTTTTTTCACGCACAACCTAACCATGCTTAAGTAATCTGGACGACGCGTAAATAGACTTGAGATGCGCCATACTAATCTAGCGTCACTTTTTACGCACACTTTGCGTAATATAACCTAACCATGATTAGGTAATCGGAACGACGCGTTAAAGAGACTTGAGACGCGACATACTAATCTAGCGTCACTTTTCAAGCACACTTTGTGTAATATAACCTAGCCATGCTTAGGTAATCTGATCGACACGTTAAACAGACTTGAGACGCGTCATAATAATCTAGCGTCACTTTTGACACACGCTTTGCATGAATAACCTAACCATGCTTAGGTAATCGGAACAACGCGTTAAAGAGATTTGAGACACGACATACTAATCTAGCGTCACTTTTCACGCACCCTTTGCGTAATATAACCTAACTATGCTTAGGTAATCGGAACGACGCGTTCAATAGACTTGAGATGCGACAAACTAATCTAGTCACTTTTCACGCACACTTTGCGTAATATAACCTAACCATTCTTGGGTAATCGTTATGACGCGTTAAAGAGACTTCAGACGCGACATACTAATCTATTGTTACTTTTCACGTACACTTTGCGTAATATAACCTAACCATGCTAAGATAATCGGAACAACGAGTTAGATAGACTTAAGTCGCGACATACTAATCCACTGTCATTTTTCACGCAAACTTTGCGTAATATAACCTAACCATGCTTAAGTTATTGGAACGACTCTTTAAATGGACTTGAGTCGCAACATAATAATCTATTGTCATTTTTCACGCACACTTTGGTAATCGAAACGACGCGTTAAAAATACTTGAGACGCGTCATATTAATCTAGCGTCACTTTTTACGCAAACTTTGCGTAATATAACCTAACAATGCTTAGGAAAACGGAACAACGCGTTAAAGAGACTTGAGACGCGACATAGTACTCTGGTGTCGCTTTTCACGAACACTTTACGTAATATAACCATGCTTAGGAAATTGAAACGACGCGTTAGAGAGACATTAGACGCGACATACTGATTTAACGTCACTTTTCACGCAAACTTTGCGTAATATAACCTAACCAAGTATAGGTAATCAAAACAACGCAATAAAGAGACTTGTGACGCGAGATAAGCATGGTAATCGAAACGACGCTTTAAAGAGACTTGAGACGAATCATACTAACAGACACTTTGCGTAATATAACCTAACCATGCTTAGAAAATCGAAACGACGCGTTAAAAAGACTTGAGATTGGACATACTATTCTAGCGTCACATTTCACGCACACTTTGCGTAATATAACCTAACCCTGCTTAGGTAAACGGGACGACGCAAATCGAAATGATGTGCTAAAGAGACTTGAGACACGACATACTAATCTAGC
Source organism: Mercurialis annua (assembly GCF_937616625.2). Classification (NCBI taxonomy): domain Eukaryota; kingdom Viridiplantae; phylum Streptophyta; class Magnoliopsida; order Malpighiales; family Euphorbiaceae; genus Mercurialis; species Mercurialis annua. The sequence goes on from NC_065576.1 coordinate 26,031,863, forward strand.
GTCACTTTTCACGCACACCTTGCATAAAATAACCTAACAAGGCTTAGGTAATCAGAACGACGCGTTAGATAGACTTAAGACGCAACATACATATCAATTGTCTTTTTTCACGCACAACCTAACCATGCTTAAGTAATCTGAACGACACGTAAATAGACTTGAGATGCGCCATACTAATCTAGCGTCACTTTTCATGCACACTTTGTGTAATATAACCTAGCCATGCTTAGGTAATGCGATCGACACGTTAAACACACTTGAGACGCGACATAATAATCTAGCGTCACTTTTGACACACGCTTTTCGTAAATAACCAAACCATGCTTAGGTAATCGGAACAACGCATTAGAGAGACTTGTGACGCGACATAAGCATGGTAATCAAAACGACGTGTTAAAGATACTTGAGACGCGACATACTAATCTAGCATCACTTTTCACGCAAACTTTGCATAATATAACAACCATGATTAGGTATCGGAACGATGCATTAAAGAGCCTTGAGACGCGACATACTAATCTAGCGTCACCTTTCACGCACACCTTGCGTAATATAACGTAACCATGCTTAGCTAATCGAAACGACGCGTTAAAGAGACTGGAGACTCGGCATACTAATCTAGCATTACTTTTCTCGCACACTTTGCGCAATATAACCTAACCATTCTTGGGTAATCGGAACGACGCGTTAAAGAGACTTGAGACGCGACATAAGCATGGTAATCAAAACGACGCGTTAATGAGACTTGAGACGCGATATACTAATCTAGTGTCAATTTTCACGTACATATTGCATAACAAAACCTAACCATGCTTATGTAATTGAAACGACGAGTTAGATTGACCTAAGACGCGACATACTAATCTATTGTCATTTTTCACGCACACATTGCGTAATATTACCTAACCATGCTTAAGTAATTGGAACGACGCGTTAAATGGACTTGAGACGCGACATACTAATCTATTGTCATTTTTCACGGACCCTTTGGGTAATATAACCTAACCATGCTTAGGTAATCGGAATGATGTGTTAGAGAGACTTATGATGCGACATAAGCATGGTAATTGAAAAGACGCGTTAAAAAGACTTAAGACATGCCATATTAATCTAGCGTCACTTTGCACGCACACTTTGCGTAATATAACGTAACCATGCTTCGGAAATCGGAATGACGCGTTAGAGAGACTTGAGACGCCCATACTAATCTAGTTTCACTTTTCACTCACAATTTGCATAATATAACATAACCATGCTTAGGAAATCGGAACGACGCATAAAAGAGCCTTGAGACGGGACATTCTAATCTAGCATCACCTTTCATATAACCTAACCATTCTTGGGTAATCGGAACGATGCGTTAAAGAGACATGAGATGCGACATACTAATCTATTGTTACTTTTCACGCACACTGTGCGTAATATAACCTAACCATTCTTAGGTAATCGGAACGACCCGTTAGAGAGACTTGTGACGCGACATAAGCATGGTAATCAAAACGACGCGTTAAAGAGACTTGAGACGTGATAATCTAGCGTCACTTTTCACGTACACATTGCATAATATAGCCTAACAATGCTTAGGTAATCGGAACGATGCGTTAGATTGACCTAAGATGCGACATACTAATCTGTTGTCATTTTTCACGCACACTTTGCGTAATATTACCTAACCATGCTTAAGTAATTGGAACGACGCGTTAAATGCACTTAAGACGCGACATACTAATCTATTGTCATTTTTCTTGCACACTTTGCGTGATATAACCTAACCATGCTTAGGCAATCGGAACAACGCGTTAAAAAGACATTAGACGCGCCATATTAATCTAGCGTCACTTTGTATGCAAACTTTGCGTAATATAACCTAACCATGCTGAGCAAATCGGAACGACGCGTTAGAGAGACTTGAGACGCCCATACTAATCTAGTTTCACTTTTCACGCACATTTTGCGTAATATAACCTGACCATGCTTAGGAAATCGGAACGACGCGTTAGAGAGACTTGAGACGCGACATACTGATCTAAAGTCACTTTTCAAGGACACTGTGCGTAGTATAACCATGCTTAGAGGTAATCAGAACGACGCGTTAAAGAGACTTGTGACGCGAGATAATCATGGTAATCGGAACAACGATTTAATAAGACTTGAGATGCGACATACTTATATAGCAACCCTATTCACGCACACTTTGCATAAAATAACCTAACCATGCATAGGTAATCGGAACGACGCGTTAAAGAGACTTGTGACGCGACATACAATTCTAGTGTCACTTTTAACGCACACTTTGCGTAATATAACCTAACCATGATTAGGTAATCGGAACGATGCGTTACAGAGACTTGTGATGCGACATACGTAAATTGCATCACTTTTCAAGCATCCTAACCATGCTTAGGTAATTGGAACAACGCGTTAAAGAAAATTGAGATGCGCAGTATAACCTAACTATGCATAGGTAATTGGAACGACGCGTTAACGAGACTTGTGACACGACATAACTATATAGCGTCCCTTTTCACGCACACTTTGCATAATATAACCTAACCATTCATAGTAATTGAAACGACGCGTTAAAGAGACTTGTGACGCGACATACTAATCTAGCCTCACTTTTAATGCACACTTCGCGTAATATAACCTAGCCATGCTTAGGTAATCGGAACGATGCGTTAAAGAGATTTGAGACGCTACATACTAATCTCCTTTCACGCAAACTTTGCGTACTATAACCTAACCATGCATAGGTAACCGTAACGACGGGTTAGAGTGACTTGTGACGCGACATAAGCATGGTAATCGAAACGACGCGTTAAAGAGACTTGAGACGCAACATACTAATCTAGTATCACTTTAACGCGCACTGTGCGTAATATAACCTAACCATGCTTCGGTAATTGGAACGACGCGTTAAAGAGACTTGTGACGCGACTTACTTATATAGCATCACTTTTTTACGCACACTTTACGTAATATAACATAACCATTGTTAGGTAATCAGAACGATGCATTAAAGAGACTTGTGACACGACATACTAATCTAGCGTCACTCTTTAACGCACACTTTGCATAATATAACCTAACCATGCTTAGGTAATCGGACCGACGTGTTAAAGAGACTTGAAAAGTGACATACTACTAATCTAGAATCACTTTTCATGCACACTTTGCGTAATATAACCTAACCATGCTTAGGTAATCAAAATGACGCGTTAAAGAGACTTATGACGCGACATACTACTAATTTAGCGTCAATTTTAACGCACACTTTGCGTTATATAATCTAACCATGCATAGGTAATCGAAGCGACGCGTTAAAGAGACTTGTGACACGACATAATAATCTAGCGTCACTTTTTGTGCACACTTAGCGTAATATAACCTAACCATGCTTAGGTAATCAGAACAACCCATTACAGAGACTTGAGACGCGACATACTAATCTAGCTTCACTTTTAACGCACACTTTGCGTAATAACCGAACCATGCTTAGGTAATCGAAACGACACGTTAAAGAGACTTAAGACGCGACATACTTATATAGCGTCACTTATAACGCACACTTTGCGTAATATAACCTAACAATGCATAGGTAATTGGAACGACACCTTAAAGAGACTTGTGACGCGACATACTTATATAGCGTCCCTTTTCACGCTCACTTTGCATAATATAACCTAACCATGCATAGGTAATCGGCCGACGAGTTAATGAGACTTGTGACGCGACATACTAATCTAGCCTCACTTTTAACGCACACTTTGCGTAATATAACCTAACCATGCTTTGGTAATCGGAACAACGCGTTAAAGATACTTGTGACGCGACATTATATAGCGGCACTTTTCACGCAAACTTAGCGTAATATAACCAAACCATAGGTAATCAGAACAACCCGTTAAAGAGACTTGAGAGGCGACATACTAATCTAGCATCACTTTTAACGCACACTTTGCGTAATATAACCGAATCATGCTTAGGTAATTGAAACGACGCGTTAAAGAGACTTAAGACGCAACATACTTATATAGCGCCAATTTTAACGCACACTTTGCGTAATATAACCTAACAATGCATAGGTAATTGGAACGACGCCTTAAACAGACTTGTGACACGACATACTTATATGGCGTCCCTTTTCACGCTCACTTTTCATAATATAACCTAACCATGCATAGGTAATCGGCCGACGCGTTAATGAGACTTGTGACGCGACATACTAATCTAGCCTCACTTTTAACGCAACCTAACCATGCTTTGGTAATCGGAACGCGCGTTAAAGAGACTTGTGTCGCGACATACTTATATAGCGTCACGTTTCACGCACACTTTGCGTAATATAACCTAACCATGCTTAGGTAATCGGAACAACGCGTTACAGAGACTTGTGACGCGACATACTTATATAGCGTCACTTTTCACGCAAACTTTGCGTAATATAGCCAAAACATTGTTAGTTAATCAGAACGACGCGTTAAAGAGACTTGTATCGCAACATATTAATTTAGCGTCATTTTAACGCACACTTAGCGTAATATAACCTAACCATGCTTAGATAATCGAAACGAAGCGTTAAAGAGACTTGTGATGCAACATACTTATATAGCGTCACTTTTCACGCACACTTTACGTAAAATAACCCAACCACTGTGTTATACCAGAACGACGAGCTAAAGAGACTTGTGACCCGATATACTAATGTAGTGTCACTTTTAACTCACCCTTCGCGTAAAATAACCTAACCATGCTTAGGTAATTGGAATGATGCAAGACTTGAGATGCGACCTACTAATCTAGTGACACTTTTAAAACACACTTTGCGTTATATAACCTAACCATGCTTAGGTAATCGGAACAACGCGTTAAAGAGACTTGAGACGCGACATACTAATCTAGCGTCACTTATAACGCATACTTAGGTAATCGGAACGACGTGTTAAAAAGACTGGTGATGTGACATACTTATCTAGCATCACTTTTCACACACACTTTATGTAATATAACCTAACCATTGTTAGGTCAGAACGATGAGTTAAAAAGACTTGTGACCCGACATTCTAATCTAGTGTCACTTTTAATGTAAACTTTAAGTTATATAACCTAACCATGCCTAGGTAATCGGAACAACTCGTTGAATAGACTTGTGATGGGACATATTAACATAGAGTCACTTTTCACGCACACTTTGCGTAATATAACCTAACCATGCATAGCTATTCGGAACGGCGCGTTAAAGAGACTTGTGATGCGAAAGAATAATCGAGCGTCACTTTTAACGCACACTTTGCGTAATATAGCCTAACCATGCTTTGGTATTCAGAACGACGCGATAAAGAGACTTGTGCGCGACATACTTATCTAGCATCACTTTTCACGCACACTTTGCGTAATATAACCTAACCATGCTTAGGTAATCGGAACGGCGCGTTAAAGAGACTTGTATCTAGCGTCACATTTAACGCACACTTAGCGTAATATAACCTAACCATGCTTAGGTAATCGGAACGGCGCGTTCAAGAGACTTGAGATCCGACATGCTAATCTAGCGTCACTTTCGACGCACACTTTGCGTAATATAACCGAATTATACTTAGGTAATCGCAGCGACGCGTTAAAGAGACTTAAGACGCAACATACTTATAAAGCGTCACTTTTAACGCACACTTTGTGTAATATAACCTAACCATGCATAGGTAATTGGAACGAAGCGTTAAAGAGACTTGTGACACGATATACTTTTATTGCGTCACTTTTCATGCACTCTTCGCGTAATATAACCTAACCATGCTTAGGTAATCGGAACGATGCGACAAAGAGACTTGAGACGCGACATACTAATATAGCGTCACTTATAACGCACACTTTGCCTAATATAACCTAACCATGCTTAGGAAATTGAAACGACGCGTTAGAGAGACATTAGACGCGGCATACTGATTTAACGTCACTTTTCACGCAAACTTTGCGTAATATAACCTAACCATGCATAGGTAATCGGAACAACGCGTTAAAGAGACTTGTGGCGCGAGATAAGTTTGGTAATCGAAACGACGCTTTAAAGAGACTTGAGACGAATCATACTAACATTCTTTGCGTAATATAACCTAACTATGCTTAGATAATCGAAACGACGCATTAAAGAGACTTTGGACATACTAATCTAACCTAACCCTGCTTAGGTAAACGGAACGACGCGCTAGAGAGACGTGTGACGCGACCTAAGCATGGTAATCGAAATGATGCGTTAAAGAGACTTGAGACACGACATACTAATCTAGCGTCACTTTTCACGCACACCTTGCGTAAAATAACCTAACAAGGCTTAGGTAATCAGAACGAAGCGTTAGATAGACTTAAGACGCAACATACATATCAATTGTCTTTTTTCACGCACAACCTAACCATGCTTAAGTGATCTGAACGACGCGTAAATAGACTTGAGATGCGACATACTAATCTATTGTCATTTTTATGCACACTTTGCGTAATATAGCCTAACCATACTTAGGTAATCGGAACAACGCGTTAAAGAGACTTGTGACGCGACATAAGCATGGTAATCGAAACAGCGCGTTAAAGAGACTTGAGACGCGCCATACTAATCTAGCCTCACTTTTTACGCACACTTTGAGTAATATAACCTAACCATGCTTAGGTAATCGGAACGACGCGTTAAAGAGACTTGAGACGCGACATACTAATCTAGCATCACTTTTCACGCACACTTTGTGTAATATAACCTAGCCATGCTTAAGTAATCCGATCGACACGTTAAACAAACTTGAGACGCGGCATAATAATATAGAGCCACTTATGACACACGCTTTGCGTAAATAACCTAACCATGTTTAGGTAATCGGAACAACACGTTAACGCGACATACTAATCTAGCGTCACTTTTCACGCACCCTTTGCGTAATATAACCTAACCATGCTTAGGTAATCGGAACGACGCGTTCAATATACTTGAGATGCGACATACTAATCTAGTCACTTTTCACGCACACTTTGGGTAATATAACCTAACCATGCTTGGGTAATCGTAACGACGCGTTAAAGGGACTTCAGACGCGACATACTAATCTATTGTTACTTTTCACACACACTTTGCATACTATAATCTAACCATGCATAAGGTAATCGGAACGACGCGTTAGAGAGACTTGTGACGCGACATAAGCATGGTAAATCGAAACGACGTGTTAAAGATACTTAAGACGCGACATACTAATCTAGCATCACTTTTCACGCAAACTTTGCATAATATAACAACCATGATTAGGTATCCGAACAACGCATTAAAGAGCCTTGAGACGCGACATACTAATCTAGCGTCACCTTTCACGCACACCTTGCGTAATATAACGTAACCATGCTTAGGTAATCAGAAGGACGCATTAAAGAGACTGGAGACGCGGCATACTAATCTAGCATTACTTTTCTCGAACACTTTGCGCAATATAACCTAACCATTCTTGGGTAATCGGAACGACGCGTTAAAGAGACTTGAGACGCGACATACTAATCTATTTTTACTTTTCACGCACGCTTTGGGTAATATAACCTAACCATTGTTAGGTAATCGGAACGACCCGTTAGAGAGACTTGTGACGCGACATATGCATGGTAATCAAAACGACGCGTTAAAGAGACTTGAGACGCGATATACCAATCTAGTGTCAATTTTCACGTACACATTGCATAAGAAAACCTAACCATGCTTAGGTAATTGGAACGACGAGTTAGATTGACCTAAGACGCGACATACTAATCTATTGTCATTTTTCACGCACAAATTGCGTAATATTACCTAACCATGCTTAAGTAGTTGGAATGACGCGTTAAATGGACTTGAGACGCGACATACTAATCTATTTTCATTTTTCACGCATCCTTTAGGTAATATAACCAAACCATGCTTAGGTAATCGGAATGATGTGTTAGAGAGACTTCTGACGCGATATAAGCATGGTAATTGAAAAGACGCTTTAAAAAGACTTTAGACGTGCCATATTAATCTAGCGTCACTTTGTACGCACACTTTGCGTAATATAACGTAACCATGCTTAGGAAATCGGAATGACGCGTTAGAGAGACTTGAGACGCCCATACTAATCTAGTTTAACTTTCCACTCACACTTTGCATAATATAACCTAACCATGCTTAGCAAATCGGAATGACGCATAAAAGAGCCTTGAGACGGGACATTCTAATCTAGCATCACCTTTCTTGCGTAATATAACCTAACCATGCTTAGGTAATCTGAACGACACGTTAAAGAGACTTGAGAGGCGACATACTAATCTAGCGTTACTTTTCTCGCACACTTTGCGTAATATAACCTAACCATTCTCGGGTAATCGGAACGACGCGTTAAAGAGACTTGAGATGCGACATACTAATCTATTGTTACTTTTCACGCACATTGTGCGTAATATAACCTAACCATTCTTAGGTAATCGGAACGACCCCTTAGAGAGACTTGTGACGCGACATAAGCATGGTAATCAAAACGACGCGTTAAAGAGACTTGAGACGCGATATACTAATCTAGCGTCACTTTTCACGTACACATTGCATAATATAGCCTAACAATGCTTAGGTAATCGGATCGATGAGTTAGATTGACCTAAGATGCGACATACTAATCTACTGTCATTTTTCAAGCACACTTCGCGTAATATTACCTAACCATGCTTAAGTAATTGGAACGACACGTTAAATGCACTTAAGACGCGACATACTAATCTATTGTCATTTTTCTTGCACACTCTGCGTGATATAACCTAACCATGCTTAGGTAATCGGAACGATGTGTTAAAAAGACATTAGACGCGCCATATTAATCTAGCGTCAGTTTGTACGTACAATTTGCGTAATATAACCTAACCATGTTGAGGAAATTGGAACGACGCGTCAGAGAGACTTGAGACGCCCATACTAATCTAGTTTCACTTTTCACGCACATTTTGCGTAATATAGCGTAACCATGCTTAGGTAATCAGAACGACGCGTTAAAGAGACTGGAGACGCGACATACTAATCTACCATTACTTTTCTCGCACACTTTGCGCAATATAACCTAACCATTCTTGGGTAATCGGAACGACGCGTTAAAGAGACTTGTGACGCGACATACTAATCTATTTTTACTTTTCACGCACGCTTTGCATAATATAACCTAACCATTGTTAGGTAATCGGAACGACCCGTTAGAGAGACTTGCGACGCGACATAAGCATGGTTATCAAAGCGACGCGTTAAAGAGACTTGAGACGCGATATACCAATCTAGTGTCAATTTTCACGTACACATTGCATAATAAAACCTAACCATGCTTAAATAATTGGAACGACGAGTTAGATTAACCTAAGACGCGACATACTAATCTAGCGTGACTTTTCTCGCAGACTTTGCGTAATAGAACCTAACCATGCTTAGGTAACCGTAACGATGCGCTAAAGAGACTTTAGACGTGACATACTAATATATTGTTACTTGTCACGCACACTTTGCGTACTATAACCTAACCATGCTTAAGATAATCGGAACGACGGGTTAGAGAGACTTGTGATGCGACATAAGCATGGTAATAGAAACGATGCATTAAAGTCAGTTGAGACGTAAACTTTGCATAATATAACAACCATACTTAGGTAATCGGAACGACGCATTAAAGAGCCTTAAGACGGGACATTCAAATCTAGCCTCACCTTTCACGCACACCTTGCGTAATATAACCTAACCATGCTTAGGTAATCGGAACGACGCGTTAAATAGACTTGAGATGCAACATACTAATCTAGCATTACTTCTCTCGCACACTTTGCGTAATATAACCTAACCATTCTTGGATAATCGGAACGATGCGTTAAAGAGACTTGAGACGCGACATACTAATCTAGCGTCACTTTTCACGCACAATTTGCGTAATATAACCTAGCCATGCTTAGGTAATCCAATCGACGCGTTAAACAGACTTGAGACCCGGCATAATAATCTAGCGTCACTTTGGACACACGCTTTGTGTAAATAACCTAACCATGCTTAGCTAATCGGAACGACGCGTTAAAGAGATTTGAGATGCGACATACTAATCTAGCATCACTTTTCACGTACACATTGCATAATATAACCTAACCATGTTAAGGTAATCGGAACGACGAGTTAGATAGACTTAAGTCGCGACATACTAATCTATTGTCATTTTTCACGCAAACTTTGCGTAATATAACCTAACCATGCTTAAGTAATTGGAACGACTCTTTAAATGGACTTGAGTCGCAACATACTAATCTATTTTTATTTTTTACGCACACTTTGGTAATCGGAACGACGCGTTAGAGAGACTTGTGATGCGACATAAGCATGGTAATCGAATCGACGCGTTAAAAAGACTAGAGACGCGCCATATTAATCTAGCGTCACTTTTTACGCACACTTTGCGTAACATATATAACCTAACCATGCTTAGGAAATCAGAACGACGCGTTAGAGAGACTTGACACGAGACATACTATACTCTAGTGTCACTTTTCACGCACACTTTACGTAATATAACCTAACCATGCTTAGGAAATTGAAACAACGCGTTAGAGAGACAATAGACGCGACATGCTGATTTAATGTCACTTTTCACGCAAACTTTGCGTAATATAACTAACCATGCATAGGTAATCGGAACAACGCGTTAAAGAGACTTGTGACGCGAGATAAGCATTGTAATCGAAACGACGCTTTAAAGAGACTTGAGACGAATCATGCTAACACACACTTTGCATAATATAACCTAACCATGCTTAGATAATCGAAACGACGCGTTAAAGAGACTTGAGATTGGACATACTATTCTAGCGTCCCTTTTCACGCACACTTTGCGTAATATAACCTAACCCTGTTTAGGTAAACGGAACGACGCGTTAGAGAGACGTGTGACGCGACCTAAGCATGGTAATCGAAATGATGCGTTAAAGAGACTTGAGACACGAGATACTAATCTAGCGTCACTTTTCACGCACACCTTGCGTAAAATAACCTAACAAGGCTTAGGTAATCAGAACGACGCGTTAGATAGACTTAAGACGCGACATACATATCAATTGTCTTTTTTCACGCACAACCTAACCATGCTTAAGTAATCTGGACGACGCGTAAATAGACTTGAGATGCGCCATACTAATCTAGCGTCACTTTTTACGCACACTTTGCGTAATATAACCTAACCATGATTAGGTAATCGGAACGACGCGTTAAAGAGACTTGAGACGCGACATACTAATCTAGCGTCACTTTTCAAGCACACTTTGTGTAATATAACCTAGCCATGCTTAGGTAATCTGATCGACACATTAAACAGACTTGAGACGCGTCATAATAATCTAGCGTCACTTTTGACACACGCTTTGCATGAATAACCTAACCATGCTTAGGTAATCGGAACAACGCGTTAAAGAGATTTGAGACGCGACATACTAATCTAGCGTCACTTTTCACGCACCCTTTGCGTAATATAACCTAACTATGCTTAGGTAATCGGAACGACGCGTTCAATAGACTTGAGATGCGACAAACTAATCTAGTCACTTTTCACGCACACTTTGCGTAATATAACCTAACCATTCTTGGGTAATCGTTATGACGCGTTAAAGAGACTTCAGACGCGACATACTAATCTATTGTTACTTTTCACGTACACTTTGCGTAATATAACCTAACCATGCTAAGATAATCGGAACAACGAGTAAGATAGACTTAAGTCGCGACATACTAATCCACTGTCATTTTTCACGCAAACTTTGCGTAATATAACCTAACCATGCTTAAGTAATTGGAACGACTCTTTAAATGGACTTGAGTCGCAACATACTAATCTATTGTCATTTTTCACGCACACTTTGGTAATCGAAACGACGCGTTAAAAATACTTGAGACGCGTCATATTAATCTAGCGTCACTTTTTACGCAAACTTTGCGTAATATAACCTAACAATGCTTAGGAAAACGGAACAACGCGTTAAAGAGACTTGAGACGCGACATAGTACTCTGGTGTCGCTTTTCACGAACACTTTACGTAATATAACCATGCTTAGGAAATTGAAACGACGCGTTAGAGAGACATTAGACGCGACATACTGATTTAACGTCACTTTTCACGCAAACTTTGCGTAATATAACCTAACCAAGTATAGGTAATCAAAACAACGCATTAAAGAGACTTGTGACGCGAGATAAGCATGGTAATCGAAACGACGCTTTAAAGAGACTTGAGACGAATCATACTAACAGACACTTTGTGTAATATAACCTAACCATGCTTAGAAAATCGAAACGACGCGTTAAAAAGACTTGAGATTGGACATACTATTCTAGCGTCACATTTCACGCACACTTTGCGTAATATAACCTAACCCTGCTTAGGTAAACGGGACGACGCAAATCGAAATGATGTGCTAAAGAGACTTGAGACACGACATACTAATCTAGCGTCACTTTTCACGCACACCTTGCGTAAAATAACCTAACAAGGCTTAGGTAATCAGAACGACGCGTTAGATAGACTTAAGACGCGACATACATATCAATTGTCTTTTTTCACGCACAACCTAACCATGCTTAAGTAATCTGGACGACGCGTAAATAGACTTGAGATGCACCATACTAATCTAGCGTCACTTTTTACGCACACTTTGCGTAATATAACCTAACCATGATTAGGTAATCGGAACGACGCGTTAAAGAGACTTGAGACGCGACATACTAATCTAGCGTCACTTTTCAAGCACACTTTGTGTAATATAACCTAGCCATGCTTAGGTAATCTGATCGACACGTTAAACAGACTTGAGACGCGTCATAATAATCTAGCGTCACTTTTGACACACGCTTTGCATGAATAACCTAACCATGCTTAGGTAATCGGAACAACGCGTTAAAGAGATTTGAGACGCGATATACTAATCTAGCGTCACTTTTCACGCACCCTTTGCGTAATATAACCTAACTATGCTTAGGTAATCGGAACGACGCGTTCAATAGACTTGAGATGCGACAAACTAATCTAGTCACTTTTCACGCACACTTTGCGTAATATAACCTAACCATTCTTGGGTAATCGTTATGACGCGTTAAAGAGACTTCAGACGCGACATACTAATCTATTGTTACTTTTCACGTACACTTTGCGTAATATAACCTAACCATGCTAAGATAATCGGAACAACGAGTTAGATAGACTTAAGTCGCGACATACTAATCCACTGTCATTTTTCACGCAAACTTTGAGACGCGTCATATTAATCTAGCGTCACTTTTTACGCAAACTTTGCGTAATATAACCTAACAATGCTTAGGAAAACGGAACAACGCGTTAAAGAGACTTGAGACGCGACATAGTACTCTGGTGTCTCTTTTCACGAACACTTTACGTAATATAACCATGCTTAGGAAATTGAAACGACGCGTTAGAGAGACATTAGACGCGACATACTGATTTAACGTCACTTTTCACGCAAACTTTGCGTAATATAACCTAACCAAGTATAGGTAATCAAAACAACGCATTAAAGAGACTTGTGACGCGAGATAAGCATGGTAATCGAAACGACGCTTTAAAGAGACTTGAGACGAATCATACTAACAGACACTTTGCGTAATATAACCTAACCATGCTTAGAAAATCGAAACGACGCGTTAAAAAGACTTGAGATTGGACATACTATTCTAGCGTCACATTTCACGCACACTTTGCGTAATATAACCTAACCCTGCTTAGGTAAACGGGACGACGCAAATCGAAATGATGTGCTAAAGAGACTTGAGACACGAGATACTAATCTAGCGTCACTTTTCACGCACACCTTGCGTAAAATAACCTAACAAGGCTTAGGTAATCAGAACGACGCGTTAGATAGACTTAAGACGCGACATACATATCAATTGTCTTTTTTCACGCACAACCTAACCATGCTTAAGTAATCTGGACGACGCGTAAATAGACTTGAGATGCGCCATACTAATCTAGCGTCACTTTTTACGCACACTTTGCGTAATATAACCTAACCATGATTAGGTAATCGGAACGACGCGTTAAAGAGACTTGAGACGCGACATACTAATCTAGCGTCACTTTTCAAGCACACTTTGTGTAATATAACCTAGCCATGCTTAGGTAATCTGATCGACACATTAAACAGACTTGAGACGCGTCATAATAATCTAGCGTCACTTTTGACACACGCTTTGCATGAATAACCTAACCATGCTTAGGTAATCGGAACAACGCGTTAAAGAGATTTGAGACGCGACATACTAATCTAGCGTCACTTTTCACGCACCCTTTGCGTAATATAACCTAACTATGCTTAGGTAATCGGAACGACGCGTTCAATAGACTTGAGATGCGACAAACTAATCTAGTCACTTTTCACGCACACTTTGCGTAATATAACCTAACCATTCTTGGGTAATCGTTATGACGCGTTAAAGAGACTTCAGACGTGACATACTAATCTATTGTTACTTTTCACGTACACTTTGCGTAATATAACCTAACCATGCTAAGATAATCGGAACAACGAGTAAGATAGACTTAAGTCGCGACATACTAATCCACTGTCATTTTTCACGCAAACTTTGCGTAATATAACCTAACCATGCTTAAGTAATTGGAACGACTCTTTAAATGGACTTGAGTCGCAACATACTAATCTATTGTCATTTTTCACGCACACTTTGGTAATCGAAACGACGCGTTAAAAATACTTGAGACGCGTCATATTAATCTAGCGTCACTTTTTACGCAAACTTTGCGTAATATAACCTAACAATGCTTAGGAAAACGGAACAACGCGTTAAAGAGACTTGAGACGCGACATAGTACTCTGGTGTCGCTTTTCACGAACACTTTACGTAATATAACCATGCTTAGGAAATTGAAACGACGCGTTAGAGAGACATTAGACGCGACATACTGATTTAACGTCACTTTTCACGCAAACTTTGCGTAATATAACCTAACCAAGTATAGGTAATCAAAACAACGCATTAAAGAGACTTGTGACGCGAGATAAGCATGGTAATCGAAACGACGCTTTAAAGAGACTTGAGACGAATCATACTAACAGACACTTTGCGTAATATAACCTAACCATGCTTAGAAAATCGAAACGACGCGTTAAAAAGACTTGAGATTGGACATACTATTCTAGCGTCACATTTCACGCACACTTTGCGTAATATAACCTAACCCTGCTTAGGTAAACGGGACGACGCAAATCGAAATGATGTGCTAAAGAGACTTGAGACACGACATACTAATCTAGCGTCACTTTTCACGCACACCTTGCGTAAAATAACCTAACAAGGCTTAGGTAATCAGAACGACGCGTTAGATAGACTTAAGACGCAACATACATATCAATTGTCTTTTTTCACGCACAACCTAACCATGCTTAAGTAATCTGAACGACACGTAAATAGACTTGAGATGCGCCATACTAATCTAGCGTCACTTTTCATGCACACTTTGTGCAATATAACCTAGCCATGCTTAGGTAATGCGATCGACACGTTAAACACACTTGAGACGCGACATAATAATCTAGCGTCACTTTTGACACACGCTTTTCGTAAATAACCAAACCATGCTTAGGTAATCGGAACAACGCATTAGAGAGACTTGTGACGCGACATAAGCATGGTAATCAAAACGACGTGTTAAAGATACTTGAGACGCGACATACTAATCTAGCATCACTTTTCACGCAAACTTTGCATAATATAACAACCATGATTAGGTATCGGAACGATGCATTAAAAGAGCCTTGAGACGCGACATACTAATCTAGCGTCACCTTTCACGCACACCTTGCGTAATATAACGTAACCATGCTTAGGTAATCGAAACGACGCGTTAAAGAGACTGGAGACTCGGCATACTAATCTAGCATTACTTTTCTCGCACACTTTGCGCAATATAACCTAATCATTCTTGGGTAATCGGAACGACGCGTTAAAGAGACTTGAGACGCGACATAAGCATGGTAATCAAAACGACGCGTTAATGAGACTTGAGACACGATATACTAATCTAGTGTCAATTTTCACGTACACGTTGCATAACAAAACCTAACCATGCTTAGGTAATTGAAACGACGAGTTAGATTGACCTAAGACGCGACATACTAATCTATTGTCATTTTTCACGCACACATTGCGTAATATTACCTAACCATGCTTAAGTAATTGGAACGACGCGTTAAATGGACTTGAGACGCGACATACTAATCTATTGTCATTTTTCACGGACCCTTTGGGTAATATAACCTAACCATGCTTAGGTAATCGGAATGATGTGTTAGAGAGACTTCTGATGCGACATAAGCATGGTAATTGAAAAGACGCGTTAAAAAGACTTAAGACATGCCATATTAATCTAGCGTCACTTTGCGTAATATAACGTAACCATGCTTCGGAAATCGGAATGACGCGTTAGAGAGACTTGAGACGCCCATACTAATCTAGTTTCACTTTTCACTCACAATTTGCATAATATAACATAACCATGCTTAGGAAATCGGAACGACGCATAAAAGAGCCTTGAGACGGGACATTCTAATCTAGCATCACCTTTCACGCACACCTAGCGTAATATAACCTAACCATTCTTGGGTAATCGGAACGATGCGTTAAAGAGACACGAGATGCGACATACTAATCTATTGTTACTTTTCACGCACACTGTGCGTAATATAACCTAACCATTCTTAGGTAATCGGAACGACCCGTTAGAGAGACTTGTGACGCGACATAAGCATGGTAATCAAAACGACGCGTTAAAGAGACTTGAGACGTGATAATCTAGCGTCACTTTTCACGTACACATTGCATAATATAGCCTAACAATGCTTAGGTAATCGGAACGATGAGTTAGATTGACCTAAGATGCGACATACTAATCTGTTGTCATTTTTCACGCACACTTTGCGTAATATTACCTAACCATGCTTAAGTAATTGGAACGACGCGTTAAATGCACTTAAGACGCGACATACTAATCTATTGTCATTTTTCTTGCACACTTTGCGTGATATAACCTAACCATGCTTAGGTAATCGGAACAACGCGTTAAAAAGACATTAGACGCGCCATATTAATCTAGCGTCACTTTGTATGCAAACTTTGCGTAATATAACCTAACCATGCTGAGCAAATCGGAACGACGCGTTAGAGAGACTTGAGACGCCCATACTAATCTAGTTTCACTTTTCACGCACATTTTGCGTAATATAACCTGACCATGCTTAGGAAATCGGAACGACGCGTTAGAGAGACTTGAGACGCGACATACTGATCTAAAGTCACTTTTCAAGGACACTGTGCGTAGTATAACCATGCTTAGAGGTAATCAGAACGACGCGTTAAAGAGACTTGTGACGCGAGATAATCATGGTAATCGGAACAACGATTTAATAAGACTTGAGATGCGACATACATCCTAACCATGCTTAGGTAATTGGAACAACACGTTAAAGAAAATTGAGATGCGCAGTATAACCTAACTATGCATAGGTAATTGGAACGACGCGTTAACGAGACTTGTGACACGACATAACTATATAGCGTCCCTTTTCACGCACACTTTGCATAATATAACCTAACCATTCATAGTAATTGAAACGACGCGTTAAAGAGACTTGTGACGCGACATACTAATCTAGCCTCACTTTTAATGCACACTTCGCGTAATATAACCTAGCCATGCTTAGGTAATCGGAACGATGCGTTAAAGAGATTTGAGACGCTACATACTAATCTCCTTTCATGCAAACTTTGCGTACTATAACCTAACCATGCATAGGTAACCGTAACGACGGGTTAGAGTGACTTGTGACGCGACATAAGCATGGTAATCGAAACGACGCGTTAAAGAGACTTGAGACGCAACATACTAATCTAGTATCACTTTAACGCGCACTGTGCGTAATATAACCTAACCATGCTTCGGTAATTGGAACGACGCGTTAAAGAGACTTGTGAAGCGACTTACTTATATAGCATCACTTTTTTACGCACACTTTACGTAATATAACATAACCATTGTTAGGTAATCAGAACGATGCGTTAAAGAGACTTGTGACACGACATACTAATCTAGCGTCACTCTTTAACGCACACTTTGCATAATATAACCTAACCATGCTTAGGTAATCGGACCGACGTGTTAAAGAGACTTGAAAAGTGACATACTACTAATCTAGAATCACTTTTCATGCACACTTTGCGTAATATAACCTAACCATGCTTAGGTAATCAAAACGACGCGTTAAAGAGACTTATGACGCGACATACTACTAATTTAGCGTCAATTTTAACGCACACTTTGCGTTATATAATCTAACCATGCATAGGTAATCGAAGCGACGCGTTAAAGAGACTTGTGACACGACATAATAATCTAGCGTCACTTTTAGTGCACACTTAGCGTAATATAACCTAACCATGCTTAGGTAATCAGAACAACCCATTACAGAGACTTGAGACGCGACATACTAATCTAGCTTCACTTTTAACGCACACTTTGCGTAATATAACCGAACCATGCTTAGGTAATCGAAACGACGCGTTAAAGAGACTTAAGACGCGACATACTTATATAGCGTCACTTATAACGCACACTTTGCGTAATATAACCTAACAATGCATAGGTAATTGGAACGACACCTTAAAGAGACTTGTGACGCGACATACTTATATAGCGTCCCTTTTCACGCTCACTTTGCATAATATAACCTAACCATGCATAGGTAATCGGCCGACGAGTTAATGAGACTTGTGACGCGACATACTAATCTAGCCTCACTTTTAACGCACACTTTGCGTAATATAACCTAACCATGCTTTGGTAATCGGAACAACGCGTTAAAGATACTTGTGACGCGACATTATATAGCGGCACTTTTCACGCAAACTTAGCGTAATATAACCAAACCATAGGTAATCAGAACAACCCGTTAAAGAGACTTGAGAGGCGACATACTAATCTAGCATCACTTTTAACGCACACTTTGCATAATATAACCGAATCATGCTTAGGTAATAGAAACGAAGCGTTAAAGAGACTTGTGATGCAACATACTTATATAGCGTCACTTTTCACGCACACTTTACGTAAAATAACCCAACCACTGTGTTATACCAGAACGACGAGCTAAAGAGACTTGTGACTCGATATACTAATGTAGTGTCACTTTTAACTCACCCTTCGCGTAAAATAACCTAACCATGCTTAGGTAATCGGAATGATGCAAGACTTGAGATGCGACCTACTAATCTAGTGACACTTTTAAAACACACTTTGCGTTATATAACCTAACCATGCTTAGGTAATCGGAACGACGCGTTAAAGAGACTTGAGACGCGACATACTAATCTAGCGTCACTTATAACGCATACTTAGGTAATCGGAACGACGTGTTAAAAAGACTGGTGATGTGACATACTTATCTAGCATCACTTTTCACACACACTTTATGTAATATAACCTAACCATTGTTAGGTCAGAACGATGAGTTAAAAAGACTTGTGACCCGACATTCTAATCTAGTGTCACTTTTAATGTAAACTTTAAGTTATATAACCTAACCATGCCTAGGTAATCGGAACAACTCTTTGAATATACTTGTGATGGGACATATTAATATAGAGTCACTTTTCACGCACACTTTGCGTAATATAACCTAACCATGCATAGCTAATCGGAACGGCGCGTTAAAGAGACTTGTGATGCGAAAGAATAATCGAGCATCACTTTTAACGCACACTTTGCGTAATATAGCCTAACCATGCTTTGGTATTCAGAACGACGCGATAAAGAGACTTGTGCGCGACATACTTATCTAGCATCACTTTTCACGCACACTTTGCGTAATATAACCTAACCATGCTTAGGTAATCGGAACGGCGCGTTAAAGAGATTTGTATCTAGCGTCACATTTAACGCACACTTAGCGTAATATAACCTAACCATGCTTAGGTAATCGGAACGGCGCGTTCAAGAGACTTGAGACCCGACATGCTAATCTAGCGTCACTTTCGACGCACACTTTGCGTAATAAAACCGAATTATACTTAGGTAATCGCAGCGACGCGTTAAAGAGACTTAAGACGCAACATACTTATAAAGCGTCACTTTTAACGCACATTTTGTGTAATATAACCTAACTATGCATAGGTAATTGGAACGAAGCGTTAAAGAGACTTGTGACACGATATACTTTTATTGCGTCACTTTTCATGCACTCTTCGCGTAATATAACCTAACCATGCTTAGGTAATCGGAACGATGCGACAAAGAGACTTGAGACGCGACATACTAATATAGCGTCACTTATAACGCACACTTTGCCTAATATAACCTAACCATGCTTAGGAAATTGAAACAACGCGTTAGAGAGACATTAGACGCGACATACTGATTTAACGTCACTTTTCACGCAAACTTTGTGTAATATAACCTAACCATGCATTGGTAATCGGAACAACGCGTTAAAGAGACTTGTGGCGCGAGATAAGTTTGGTAATCGAAACGACGCTTTAAAGAGACTTGAGACGAATCATACTAACATTCTTTGCGTAATATAACCTAACCATGCTTAGATAATCGAAACGACGCATTAAAGAGACTTTGGACATACTATTCTAGCGTCACTTTTCACGCACACTTTGTGTAATATAACCTAACCCTGCTTAGGTAAACGGAACGACGCGCTAGAGAGACGTGTGACGCGACCTAAGCATGGTAATCTAAATGATGCGTTAAAGAGACTTGAGACACGACATACTAATCTAGCGTCACTTTTCACGCACACCTTGCGTAAAATAACCTAACAAGGCTTAGGTAATCAGAACGAAGCGTTAGATAGACTTAAGACGCAACATACATATCAATTGTCTTTTTTCACGCACAACCTAACCATGCTTAAGTGATCTGAACGACGCGTAAATAGACTTGAGATGCGACATACTAATCTATTGTCATTTTTATGCACACTTTGCGTAATATAGCCTAACCATACTTAGGTAATCGCAACAACGTGTTAAAGAGACTTGTGACGCGACATAAGCATGGTAATCGAAACAGCGCGTTAAAGAGACTTGAGACGCGCCATACTAATCTAGCCTCACTTTTTACGCACACTTTGAGTAATATAACCTAACCATGCTTAGGTAATCGGAACGACGCGTTAAAGAGACTTGAGACGCGACATACTAATCTAGCATCACTTTTCACGCACACTTTGTGTAATATAACCTAGCCATGCTTAAGTAATCTGATCGACACGTTAAACAAACTTGAGACGCGGCATAATAATATAGCGCCACTTATGACACACGCTTTGCGTAAATAACCTAACCATGTTTAGGTAATCGGAACAACACGTTAACGCGACATACTAATCTAGCGTCACTTTTCACGCACCCTTTGCGTAATATAACCTAACCATGCTTAGGTAATCGGAACGACGCGTTCAATATACTTGAGATGCGACATACTAATCTAGTCACTTTTCACGCACACTTTCGGTAATATAACCTAACCATGCTTGGGTAATCGTAACGACGCGTTAAAGAGACTTCAGACGCGACATACTAATCTATTGTTACTTTTCACGCACACTTTGCATACTATAATCTAACCATGCATAAGGTAATCGGAACGACGCGTTAGAGAGACTTGTGACGCGACATAAGCATGGTAAATCGAAACGACGTGTTAAAGATACTTAAGACGCGACATACTAATCTAGCATCACTTTTCACGCAAACTTTGCATAATATAACAACCATGATTAGGTATCCGAACGACGCATTAAAGAGCCTTGAGACGTGACATACTAATCTAGCGTCACCTTTCACGCACACCTTGCGTAATATAACGTAACCATGCTTAGGTAATCAGAAGGACGCATTAAAGAGACTGGAGACGCGGCATACTAATCTAGCATTACTTTTCTCGAACACTTTGCGCAATATAACCTAACCATTCTTGGGTAATCGGAACGACGCGTTAAAGAGACTTGAGACGCGACATACTAATCTATTTTTATTTTTCACGCACGCTTTGGGTAATATAACCTAACCATTGTTAGGTAATCGGAACGACCCGTTAGAGAGACTTGTGACGCGACATATGCATGGTAATCAAAACGACACGTTAAAGAGACTTGAGACGCGATATACCAATCTAGTGTCAATTTTCACGTACACATTGCATAATAAAACCTAACCATGCTTAGGTAATTGGAACGACGAGTTAGATTGACCTAAGACGCGACATACTAATCTATTGAAATTTTTCACGCACAAATTGCGTAATATTACCTAACCATGCTTAAGTAGTTGGAATGACGCGTTAAATGGACTTGAGACGCGACATACTAATCTATTTTCATTTTTCACGCATCCTTTAGGTAATATAACCAAACCATGCTTAGGTAATCGGAATGATGTGTTAGAGAGACTTCTGACGCGATATAAGCATGGTAATTGAAAAGACGCTTTAAAAAGACATTAGACGTGCCATATTAATCTAGCGTCACTTTGTACGCACACTTTGCGTAATATAACGTAACCATGCTTAGGAAATCGGAATGACGCGTTAGAGAGACTTGAGACGCCCATACTAATCTAGTTTAACTTTCCACTCACACTTTGCATAATATAACCTAACCATGCTTAGCAAATCGGAACGACGCATAAAAGAGCCTTGAGACGGGACATTCTAATCTAGCATCACCTTTCTTGCGTAATATAACCTAACCATGCTTAGGTAATCTGAACGACACGTTAAAGAGACTTGAGAGGCGAAATACTAATCTAGCATTACTTTTCTCGCACACTTTGCGTAATATAACCTAACCATTCTCGGGTAATCGGAACGACGCGTTAAAGAGACTTGAGATGCGACATACTAATCTATTGTTACTTTTCACGCACATTGTGCGTAATATAACCTAACCATTCTTAGGTAATCGGAACGACTCCTTAGAGAGACTTGTGACGCGACATAAGCATGGTAATCAAAACGACGCGTTAAAGAGACTTGAGACGCAATATACTAATCTAGCGTCACTTTTCATGTACACATTGCATAATATAGCCTAACAATGCTTAGGTAATCGGATCGATGAGTTAGATTGACCTAAGATGCGACATACTAATCTACTGTCATTTTTCAAGCACACTTTGCGTAATATTACCTAACCATGCTTAAGTAATTGGAACGACGCGTTAAATGCACTTAAGACGCGACATACTAATCTATTGTCATTTTTCTTGCACACTCTGCGTGATATAACCTAACCATGCTTAGGTAATCGGAACGATGCGTTAAAAAGACATTAGACGCGCCATATTAATCTAGCGTCAGTTTGTACGTACAATTTGCGTAATATAACCTAACCATGTTGAGGAAATTGGAACGACGCGTCAGAGAGACTTGAGACGCCCATACTAATCTAGTTTCACTTTTCACGCACATTTTGCGTAATATAACGTAACCATGCTTAGGTAATCAGAACGACGCGTTAAAGAGACTGGAGACGCGACATACTAATCTAGCATTACTTTTCTCGCACACTTTGCGCAATATAACCTAACCATTCTTGGGTAATCGGAACGACGCGTTAAAGAGACTTGTGACGCGACATACTAATCTATTTTTACTTTTCACGCACGCTTTGCATAATATAACCTAACCATTGTTAGGTAATCGGAACGACCCGTTAGAGAGACTTGTGACGCGACATAAGCATGGTAATCAAAGCGACGCGTCAAAGAGACTTGAGACGCGATATACCAATCTAGTGTCAATTTTCACGTACACATTGCATAATAAAACCTAACCATGCTTAAATAATTGGAACGACGAGTTAGATTGACCTAAGACGCGACATACTAATCTAGCGTCACTTTTCTCGCAGACTTTGCGTAATAGAACCTAACCATGCTTAGGTAACCGTAACGATGCGCTAAAGAGACTTTAGACGTGACATACTTGTCACGCACACTTTGCGTACTATAACCTAACCATGCTTAAGGTAATCGGAACGACGGGTTAGAGAGACTTGTGATGCGACATAAGCATGGTAATAGAAACGATGCATTAAAGTCAGTTGAGACGTAAACTTTGCATAATATAACAACCATACTTAGGTAATCGGAACGACGCATTAAAGAGCCTTAAGACGGGACATTCTAATCTAGCCTCACCTTTCACGCACACCTTGCGTAATATAACCTAACCATGCTTAGGTAATCGGAACGACGCGTTAAATAGACTTGAGATGCAACATACTAATCTAGCATTACTTCTCTCGCACACTTTGCGTAATATAACCTAACCATTCTTGGATAATCGGAACGATGCGTTAAAGAGACTTGAGACGCGACATACTAATCTAGCGTCACTTTTCACGCACAATTTGCGTAATATAACCTAGCCATGCTTAGGTAATCCAATCGACGCGTTAAACAGACTTGAGACCCGGCATAATAATCTAGCGTCACTTTGGACACACGCTTTGTGTAAATAACCTAACCATGCTTAGCTAATCGGAACGACGCGTTAAAGAGATTTGAGATGCGACATACTAATCTAGCATCACTTTTCACGTACACATTGCATAATATAACCTAACCATGTTAAGGTAATCGGAACGACGAGTTAGATAGACTTAAGTCGCGACATACTAATCTATTGTCATTTTTCACGCAAACTTTGCGTAATATAACCTAACCATGCTTAAGTAATTGGAACGACTCTTTAAATGGACTTGAGTCGCAACATACTAATCTATTTTTATTTTTTACGCACACTTTGGTAATCGGAACGACGCGTTAGAGAGACTTGTGATGCGACATAAGCATGGTAATCGAATCGACGCGTTAAAAAGACTAGAGACGCGCCATATTAATCTAGCGTCACTTTTTACGCACACTTTGCGTAACATATATAACCTAACCATGCTTAGGAAATCAGAACGACGCGTTAGAGAGACTTGACACGAGACATACTATACTCTAGTGTCACTTTTCACGCACACTTTACGTAATATAACCTAACCATGCTTAGGAAATTGAAACAACGCGTTAGAGAGACAATAGACGCGACATGCTGATTTAATGTCACTTTTCACGCAAACTTTGCGTAATATAACTAACCATGCATAGGTAATCGGAACAACGCGTTAAAGAGACTTGTGACGCGAGATAAGCATTGTAATCGAAACGACGCTTTAAAGAGACTTGAGACGAATCATGCTAACACACACTTTGCATAATATAACCTAACCATGCTTAGATAATCGAAACGACGCGTTAAAGAGACTTGAGATTGGACATACTATTCTAGCGTCACTTTTCATGCACACTTTGCGTAATATAACCTAACCCTGTTTAGGTAAACGGAACGACGCGTTAGAGAGACGTGTGACGCGACCTAAGCATGGTAATCGAAATGATGCGTTAAAGAGACTTGAGACACGAGATACTAATCTAGCGTCACTTTTCACGCACACCTTGCGTAAAATAACCTAACAAGGCTTAGGTAATCAGAACGACGCATTAGATAGACTTAAGACGCGACATACATATCAATTGTCTTTTTTCACGCACAACCTAACCATGCTTAAGTAATCTGGACGACGTGTAAATAGACTTGAGATGCGTCATACTAATCTAGCGTCACTTTTTACGCACACTTTGCGTAATTTAACCTAACCATGATTAGGTAATCGGAACGACGCGTTAAAGAGACTTGAGACGCGACATACTAATCTAGCGTCACTTTTCAAGCACACTTTGTGTAATATAACCTAGCCATGCTTAGGTAATCTGATCGACACGTTAAACAGACTTGAGACGCGTCATAATAATCTAGCGTAACTTTTGACACACGCTTTGCATGAATAACCTAACCATGCTTAGGTAATCGGAACAACGCGTTAAAGAGATTTGAGACGCGACATACTAATCTAGCGTCACTTTTCACGCACCCTTTGCGTAATATAACCTAACCATGCTTAGGTAATCGGAACGACGAGTTCAATAGACTTGAGATGCGACAAACTAATCTAGTCACTTTTCACGCACACTTTGCGTAATATAACCTAACCATTCTTGGGTAATCGTAATGACGCGTTAAAGAGACTTCAGACACGACATACTAATCTATTGTTACTTTTCACGTACACTTTGCGTAATATAACCTAACCATGCTAAGATAATCGGAACGACGAGTTAGATAGACTTAAGTCGCGACATACTAATCCACTGTCATTTTTCACGCAAACTTTGCATAATATAACCTAACCATGCTTAAGTAATTGGAACGACTCTTTAAATGGACTTGAGTCGCAACATACTAATCTATTGTCATTTTTCACGCACACTTTGGTAATCGAAACGACGCGTTAAAAATACTTGAGACGCGTCATATTAATCTAGCGTCACTTTTTACGCAAACTTTGCGTAATATAACCTAACAATGCTTAGGAAAACGGAACGACGCGTTAAATAGACTTGAGACGCGACATAGTACTCTGGTGTCGCTTTTCACGAACACTTTACGTAATATAACCATGCTTAGGAAATTGAAACGACGCGTTAGAGAGACATTAGACGCGACATACTGATTTAACGTCACTTTTCACGCAAACTTTGCGTAATATAACCTAACCAAGTATAGGTAATCAAAACAACGCATTAAAGAGACTTGTGACGCGAGATAAGTATGGTAATCGAAACGACGCTTTAAAGAGACTTGAGACAAATCATACTAACACACACTTTGCGTAATATAACCTAACCATGCTTAGAAAATCGAAACGACGCGTTAAAAAGACTTGAGATTGGACATACTATACTAGCGTCACATTTCACGCACACTTTGCGTAATATAACCTAACCCTGCTTAGGTAAACGGGACGACGCAAATCGAAATGATGTGCTAAAGAGACTTGAGACACGACATACTAATCTAGCGTCACTTTTCACGCACACCTTGCGTAAAATAACCTAACAAGGCTTAGGTAATCAGAACGACGCGTTAGATAGACTTAAGACGCGACATACATATCAATTGTCTTTTTTCACGCACAACCTAACCATGCTTAAGTAATCTGGACGACGCGTAAATAGACTTGAGATGCGCCATACTAATCTAGCGTCACTTTTTACGCACACTTTGCGTAATATAACCTAACCATGATTAGGTAATCGGAACGACGCGTTAAAGAGACTTGAGACGCGACATACTAATCTAGCGTCACTTTTCAAGCACACTTTGTGTAATATAACCTAGCCATGCTTAGGTAATCTAATCGACACGTTAAACAGACTTGAGACGCGTCATAATAATCTAGCGTCACTTTTGACACACGCTTTGCATGAATAACCTAACCATGCTTAGGTAATCGGAACAACGCGTTAAAGAGATTTGAGACGCGACATACTAATCTAGCGTCACTTTTCACGCACCCTTTGCGTAATATAACCTAACCATGCTTAGGTAATCGGAACGACGCGTTCCATAGACTTGAGATGCGACAAACTAATCTAGTCACTTTTCACGCACACTTTGCGTAATATAACCTAACCATTCTTGGGTAATCGTAATGACGCGTTAAAGAGACTTCAGACGCGACATGCTAATCTATTGTTACTTTTCACGTACAATTTGCGTAATATAACCTAACCATGCTAAGATAATCGGAACGACGAGTTAGATAGACTTAAGTCGCGACATACTAATCCACTGTCATTTTTCACGCAAACTTTCCGTAATATAACCTAACCATGCTTAAGTAATTGGAACGACTCTTTAAATGGACTTGAGTCGCAACATACTAATCTATTGTCATTTTTCACGCACACTTTGGTAATCGAAACGACGCGTTAAAAATACTTGAGACGCGTCATATTAATCTAGCGTCACTTTTTACGCAAACTTTGCGTAATATAACCAGCGTTAAAGAGACTTGAGACACGACATAGTACTCTGGTGTCGCTTTTCACGAACACTTTACGTAATATAACCATGCTTAGGAAATTGAAACGACGCGTTAGAGAGACATTAGACGCGACATACTGATTTAACGTCACTTTTCACGCAAACTTTGCGTAATATAACCTAACCAAGTATAGGTAATCAAAACAACGCATTAAAGAGACTTGTGACGCGAGATAAGCATGGTAATCGAAACGACGCTTTAAAGAGACTTGAGACGAATCATACTAACACACACTTTGCGTAATATAACCTAACCATGCTTAGAAAATCGAAACGACGCGTTAAAAAGACTTGAGATTGGACATACTATTCTAGCGTCACATTTCACGCACACTTTGCGTAATATAACCTAACCCTGCTTAGGTAAACGGGACGACGCAAATCGAAATGATGTGCCAAAGAGACTTGAGACACGACATACTAATCTAGCGTCACTTTTCACGCACACCTTGCGTAAAATAACCTAACAAGGCTTAGGTAATCAGAACGACGCGTTAGATAGACTTAAGACGCGACATACATATCAATTGTCTTTTTTCACGCACAACCTAACCATGCTTAAGTAATCTGAACGACGCGTAAATAGACTTGAGATGCGCCATACTAATCTAGCGTCACTTTTCACGCACACTTTGTGTAATATAACCTAACCATGCTTAGGTAATGCGATCGACACGTTAAACACACTTGAGACGCGACATAATAATCTAGCGTCACTTTTGACACACGCTTTTCGTAAATAACCAAACCATGCTTAGGTAATCGGAACAACGCGTTAGAGAGACTTGTGACGCGACATAAGCATGGTAATCAAAACGACGTGTTAAAGATACTTGAGACGCGACATACTAATCTAGCATCACTTTTCACGCAAACTTTGCATAAAATAACAACCATGATTAGGTATCGGAACGATGCATTAAAGAGCCTTGAGACACGACATACTAATCTAGCGTCACCTTTCACGCACACCTTGCGTAATATAACGTAACCATGCTTAGGTAATCGGAACGACGCGTTAAAGAGACTGGAGACTCGGCATACTAATCTAGCATTACTTTTCTCGCACACTTTGCGCAATATAACCTAACCATTCTTGGGTAATCGGAACGACGCGTTAAAGAGACTTGAGACGCGACATAAGCATGGTAATCAAAACGACGCGTAAATGAGACTTGAGACGCGATATACCAATCTAGTGTCAATTTTCACGTACACATTGCATAACAAAACCTAACCATGCTTAGGTAATTGAAACGACGAGTTAGATTGACCTAAGACTCGACATACTAATCAATTGTCATTTTTCACGCACACATTGCGTAATATTACCTAACCATGCTTAAGTAGTTGGAATGACGACACGTTGCGTAATATTACCTAGCATTACTTTTCTCGCACACTTTGCGTAATATAACCTAACCATGCTTAGGTAATCTGAACGACATGTTAAAGAGACTTGAGAGGCGACATACTAATCTAGTATTACTTTTCTCGCACACTTTGCGTAATATAACCTAACCATTCTCGGGTAATCGGAACGACGCGTTAAAGAGACTTGAGATGCGACATACTAATCTATTGTTACTTTTCACGCACATTGTGCGTAATATAACCTAACCATTCTTAGGTAATCGGAACGACCCCTTAGAGAGACTTGTGACGCGACATAAGCATAGTAATCAAAACGACGCGTTAAAGAGACTTGAGACGCGATATACTAATCTAGCGTCACTTTTCACGTACACATTGCATAATATAGCCTAACAATGCTTAGGTAATCGGATCGATGAGTTAGATTGACCTAAGATGCGACATACTAATCTACTGTCATTTTTCAAGCACACTTTGCGTAATATTACCTAACCATGCTTAAGTAATTGGAGCGACGCGTTAAATGCACTTAAGACGCGACATACTAATCTATTGTCATTTTTCTTGCACACTTTGCGTGATATAACCTAACCATGCTTAGGTAATCGGAACGACGCGTTAAAAAGACATTAGACGCGCCATATTAATCTAGCGTCACTTTGTATGCAAACTTTGCGTAATATAACCTAACCATGCTGAGCAAATCGGAACGACGCGTTATAGAGACTTGAGACGCCCATACTAATCTAGTTTCACTTTTCACGCACATTTTGCGTAATATAACCTGACCATGCTTAGGAAATCGGAACGATGCGTTAGAGAGACTTGAGACGCGACATACTGATCTAAAGTCACTTTTCAAGGACACTGTGCGTAGTATAACCATGCTTAGAGGTAATCGGAACGACGCGTTAAAGAGACTTGTGACGCGAGATAATCATGGTAATCGGAACAACGATTTAATAAGACTTGAGATGCGACATACTTATATAGCGACCCTATTCAGGCACACTTTGCATAAAATAACCTAACCATGCATAGGTAATCGGAACGACGCGTTAAAGAGACTTGTGACGCGACATACAATTCTAGTGTCACTTTTAACGCACACTTTGCTTAATATAACCTAACCATGATTAGGTAATCAGAACGATGCGTTACAGAGACTTGTTATGCGACATACTTAAATTGCATCACTTTTCAAGCATCCTAACCATGCTTAGGTAATTGGAACGACGCGTTAAAGAAAATTGAGATGCGTAGTATAACCTAACTATGCATAGGTAATTGGAACGACGCGTTAACGAGACTTGTGACACGACATAACTATATAGCGTCCCTTTTCACGCACACTTTGCATAATATAACCTAACCATTCATAGTAATCGAAACGACGCGTTAAAGAGACTTGTGACGCGACATACTAATCTAGCCTCACTTTTAATGCACACTTTGCATAATATAACATAGCCATGCTTAGGTAATGAGAACGACGCGTTAAAGAGTCTTGTGACACGACATACTTATATAGCGTCACTTTTCACGCACACTTCGCGTAATATAACCTAGCCATGATTAGGTAATCGGAACGATGCGTTAAAGAGATTTGAGACGCTACATACTAATCTCCTTTCACGCAAACTTTGCGTACTATAACCTAACCATGCTTAGGTAACCGTAACGACGGGTTAGAGTGACTTGTGACGCGACATAAGTATGGTAATCGAAACGACGCGTTAAAGAGACTTGAGACGCAACATACTAATCTAGTATCACTTTAACGCGCACTGTGCGTAATATAACCTAACCATGCTTCGGTAATTGGAACGACGCGTTAAAGAGACTTGTGACGCGACTTACTTATATAGCATCACTTTTTTACGCACACTTTACGTAATATAACATAACCATTGTTAGGTAATCAGAACGATGCGTTAAAGAGACTTGTGACACGACATACTAATCTAGCGTCACTCTTTAACGCCATGCTTAGGTAATCGGACCGACGTGTTAAAGAGACTTGAGAAGTGACATACTACTAATCTAGAATCACTTTTCATGAACACTTTGCGTAATATAACCTAACCATGCTTAGGTAATCAAAACGACGCGTTAAAGAGACTTATGACGCGACATACTACTAATTTAGCGTCAATTTTAATGCATACTTTGCGTTATATAATCCAACCATGCATAGGTAATCGAAACGACGCGTTAAAGAGACTTGTGACACGACATAATAATCTAGCGTCACTTTTAGCGCACACTTAGCGTAATGTAACCTAACCATGCTTAGGTAATCAGAACAACCCGTTACAGAGACTTGAGACGCGACATACTAATCTAGCTTCACTTTTAACGCACACTTTGCGTAATATAACCGAACCATGCTTAGGTAATCGAAACGACGCGTTAAAGAGACTTAAGACGCGACATACTTATATAGTGTCACTTATAACGCACACTTTGCGTAATATAGCCTAACAATGCATAGGTAATTGGAACGACACCTTAAAGAGACTTGTGACGCGACATACTTATATAGCGTCCCTTTTCACGCTCACTTTGCATAATATAACCTAACCATGCATAGGTAATCGGCCGACGCGTTAATGAGACTTGTGACGCGACATACTAATCTAGCCTCACTTTTAACGCACACTTTGCGTAATATAACCTAACCATGCTTTGGTAATCGGAACGACGCGTTAAAGAGACTTGTGTCACGACATACTTATATAGCATCACTTTTCACGCACACTTTGCGTAATATAACCTAAGCATGCTTAGGTACGGAACAACGCGTTAAAGATACTTGTGACGCGACATTATATAGCGGCACTTTTCACGCAAACTTAGCGTAATATAACCAAACCATAGGTAATCAGAACAACCCGTTAAAGAGACTTGAGAGGCGACATACTAATCTAGCATCACTTTTAACGCACACTTTGCGTAATATAACCGAATCATGCTTAGGTAATAGAAACGACGCGTTAAAGAGACATAAGACGCAACATACTTATATAGCGCCAATTTTAACGCACACTTTGCGTAATATAACCTAACAATGCATAGGTAATTGGAACGACTCCTTAAAGAGACTTGTGACACGACATACTTATATAGCGTCCCTTTTCACGCTCACTTTGCATAATATAACCTAACCATGCATAGGTAATCGGCCGACGCGTTAATGAGACTTGTGACGCGACATACTAATCTAGCCTCACTTTTAACGCAACCTAACCATGCTTTGGTAATCGGAACGACGCGTTAAAGAGACTTGTGCCGCGACATACTTATATAGCGTCACGTTTCACGCACACTTTGCGTAATATAACCTAACCATGCTTAGGTAATCGGAACAACGCGTTACAGAGACTTGTGACGCGACATACTTATATAGCGTCACTTTTCACGCTCACTTTGCATAATATAACCTAACCATGCATAGGTAATCGGCCGACGCGTTAATGAGACTTGTGACGCGACATACTAATCTAGCCTCACTTTTAACGCAACCTAACCATGCTTTGGTAATCGGAACGACGCGTTAAAGAGACTTGTGTCGCGACATACTTATATAGCGTCACGTTTCACGCACACTTTGCGTAATATAACCTAACCATGCTTAGGTAATCGGAACAACGCGTTACAGAGACTTGTGACGCGACATACTTATATAGCGTCACTTTTCACGCAAACTTTGCGTAATATAGCCAAAACATTGTTAGTTAATCAGAACGACGCGTTAAAGAGACTTGTATCGCAACATATTAATCTAGCGTCATTTTAACGCACACTTAGCGTAATATAACCTAACCATGCTTAGATAATCGAAACGAAGCGTTAAAGAGACTTGTGATGCAACATACTTATATAGCGTCACTTTTCACTCACACTTTACGTAAAATAACCCAACCACTGTGTTATACCAGAACGACGAGTTAAAGAGACTTGTGACCCGATATACTAATGTAGTGTCACTTTTAACTCACCCTTCGCGTAAAATAACCTAACCATGCTTAGGTAATCGGAATGATGCAAGACTTGAGATGCGACCTACTAATCTAGTGACACTTTTAAAACACACTTTGCGTTATATAACCTAACCATGCTTAGGTAATCGGAACGACGCGTTAAAGAGACTTGAGACGCGACATACTAATCTAGCGTCACTTATAACGCATACTTAGGTAATCAGAACGACGTGTTAAAAAGACTGGTGATGTGACATACTTATCTAGCATCACTTTTCACACACACTTTATACAATATAACCTAACCATTGTCAGGTCAGAACGATGAGTTAAAAAGACTTGTGACGCGACATTCTAATCTAGTGTCACTTTTAATGTACACTTTAAGTTATTTAACCTAACAATGCCTAGGTAATCGGAACAACTCGTTGAATAGACTTGTGATGGGACATATTAATATAGAGTCACTTTTCACGCACACTTTGCGTAATATAACCTAACCATGCATAGCTAATCGGAACGGCGCGTTAAAGAGACTTGTGATGCGAAAGAATAATCGAGCGTCACTTTTAACGCACACTTTGCGTAATATAGCCTAACCATGCTTTGGTATTCAGAACGACGCGATAAAGAGACTTGTGCGCGACATACTTATCTAGCATCACTTTTCATGCACACTTTGCGTAATATAACCTAACCATGCTTAGGTAATCGGAACGGCGCGTTAAAGAGACTTGTATCTAGCGTCACATTTAACGCACACTTAGCGTAATATAACCTAACCATGCTTAGGTAATCGGAACGGCGCGTTCAAGAGACTTGAGACGCGACATGCTAACCTAGCGTCACTTTCGACGCACACTTTGCGTAATATAACCGAATTATACTTAGGTAATCGCAACGACGCGTTAAAGAGACTTAAGACGCAACATACTTATAAAGCGTCACTTTTAACGCACACTTTGTGTAATATAACCTAACCATGCATAGGTAATTGGAACGAAGCGTTAAAGAGACTTGTGACGCGATATACTTTTATTGCGTCACTTTTCATGCACTCTTCGCGTAATATAACCTAACCATGCTTAGGTAATCGGAACGATGCGACAAAGAGACTTGAGACGCGACATACTAATATAGCATCACTTATAACGCACACTTTGCCTAATATAACCTAACCATGCTTAGGAAATTGAAACGACGCGTTAGAGAGACATTAGACGCGACATACTGATTTAACGTCACTTTTCACGCAAACTTTGCGTAATATAACCTAACCATGCATAGGTAAGCGGAACAACGCGTTAAAGAGACTTGTGGCGCGAGATAAGTTTGGTAATCGAAACGACGCTTTAAAGAGACTTGAGACGAATCATACTAACATTCTTTGCGTAATATAACCTAACCATGCTTAGATAATCGAAACGACGCGTTAAAGAGACTTTGGACATACTATTCTAGCGTCACTTTTCACGCACACTTTGTGTAATATAACCTAACCCTGCTTAGTTCAACGGAACGACGCGCTAGAGAGACGTGTGACGCGACCTAAGCATGGTAATCGAAATGATGCGTTAAAGAGACTTGAGACACGACATACTAATCTAGCGTCACTTTTCACGCACACCTTGCGTAAAATAACCAAACAAGGCTTAGGTAATCAGAACGAAGCGTTAGATAGACTTAAGACGCAACATACATATCAATTGTCTTTTTTCACGCACAACCTAACCATGCTTAAGTGATCTGAACGACGCGTAAATAGACTTGAGATGCGACATACTAATCTATTGTCATTTTTATGCACACTTTGCGTAATATAGCCTAACCATACTTAGGTAATCGGAACAACGCGTTAAAGAGACTTGCGACGCGACATAAGCATGGTAATCGAAACAGCGCGTTAAAGAGACTTGAGACGCGCCATACTAATCTAGCCTCACTTTTTACGCACACTTTGAGTAATATAACCTAACCATGCTTAGGTAATCGGAACGACGCGTTAAAGAGACTTGAGACGCGACATATTAATCTAGCATCACTTTTCACGCACACTTTGTGTAATATAACCTAGCCATGCTTAAGTAATCCGATCGACACGTTAAACAAACTTGAGACGCGGCATAATAATATAGCGCCACTTATGACACACGCTTTGCGTAAATAACCTAACCATGTTTAGGTAATCGGAACAACACGTTAACGCGACATACTAATCTAGCGTCACTTTTCACGCACCCTTTGCGTAATATAACCTAACCATGCTTAGGTAATCGGAACGACGCGTTCAATATACTTGAGATGCGACATACTAATCTAGTCACTTTTCACGCACACTTTGGGTAATATAACCTAACCATGCTTGGGTAATCGTAACGACGCGTTAAAGAGACTTCAGACGCGACATACTAATCTATTGTTACTTTTCACGCACACTTTACATACTATAATCTAGCCATGCATAAGGTAATCGGAACGACGCGTTAGAGAGACTTGTGACGCGACATAAGCATGGTAATCGAAACGACGTGTTAAAGATACTTACGACGCGACATACTAATCTAGCATCACTTTTCACGCAAACTTTGCATAATATAACAACCATGATTAGGTATCCGAACAACGCATTAAAGAGCCTTGAGACGCGACATACTAATCTAGCGTCACCTTTCACGCACACCTTGCGTAATATAACGTAACCATGCTTAGGTAATCAGAAGGACGCATTAAAGAGACTGGAGACGCGGCATACTAATCTAGCATTACTTTTCTCGAACACTTTGCGCAATATAACCTAACCATTCTTGGGTAATCGGAACGACGCGTTAAAGAGACTTGAGACGCGACATACTAATCTATTTTTACTTTTCACGCACGCTTTGGGTAATATAACCTAACCATTGTTAGGTAATCGGAACGACCCGTTAGAGAGACTTGTGACGCGACATATGCATGGTCATCAAAACGACGCGTTAAAGAGACTTGAGACGCGATATACCAATCTAGTGTCAATTTTCACGTACACATTGCATATTAAAACCTAACCATGCTTAGGTAATTGGAACGACGAGTTAGATTGACCTAAGACGCGACATACTAATCTATTGTCATTTTTCACGCACAAATTGCGTAATATTACCTAACCATGCTTAAGTAGTTGGAATGACGCGTTAAATGGACTTGAGACGCGACATACTAATCTATTTTCATTTTTCACGCATCCTTTAGGTAATATAACCAAACCATGCTTAGGTAATCGGAATGATGTGTTAGAGAGACTTCTGACGCGATATAAGCATGGTAATTGAAAAGACGCTTTAAAAAGACTTTAGACGTGCCATATTAATCTAGCGTCACTTTGTACGCACACTTTGCGTAATATAACGTAACCATGCTTAGGAAATCGGAATGACGCGTTAGAGAGACTTGAGACGCCCATACTAATCTAGTTTAACTTTCCACTCACAGTTTGCATAATATAACCTAACCATGCTTAGCAAATCGGAACGACGCATAAAAGAGCCTTGAGACGGGACATTCTAATCTAGCATCACCTTTCTTGCGTAATATAACCTAACCATGCTTAGGTAATCGGAACGACACGTTAAAGAGACATGAGAGGCGAGATACTAATCTAGCATTACTTTTCTCGCACACTTTGCGTAATATAACCTAACCATTCTCGGGTAATCGGAACGATGCGTTAAAGAGACTTGAGATGCGACATACTAATCTATTGTTACTTTTCACGCACATTGTGCGTAATATAACCTAACCATTCTTAGGTAATTGGAACGACCCCTTAGAGAGACTTGTGACGCGACATAAGCATGGTAATCAAAACGACGCGTTAAAGAGACTTGAGACGCGATATACTAATCTAGCGTCACTTTTCACGTACACATTGCATAATATAGCCTAACAATGCTTAGGTAATCGGATAGATGAGTTAGATTGACCTAAGATGCGACATACTAATCTACTGTCATTTTTCAAGCACACTTTGAGTAATATTACCTAACCATTCTTAAGTAATTGGAACGACGCGTTAAATGCACTTAAGACGCGACATACTAATCAATTGTCATTTTTCTTGCACACTCTGCGTGATATAACCTAACCATGCTTAGGTAATCGGAACGATGCGTTAAAAAGACATTAGACGCGCCATATTAATCTAGCGTCAGTTTGTACGTACAATTTGCGTAATATAACCTAACCATGTTGAGGAAATTGGAACGACGCGTCAGAGAGACTTGAGACGCCCATACTAATCTAGTTTCACTTTTCACGCACATTTTGCGTAATATAACGTAACCATGCTTAGGTAATCAGAACGACGCGTTAAAGAGACTGGAGACGCGACATACTAATCTAGCATTACTTTTCTCGCACACTTTGCGCAATATAACCTAACCATTCTTGGGTAATCGGAACGACGCGTTAAAGAGACTTGTGACGCGACATACTAATCTATTTGTACTTTTCACGCACGCTTTGCATAATATAACCTAACCATTGTTAGGTAATCGGAACGACCCGTTAGAGAGACTTGTGACGCGACATAAGCATGGTAATCAAAGCGACGCGTTAAAGAGACTTGAGACGCGATATACCAATCTAGTGTCAATTTTCACGTACACATTGCATAATAAAACCTAACCATGCTTAGGTAATTGGAACGACGAGTTAGATTGACCTAAGACGCGACATACTAATCTAGCGTCACTTTTCACGTACACATTGCATAATATAGCCTAACAATGCTTAGGTAATCGGATCGATGAGTTAGATCGACCTAAGATGCGACATACTAATCTACTGTCATTTTTCACGCACACTTTGCGTAATATTACCTAACCATGATTAAGTAATTGGAACGACGCGTTAAATGCACTTAAGACGCGACATACTAATCAATTGTCATTTTTCTTGCACACTCTGCGTGATATAACCTAACCATGCTTAGGTAATCGGAACGATGCGTTAAAAAGACATTAGACGCGCCATATTAATCTAGCGTCAGTTTGTACGTACACTTTGCGTAATATAACCTAACCATGCTGGGGAAATTGGAACGACGCGTTAGAGACACTTGAGACGCCCATACTAATCTAGTTTCACTTTTCACGCACATTTTGCGTAATATAACCTGACCATGCTTAGGAAATCGGAACGACGCGTTAGAGAGACTTGAGACGCGACATACTGATCTAAATTCACTTTTCAAGGACACTTTGCGTAGTATAACCATGCTTAGAGGTAATCGGAACGACGCGTTAAAGAGACTTGTGACGCGAGATAATCATGGTAATCGGAACGACGATTTAATAAGACTTGTGATGCGACATACTTATATAGCGTCCCTATTCACGACATTTTGCATAAAATAACCTAACCATGCATAGGTAATCGGAACGACGCGTTAAAGAGACTTGTGACGCGACATACTATTCTAGTGTCACTTTTATCGCACACTTTTAATATTAACCTAACCATGCTTAGGTAACCGGAAAGACGCGTTACAGAGACTTGTGATGCGACATACTTAAATTGCATCACTTTTTAAGCACACCTCGCGTAATATTACCTAAGCATGGTTATCTTATATTACGCAAAGTGTGCGTGAAAAGTGACGCTAGATTAGTATGTCGCGTCTCAAGTCTCTTTATCGCGTCGGTCTGATTACCATAGCTAGGTTATATTACTCAAAGTGTGCGTGAAAACTGACGCTAGATTAGTATGTCGCGTCTCAAGTCTCTTTAACGTTGTCGTTCCAATTACCTAAGCATGGTTATCTTATATTACGCAAAGTGTGCGTGAAAAGTGACGCTTGTGGCGTGTCTCAAGTCTATTTAACGCATCGTTTCGATTGCCGATGCATGGTTAGGTTATATTACGCAAATAGTGTGTGAAAAGTGACACTAAGTTAGTAAGTCGCATCTCAAGTCTCTATAACGCGTCGTTCCGATTACCTAAGCATGGTTTGGTTATATTACTAAAAGTTTGCGCAAAGAGTCGCTTGATTAGTATGCCGCGTCTCAAGTGTCTTTAACAGGTCGTTTCTATTACCATGCTTATGTTGCGCAACAAGTCTCTCAAATGCGTCGTTCCGATTATCTATCCATGGTTAGGTTATATTATGCAAAGTGTGCGTGAAAAGCGACGCTAGATTAGTATGTCACGTCACAAGTCTCTCTAACGCGTCGTTCCGATTACCTTAAGCATGGTTAAGTTATATTACTCAAAGTTTTCGCAAAAATTTGCTAGATTATTATGTCGCGTCTCAAGTATCTTTAACACGTCGTTCCAATTACCTAGGGATGGTTAAGTTATATTATGCAAAGTGTGCGTGAAAACTGACGCTAGATAAGTATATCACGCCTCAAGTCTCTTTAACGCGTTGTTCCGATTGCCTAAGCATGGTTTAGTTATATTATGCAAAGTGTGCGTGAAAAGTTACGCTAGATTAGTATGTCGCCTCTCAAGTCTATTTAACGCATCGTTCAGATTATCTGAGCATGGTTATGTTATATTACGCAAAGTTTGCTTAAAAGTGACGGTAGATTAGTAAGGCGCGTCTTAAGTCTCTTTGACGCGTCGTTTCGATTACCATCCTTATGTCGTGTCACAAGTCTCTCTAATGCGTTGTTCTGATTACCTAAGCATTGTTCGGTTATATTACGGAAAGTGTGCCTAAAAACTGATGCTAGATTAGTATGTTGCGTCACAAGTCTCTCTAACGTGCGTTCTAATTACGTAAGCATGGTTAGGATATAATACGCAAATAGTGCGTGAAAAGTGACACTAGGTTAGTAAGTCACGTCTCAAGTCTCTTTAACGCGTTGTTCCGATTACCTTAGCATGGTTATGTAATATTAAGCAAAGTGTGCGTTGAAAGTGCCGCTAGATTAGTATGCCGTGTCACAAGTCCCTTTAACTCGTCGTTCCGATTACCTAAGCATGGTTAGATTAAATTACGCAATGTGTGCGTGAAAAGTTACGCTAGACTAGTATGTCGCGCCTCAAGACTATTTAACGCGTCGTTCCGATTACCTATGCATTGTTAGGTTATTTTACGCAAAATGTGCGTGAAAAGTGACGCTAGACTATTGTAACGCGTCTCAAGTCTCTTTAACGCGTCGATTCTATTAACTAAGCATTATTGGATTATATTATGCAAAGTGTGTGTGAAAAGGGACGCTAGATTAGTATGTCGCATCTCAAGTCTCTTTAACGCGTCGTTAAGTGTACCTAAGCATGGTTAGGTTATATTACGCAAACTGTACGAGGAAAGCGACGATAGATTAGTATGGCGCGTCTCAAGTCTCTATAACGCGTCGTTTCGATTGTCATATGCTTATGTCGCGTCAAAAGTCTCTCTAACGCGTCGTTACAATTACCTAAGCATGTTTATATATTACGCAATGTGTGCGATATAAGTGCCGCTAGATTTGTATGTTGCATCAAAAGTCTCTCTAAAGTGTTGTTCCGATTACCTAAGCATGGTTAGGTTATATTACGCAAGGTGTGCGTGAAAAGTGACGCTAGATTAGTAAGTCGCGTCACAAGTCTCTCTATCGTGTCGTTCTGAGTGCGTGAATAGTGACGCTAGATTAGTATGTCGCGTCTAGAGTCTCTTTAACGGGTCATTCCGATTACCTAAGAATGGTTAGGTTATATTACGCAAAGTGTGTGTGAAAAGTGACGCTAGATTAGAATGTCGCCTAACAAGTCTCTCTAACGCGTCATTCTGAATACCTAACTATGGTTAGGTTATGTTACGCAAAGTATGCGTGAAAGGTGACGCTAGAGTAGTATGTAGCGTCTCAAGTCTCTTTAACGCGTCATTTCGATTACCATGCTTATGTTGCGTCACAAGTCTCTCTAACGCGTCGTTCCAATATCCTAAGCATGGTCATATAACGAAAAGTCTGCTTGAAATGTGACGCTAGATTAGTAAGTCGTGTCTCATGTCTCTTTAACGCGTTATACCGATTACCTAAGCATGGTTAGGTTATATTATGCAAAGTGTGCGTTAAAAGTGCCGCTAGATTAGTATGTCAGATCACAAGTCTCTTTAACGCGTCGTTCCGATTACCTAAGCATGGTTAGGTTATATTACGCAAAGTGTCGTGAAAAGTGACGCTATATTAGTATGTCGCACCTCAAGTCTCTTTAACGCGTTATTTCGATTACCATGCTTGTGTCGCGTTACAAGTCTCTCTCTAACGCGTTGTTCCGATTACCTATAAGCATTGTTATCTAATATTACGCAAAGTGTACGTGAAAAGTGACGCTAGATTAGTATGTTATGTCACAAGTCTCTCTAACGCGTCATTCCTATTACCTAAGCATGGTTAGGTTATATTATGCAAAGTTAGCGTGAAAAGTGACAATAGATTAGTAAGTCGCGTCTTAAGTCTCTTTAACGCAACGTTCCAATTACCTAAGCATGGTTAGGTTAGAATACACAAAGTGTGCGTTTATGTCGCGTCACAAGTGTTTTTAACGCGTCATTTACCTAAGCATGGTTAGGTTATATTAAGAAAATTGTGCGTGAAAAGTGATGCTAGATTATTATGTCGCGTCTCAAGTCTCTTTAATGCGGCGTTCTGATTACCCAAGCATGGTTAGGTTTTTATACGCAAAGTGTGCATGAAAAGTGACGCCAGATTAGTATGTCGCGTCTCAAGTCTCTTTAACGCGTCGTTCTGATAACCCAAGCATGGTTAGGTTGTATTACGCAAAGTGTGCGTGAAAAGTGATGCCAGATTAGTATGAAGCGTCTCAAGTATCTTTAACGCGTCGTTCCGATTACCTAAGCATGGTTAGGTTATATTACGCAAAGTGTGTGTGAAAAGTGATGCCAGATTAGTACGTCGCGTCTCAAGTCTCTTTAACGCGTCGTTCCGATTTCCTAAGCATAGTTAGGTTATATTACGCAAAGTGTGCGTGAAAAGTGACGCTAGATTAGTATGTCGCGTCTCAAGTCACTTTAACTCGTCGTTCGGATAACCTAAGCATGGTTAGGTTATATTACGCAAAGTGTGCGTGAAAAGTGACGCTAGATTAGTAAGTCGCGTCACAAGTCTCTCTAACGCGTCGTTCCGATTACCTAAGCATGGTTAGGTTATATTACACAAAGTGTGTGAAAAAGTGACACTAGATTAGTACGACGAGTCTCAAGTCTCTCTAACACGTTTTTCCAACTACCTAAGCATGGCTAGGTTATATTACGCATAATGTGCGTGAAAAGTGATGCT
This sequence comes from Mercurialis annua, assembly GCF_937616625.2. NCBI lineage: Eukaryota > Viridiplantae > Streptophyta > Magnoliopsida > Malpighiales > Euphorbiaceae > Mercurialis > Mercurialis annua. The sequence continues at coordinate 26,074,563 of NC_065576.1, forward strand.
AGATTAGTATGTCGTGCATCAAGTCTCTCTAACGAGTCGTTCTGATTTCCTAAGCATGGTTAGCTAATATTACGCAAAGTGTGCGTAAAAAGTGACGCTAGATTAGTATTACGCGTCTCAAGTCTCTTTAACGCGTCATTTCAATTACCATGCTTATGTCGCGTCACAAGTCTCTCTATTCATCGTTCCGATTACCTAAGCATGGTTAGGTTATATTATGCAAAGTGTGCGTGAAAAGTAACAATAGATTAGAATGTCGCCTCTTAAGTCTCTCTAACGTTTCGTTCCGATTACCTAATCATGGTAAGGTTATATTACGCAAAGAGTGCGTGAAAAGTTATGTTAGATTAGTATGTCGCCTCTCAAGTCTATTTGTCACGTCGTTTTGATTATCTAAGCATGGTTATGTTGTATTATGCAAAATGTGCGTGAAAAATGACAATGGATTAGTATGTCGCGTCTCAAATCTATCTAACGCGTCTTTCCGATTACCTAAGCATGGTTAGGTAATATTACGCAAAGTGTGCCTGAAAAGTGACGCTAGATTTGTATGTCGCATCTCAAGTCTCTTTAACGCGTCGTTTCAATTACCATGCTTATCTCGCGTCATAAGTCTCGTTAACGCGTCGTTACAATTACCTAAGCATGGTTAGGTTATATTAAGCAAAGAGTGCGTGAAAAGAGGCGCTGGATTAGTATGTCGCGTCCCTAGTTCTCAAACGCGTCGTTCCGATTTTCTAAGCATGGTTAGGTTATATTACGCAAAGTGTGCGTTTAAGGTGATGCTAGATTAGTATGGCGAGTTTCAAGTCTCTTTAATGCGTTGTTTCGATTACCATGCTTATTTCGCGTCACAAGTCTCTCTAACACGTCTTTCCGATTACCTAAGCACGGTTAGGTTACATTATGCAAAGTGTTCGTGAAAAATGACAATAGATTAGCATGTCGCTTCTCAAGTCTATCTAACGCATCGTTCCGATTACCTAAGCATGGTTAGGTTATATTACGCAAAGTGTGCTTGAAAAGTGACACTAAATTAGTATGTCGCGTCTAAATTCTCTTTAACGCGTTGTTCCGATTACCTAACCATGGTTATGTTATATTACGCGAAGTGTGCGTAATGAGTGACGCTAGATTAGTATATCGCATCTCAAGTCTCTTCAGCGCGTCGTTCCGATCTCCTAAACATGGTCAGGATATATTACGCAAAGTGTGCGTAAAAGGTGACGCTAGATTAGTATGTCGCGTCTTACGTTCTCTAACGCGTTGTTCCGATTTCCTAGGCATGGTTTGGTTATATAACGCAAAGTGTACGTGAAAAGTGACACTAGATTACTATGTCGCGTCTCAATTCTCTCTAACGCGTTGTTCCGATTACCTAAGCATGGTTAGGTTATATATTACGCATAGTGTGCGTGAAAAATGACAATGGATTATTATGTCGCGTGTCAAGTCTATTTAACACGTCGTTACGGTTACCTAAGCATGGTTATGTTATATTATGCAAAGTGTGTGTGAAAAATGACAGTAGATTAGTATGTCGCGTCTCAAGTCTATCTAACACATCGTTCCGATTACCTATGCATGGTTAGGTTATATTACGCAAAATACTCGTGAAAAGGGACATTAGATTTGTATGTCGAGGCTCAAGTGTCTTTGACGCATCGTTCCGATTACCATGCTTATGTTACGACACAAGTCTCTCTAACGCGTCGTTCAGATTACTTAAGCATGGTTAGGTTATATTACGTAAAGCGTGCGTGAAAAGTAACGAAATAGATTAGTATGTCGCATATCAATTCTATTTAACGCGTCATTCTGATTACCTAAGCATGCTTAGGTTATATAAGGCAAAGAGTGCGTGAAAAGTGATGCCAGATTAGTATGTCGCGTCTCAAGTCTCTTTAACGTGTCGTTCTAATTACCTAAGCATGGTTAGGTTATATTACACAAAGTGTGCATGAAAAGTGACGCTAGATTAGTATGTCGGGTCTCAAGTCTCTGTAACGCGTCGTTTTGATAACCATGTTTATGTCGCGTCTCAAGTCTCTCTAACACGTCGATCTGATTACCTAAGCATTATGGTTAGGTTATTACTCAAAGTGTGCGGGAAAAGTGACGCTAGATTAGTATGTCACGTTTCAAGTCTCTTTCACGCGTCGTTCCTATTACCTAAGCATGGTCAGGTTATATTACGCGAAGTGTGCGCGAAAAGTGCCGCTAAAATAGTATGTTGCGTCTCAAGTCTCTTTAACGCATCGTTCTGATTACCTAAGCATGGTTAGGTTATATTACGCCAAGTGCGCGTTGAAAGGGTCGCTAGGTTAGTATGTCCCGTCACAAGTCTCTCTAACGCGTCGTTCCATTACCAAAGCTTTGTTAGGTTATATTACACATAGTGTGCGTGAAAAGTGACGCTAGATTAGTATGTTGCGTCTTAATTCTCTTTAATGCGTCGTTCCGATTACCTAATTATGGTTAGGTTATGCTACGCAAGTGTGCGTGAAAAGTGACGCTAGATTTGTATGTCGCGTCTCAAGTTTCCTTAACGTGTCGTTCCGATTACCTAAGCATGGTTTGGTTATATTACGCAAAGTGTGTATGAAAAGTGACAATAGATTATTAGTATGTCGCCTCTCAAGTCACTTTAACGCGTCGTTCTAATTACCTAAGTATGGTAGGTTTATATTACATGAAGTGTGCGTGAAAAGTGACACTAGATTAGTATGTCACATATTTAGTCTCTTTAATGCGTCGTTCCGATTACCTAAGTATGGTTAGGTTATTTTACGCAAAGTGTGCGTGAAAAGTGACGCTAGATAAGTATGTCGCGTCTCAAGTCTCTTTATCGCGTCGTTTCGATTGCCATGCTTATGTCGCGTCACAAGTTTCTCTAAAGCGTCGTTCCGAATACCTAAGCTTGGTTAGGTTATATTACGCGAAGTGTGCATGAAAAGTAACAATAGATTAGTATGTCGTGTCTCAAGTCTCTTTAACGCGTCATTCCAATTATCTAAGCATGGTTAGGCTATATTGCGCAAAGCGTGCGTGAATAGTGACGCTAGATTAGTATGTCGTGTCTCAAGTCTCTTTAACGCGTCGTTCCAATTACCTAATGGTTAGGGTATATTATGCCAAGTGCGCTTTAAACGTTTTGCTAGATTAGTATGGCGCGTCTCAAGTCTCTCTAACGCGTCAGTTTGATTACCATGCTTATGCAGCGTCACAAGTCTCTCTAACACATCGTTCCGATTAACTAAGCATGATTAGGTTATATTACGCAAAGTGTGCGTGAAAAGTCACAAAAGATTAGTATGTCATGTCTCAAGTCTCTTTATCACGTCTTTTTGATTACCTAAGCATGGTTAGGTTATTTTACGCAAAGTGTGCATGAAAAGTGACGCTAGATTAGTATGTCGCGTCTCAAGTCACTTTAACGCGTCGTTCCGATTACCTAAGCATGGTTAGGTTATATTATGCAAAATGTGCGTGAAAAGGGAAGCTAGATTAGTATGTCGCGTCTCACGTCTCTTTAAGTTCTGATTACCTATGCATGGTTAGGTTATATTACGCAACATGGCGTCACAAGTCTCTTGAACGCGTCGTTCTGATTACCTAAGAATTGTTAGGTTAGTATGCCGCGTCTCAAGTCTCTTTAACGCGTTGTTCTGATTACTTAAGAATTGTTAGGTTATATTATGCAAAGTGTGCATGAAAAGTGACGCTAGATTAGTATGTCGCGCCTCAAGTCTCTCTATCGCGTCGTTCCAATTACCTAAGCATGACTAGGTTATATTACGCAAAGTTTGCGTGAAAAATGCCGCTATATAAGTATGTCATGTCTCAAGTCTCTTTATCGCGTCGTATCGATTACCATGCTTATGTCGCGTCACAAGTCTCTCTAACGCGTCGTTCGTGAAAAATAACAATTGATTAGTATGTTTTGTCTCAAGTCTCTTTAACGCGTCGTTCCGATTACCTAAGCATGGTTAAGTCAATTACGCAAAGAGTGCGTGAATAGTGATGCTAGATTAGTATGTCGTGTCACAAGTCTCTCTAACGCGTCGTTCTGACTACATAAGTATGGTTAGGTTATATTACGCAAAATGTGCATGAAAAGTAACGCAAGATTAGTATGTCGCGTCTCACAAGTCTCTTTAACGAGTCGTTCTGATTACCTAAGGATGGTTAGGTTATATTATGAAAAATGTGCGTGAAAATTGACGCTAGATAAGTATGTCGCGTCTCAATTCTCTTTAACGTGTCGTTCTGATTTCCTAAGCATAGTTAGGTCATATTACGCAAAGTGTGCGTGAAAAGTGACACTAGATTGGTATGTCGCCTCTCAAGTCTCTTTAACGCGTCGTTTCGATTATCTAAGCATGGTTATGTTATATTATGCAAAATGTGCGTAAAAAGTGACGCTAGATTAGTATGGCGCGTAAAAAGTCTCTTTAACGCGTCGTTTCGATTACAATCCTTGTGATGCGTCACAAGTCTCTCTAACGTGTCGTTCCGATTACCTAAGCATGGTTTGGTTATATTAAGCAAATAGTGCATGAAAAGTGGCACAAGATTAGTAAGTCGCGTCTCAAGTATCTACAATGTGTCGTTCCGATTACCTAAGCATGGTTAGGTTATATTACGCAAAGCGTGCGCTAAAAATGCCGCTAGACTAGTATGTCGCGTGCCAAGTCTCTTTGACGCGTCGTTCCGATTGCCTAAGCATGGTTAGCTAATATTACGCGAAGTGTGCGTGAAAAGTCACGCTAGATTAGTATGTCGAGTCACAAGTCTCTCTAACGCGTCGTTCCGATTACCTAAGCATGGTTAGGTTATTTTACGCAAAGTGTGCGTGAAAAGTGACGCAAGATTAGTATGTCGCGTCTCAAGTCTCTTTAACGCGTCTTCCGATTCCCTAAGAATGGTTAGGTTATATTAAAAAAAGTGTGCGTGAAAACTAACGCTAGATTAGTATCTCGCGTCTCAAATCTCTTTATCGCACCGTTCCGATTACCTAAGCCTGGTTAGGTTATATTTCACAAAGTGTGCGTAAAAAGTGACGCTAGATTAGTATGGCACGTCTCAAGTATCTTTGACGCGTTGTTTCGATTACCATGCTTATTTCGTGTCATAAGTCTCTCTAACGCGTCGTTCCAACTACCTAAGCATGGTTAGGTTATATTACGCAAAGTGCGCGTAAAAAGTGACGCTAGATTAGTATGTCGCGTCTTAAGTCTCTTTCACGCGTCGTACCGATTACCTAACCGTGGTTAGGTTACATTACACAAAGAGTGCGAGAATAGTGACGCTAGATTAGCATGACACGTCATACGTATCTTTAACGCGTCATTCCGATTACCTAAGCATGGTTAGGTTGTTTTACTCAAAGTGTAAATGAAATGTGATGCTAGATAAGTATGTCGCGTCTCAAATCTCTTTAACGCGTCGTTCTGATTACCTAAGCTTGGTTAGGATATATTACGCAGAGTGTGCTTGAAAAGTGACGCTAGATTAGTATGTCGCCTCTCAAGTCTCTTTAACGTGTTGTTCCGACTATCTAAGCATGATTATGTTATATTACGCAAAGTGTGCATAAAAGGTGACACTAGATTAGTATGTTGCGTCTCAAGTCTCTTTAACGCGTCGTTCCAATTACCTAAGCATAGTTAGGTGACACTAGATTAGTATGAGCATGAAAATTGACGCCAGATTAGTATGTTTCGTCTCCAGTCTTTTTAACGCATTAAACGCCATACTAATTTCACGCACGCATTGCGTATTATAACCTAACAATGCTTAGGTAATTGGAACGACGCGTTAAATAGATATGAGACGCGATATACTAATCTATTGTCATTTTTGATGCGCACTTTGCTTAATATAACCTAACCATGCTTAGGTAATCAGAACAACGCATTAGAGAGACTTCTGACGAGACATATGCATTGTAATCGATACGACGCGTTAAATAGACTTAACCATGCTTAGGAAATCTAGTGTCACTTTTTACGCACACTTTGCGTAATATAAGACGCGCGATATTAACTAGCGTCACTTTTTACCATGCTTATGTAATCGATACGACGCGTGAAATAGACATGAGACGCGCGATATTAACTAGCGTCACTTTTTACGCACACTTTGCGTAATATAACCTAACCATGCTTAGGAAATCGGAACGACGCGTTAGAGAGACTTGAGACGCGACAAATTAATCTAGCCTCACTTTTCAATCACACTTTGCGTAAGATAACCTAACCATGCTTAGGTAATCGGAACGAAGCGCTAAAGAGACTTGAGACGCGGCATACTAATCTAACGTCACTTTTCACGCACACTTTTCGTAATATAACCTAACCATATTTAGGTAATCAAAACGACACGTTAGAGAGACTTGTGACGCGACATAAGCATTGTAATCGAAACGACGCGTTAAATAGACTTGTGACGAAACATACAAATATAGGGTCACTTTTTACGCACATTTTGCGTAGTATACCTAACGATTCTTAGGTAATCGGAACAACACGTTAAAGAGACTTGAGATTGGATATACTAATCTAGCGTCACTTTTCATGCACATTTTGCAAAATATACCTAACCATGCTTAGGTAATCGGAACGACGGGTTAAAGAGACTTGAGACGCGACATACTAATCTATTGATCCTTTTCACGCACACTTTGCTATAACCTAACCATGCTTAGGGAATCGGAACGCCGCGTTAGAGAGACTTATGACGCGACATAAGCATGGTAATCGAAACGACGCGTTAAAGATACTTGAGACGCGACATACTAATCTAGCGTCACTTTTCACGCAAACTTTGCGTAATATAACCTAACCATGCTTAGGTAGTCGGAACAACGCGTTAAAGAGAATTAAGACGTGACAAATTAATCTAGCGTCACTTTTCAAGAACACTTTGCGTAATATAACCTAACCATGCTTAGGTAATCGGAACGACACGTTAAAGAGACTTAAGACGCGGCATACTAATCTAGCGTCACTGAAAACGCACACTTTATGTAATATAACCTAACCATGCTTAGGTAAGCAAAGCGACGTGTTAGAGAGACTTGTGACGCGACATAAGAATGGTAATCGAAACAACGCGTTAAATAGACTTGAGACGCGACATACTAATCTAGCATTACTTTTCACGCACACTTTGCCTAATAACCTAACCATTCTTAGGTAATCAGAACTATGCGTTAAATAGACATGAGAGGAGACATACTAATCTAACGTCACTTTTCACGCACGCTTTGCGTAATATAACCTAAGCATGCTTAGGTAATCGGAACAACGCGTTAAAAAGAATTGAGATGCGACTTACTAATCTAGCGTCACTATTCCTGCACACTTTGCATAATATAACCTAACCATGGTTAGGTATTAGGAAAGACGCGTTAGATACACTTAATATGCGATATACTAATCTATTGTCATTTTACACGCACACTTTGCGTAATAATATAACCAAACCATGCTTAAGTAATTGGAACCACACGTTAAATAGACTTGAGATGCGAAATACTAATCTATTGTCATTTTAAACGCACACTTTGCGTAATATAACCTAACCATGCTTAGGTAATCCGAACGACGCGTTTGAGAGACTTCTGACGCGACATAAGTATGGTAATCGGAACTACGCATTAAAGAGACTTGAGACGAAACATACTCATATAGGGTCACTTTTTACGCACACTTCGCGTAAGATAACTTAACCTTGCTTAGGTAATCGGAACGGCGCGTTAAAGACTCTTCAGACTGGACATACTAATCTAGCGTCACTTTTCACGCACATTTTGCATAATATAACCTAACCATGCTTAGATAATCGGAACGGCGCGTTAAAGAGACTTGTATCGCAACATACTAATCTATTGATCCTTTTTATGCACGCTTTGTGTACTATAACCTAACCATGGTTAGGTAATCGGAACGATGCGTTAAAGAGACTTGTGACGCGACATAAGCATGGTAATCGAAAAGAAGCGTTACAGAGAATTGAGACGCGACGTACTAATCTAGCATCACTTTCCACGCAAACTTTGTGTAATATAACCTAACCATGCTTAGGCAATCGGAACGATGCGTTAAAGAGAATTGAGACGCGACAAATTAATCTAGCGTCACGTTTTACGCACACCTTGCGTAATATAACCTAACCATTCTTAGGTAATAGGAACGACGCGTTAAATAGACTTGAAATGCGACATCCTAACCAATTGTCATTTTTCACGCACACTTTGCGTAATATAACCTAACCATTCTTAGGTAATCAGAACGACATGTTAGAGAGACTTGTGACGCGACATAAGATTGGTAATCGAAACAACACGTTATATAGACTTGAGACACGCCATACTAATCTAGCGTCACTGTTTACACACACTTTGCATAACCATCCTTAAGTAATCGGAACGACGCGTTAAAGAGACTTGAGACGCGACTTACTTATCTAGCGTCACTTTTCACGCACACTTTTCCTAATATAACCTAACCATGCTTAGGTAATCAGAACAACGTGTTAAACAAACTTGAGGCGCGACTTACTAATTTAGCGTCACTTTTGACGCATGCTTTGCATAATATAACCTAACCATGCTTAGGTAATCAGAACAATGCGTTGAAGAGAATGGAGACGCGTCATACTAATCTAGCATCACTTTTCAAGCAAACTTTACGTAATATAACCAAACGATCGGTAAGTAATCGGAACGATACATCAAATAGACTTGAGACGCTACATACTAATCTAGCGTCACTTTTCACGCACACTTTGCGTAATATAACCTAACCATGCTTAGGTAATTAGAACGACGCGTTAGAGAGACTTCTAACGCGACATAAGCAACATCGATACGACGCGTTAAAGAGACTTGAACGCGACATACTAATCCAGCGTCACTTTTCACGCTTACTTTTCCTAATATAACATAACCATGCTTAGGTAATCGGAACGACGCGTTAGACAGACTTGAGACACGACATACTAATCTAGCGTCACTATTCACGCACACTTTGCGTAATATAACCTAACCATGCTTAGGTAATCGGAATAACACGGAAAAGAGAATTGAGAAGCGACATACTAATCTAGCGTCACTTTTCACGCACACTTTGCGTAATATAAACTAAGCATGCTTAGGTAATTGGAAGGACGCGTTAAATAGGCTTGAGATGCGACATACTAATCTATCGTCACTTATCATGCACACTTTGCGTAATATAACCTAACCATGCTTAGGTAATCGGAACGACGCGTTAAAGAGACTTGAGACGTGACATACTAATCTATTGATCCTTTTCACGTACACTTTGCGTACTATACACTAACCATGTTTAGGTAATCGGAACGACGCGTTAGAGAGACTTGTGACGCGACATAAGCATGGTAATCGAAACTACGCGTTAAAGAGACTTGAGACGCGACATACTAATCTAGCGTCACTTTTCACGCAAACATTGCATAATATAACCTAACCATGCTTAGTTAATCGGAACGGCACATTAAAGAGCCTTGAGACGCTACATACTAATCTAGCGTCACTTTTTACGCATACCCTGCGTAATACTCCCTCCATTCCTATTTGTTTGACGTTTTAGACTGAGGCACAGAGATTAAGAATACAATTAATACATAAAAAAATTCCTAAACTATCCTTATCAAAAAAAGATATTACTAAAAGGTTGTACATTTGCCTGTGGTATTGCAAGGGATTTTATGTTCATCTAACAAATCTTATACACTACTAAAAATCTGAAATAGAATTTGAATCAAGCTATAACTCTCCTTCATCTTTTCTACCTCGTTCATTTTTTTCATCTGGGTTGTAATATGAAAAATGGGTATTTTGAGATTTGAAAATCCAAGAAAAGAAAAGAAAACAAAAGCGTGAATAGAAAAGATATCAAAATACAAGTAGATGAGTTTTTAGTACAGGAAATTAAAAGAAAGAATCTTTTTGTAGAAAAGAGAAGAAATTTAAAAGAGTTCTTGAAAAGTGGTGATATGGGTGTTTTTCATTAGAGGTTGAATTCTTAAAAAATGGTGATATGGATCTTTTTTTTAGAGGTTGGATTCTTAAAAAATGGTGATATGGGTCTTTTTTTTAGAGGTTGAATTATATTCTCCAAAATAAATGAGAAATTTTAAAGAAATTTACATGTATGAATGATAAAGCTTTGTACAGGGTATTATATTTTTTAGTGTTGGTGAAGATAGAGTAAATATGGGTGGAAGATGAAAGAAAACTCTTGCTAAGGAAAGAGAAGACCTTTTTTAATAGGAAGGTCATTTTAGGTAAAAAGATAGCTAAATGTCTAGAACGTCATAGATTTAGGAATATTTTCAGAACTCTAAAACGACTAACATTTAGGAATGGAGGGAGTATAACCTAACCATGCTTAGGTAATAGGAACGACACATTAAATAGACTTGAGACCGACATACTAATCTATTGTCATTTTTCACGCACACTTTGTGTAATATAACCTAACAATGCTTAGGTAATCGGAACGACGCGTAAGAAAGACTTGTAACTCGACATAAGCATGGTAATTGAAACGACGCGTTAAAGAGACTTGAAACACGTCATACGATTCTTGAGCCGCAATTTACGCACACTTTGTTTAATATAACCTAACCACGCTTAGGTAATCGGAACGACGTGTTAAAGAGACTTTAGACGCGACCTACTAATCTAGGGTCACTTTTCACGTACACTTTGCATAATATAACTTAACCATGCATTGATAATCGGAACGACGTGTTAAAGAGACTTGAGATGCAACATACTAATCTATCGTCACTTTTCACTCACGCTTTCCGTAATATAACCTAACCATGCTTAGGTAATCGGAATAACGCGATAAAGATAATTGAGACGCGACATACTAATCCAGCGTGACTTTTCACACACACTTTGCGTACTATAATAGAAACCATGCTTAGGTAATCGGAACGACGCGTTAAATAGACTTGAGACGCAACATACTAATCAATTGTCACTTTTCACACACACTTTGCGTAATATAACCTAACCATGCTTAGGTAATCGGAACGACGCGTTAAAGAGACTTGAGACACGACATACTAATCTATTGGTACTTTTCACACACACTTTGCGTTAGACAGACTTGTGATGCGACATAAGCATTGTAATCGTAACGACGCATTAAATAGACTTGCGACGCGACATTCTAATCAATATTAATTTTAAATTCACACTCTGTGTAATATAACCTAACCATGCTTTGGTTGGTAATCGAAAAGACGCGTTAAAAAGACTGTAGACGCGCCATATTAATCTAGCGTCACTTTGTACGCACACTTTGCGTAATATATCGTAACCATGCTTAGGAAATCGGAATGACGCGTTAGAGCGACTTGAGACGCCCATACTAATCTAGTTTCACTTTTCACTCACACTTTGCATAATATAACCTGACCATGCTTAGGAAATCGGAACGATGCATAAAAGAGCCTTGAGACGGGACGTTCTAATCTAGTGTCACCTTTCACGCACACCTTGCGTAATATAACCTAACCATGCTTAGGTAATCGGAACGACACGTTAAAGAGACTTGAGAGGCGACATACAAATCTAGCATTACTTTTCTCGCACACTTTGCGTAATATGACCTAATCATTCTTGGGTAATTGGAACGACGCGTTAAAGAGACTTGAGATGCGACATACTAATCTATTGTTACTTTTCATGCATACTGTGCGTAATATAACCTAACCATTCTTAGGTAATCGGAATGACCCGATAGAGAGACTTGTGACGCGACATAAGTATGGTAATAAAAATGACGCGTTAAAGAGACTTGAGACGTGATATACTAATCTAGCGTCACTTTTCACGTACATAGTGCAAAATATAGCCTAACAATGCTTAGGTAATCGGAACGATGAGTTAGATTGACCTATGATGCGACATACTAATCTATTGTCATTTTTCACGCACACTTTGCGTAATATTACCTAACCATGCTTAAGTAATTGGAACGACGCGATAAATGCACTTAAGACGCGACATACTAATCTATTGTCATTTTTCACGCACACTTTGCGTAATATAACCTAACCATGCTTAGGTAATCGGAACGACGCGTTAAAAAGACATTAGACGCGCCATATTAATCTAGCGTCACTTTGTATGCAAACTTTGCGTAATATAAACTAACCATGCTGAGGAAATCGGAACGACGCGTTAGAGAGACTTGAGACGCCCATACTAATCAAGTTTCACTTTTCACGCACATTTTGCGTAATATAACCTGACCATGCTTAGGAAATCGGAACGACGCGTTAGAGAGACTTGAGACGCGACATACTGATCTAAAGTCACTTTTCAAGGACACTGTGCGTAGTATAACCATGCTTAGAGGTAATCGGAACGACGCGTTAAAGAGACTTGTGACGCGAGATAATCATGGTAATCGGAACGACGCTTTAATAAGACTTGTGATGCGATATACTTATATAGCGTCCCTATTCACGCACACTTTGCATAAAATAACCTAACCATGCATAGGTAATCAGAACGACGCGTTAAAGAGACTTGTGACGCGACATACTAATCTAGTGTCACTTTTAACGCAGACTTTGCGTAGTATAACCTAACCATGTTTAGGTAATCGGAACGACGCGTTACAGAGACTTGTAATGCGACATACTTAAATTGCATCACTTTTCAAGCACACCTCGCGTAATATAACCTAACCATGCTTAGGTAATTGGAACGACGCGTTAAAGAAAATTGAGACGCGACATACATAGCGTCACTATTAACGCACACTTTGCGTAATATAACCTAACTATGAATAGGTAAGTGAAACAATGCGTTAAAGAGACTTGGGATATGACATAACTATATAGCGTCCCTTTTCACGCACACTTTGCATAATATAACCTAACCATTCATAGTAATCGGAACGACGCGTTAAAGAATCTTGTGACGCGACATACTAATCTAGCTCACTTTTAACGCACACTTCGCGTAATATAACCTAGCCATGCTTAGGTAATCAGAATGACGCGTTAAAGAGATTTGAGATGCTACATACTATTCTATTGATCCTTTCACGCACACTTTGCGTACTATAACCTAACCATACTTAGGTAACCGGAACGACGGGTTAGAGTGACTTGTGACGCGACATAAGCATGGTAATCGAAACGACGCGTTAAAGTGAGTTGAGACGCAACATACTAATCTAGTGTCACTTTAACGCGCACTGTGCGTAATATAACCTAACCATGCTCAGGTAATCGGAACGACGCGTTAAAGAGACTTGTGACACGACATACTTATATAGCGTCACTTTTCACGCACACTTTCCGTAATATAACATAACCATTGTTACGTAATCAGAACGACGCGTTAAAGAGACTTGTGACACGACATACTAATCTAGTGTCACTCTTTAACGCACACTTTGCGTAATATAACCTAACCATGCTTAGGTAATCGGAACGACGTGTTAAAGAGACTTGAGAAGCGACATACTAATCTAGCATCACTTTTCACGCACACTATGCGTTATATAACCTAACCATGCTTAGGTAATCAAAACGACGCGTTAAAGAGACTTGTGACGTGACATACTACTAATTTAGCGTCACTTTTAACGCACACTTTGCGTTATATAATCTAACCATGCATAGGTAATCAGAACGACGCATTAAAGAGACTTGTGAAACGACATAATAATCTAGCGTCACTTTTAGCGCACACTTAGCGTAATATAACCTAACCATGGTTAGGTAATCAGAACAACCCGTTAAAGAGACTTGAGACGCGACATAATAATCTAGTATCACTTTTAACGCACACTTTGCATAATATAACCGAACCATGCTTAGGTAATCGAAACGACTCGTTAAAGAGACTTAAGACGCGACATACTTACATAGTGTCACTTTTAACGCACACTTTGCGTAATAAAACCTAACAATGCATAGGTAATTGGAACGACGCCTTAAAGAGACTTGTGACGCGACATACTTATATAGCGTCCCTTTTCACGCTCACTTTGCATAATATAACCTAACCATGCATAGTAATCGGCGAGGAGTTAATGAGACTTGTGAGGCGACATACTAATCTAGCCTCACTTTTAACGCACACTTTACGTAATATAACCTAACCATGCTTTGGTAATCGGAACGACGCGTTATAGAGACTTGTGTCACGACATACTTATATAGCGTCACACCTGACCATGCTTAGGTAATCGGAACAACAAGTTAAAGAGACTTGTGACGCGACATACTTATATAGCGTCACTTTTCACGCAAACTTTGCGTAATATAACCAAACCATTGTTTGTTAATCAGAACGACGCGTTAAAGAGACTTGTATCACGACATATTAATCTAGCATCATTTTTAACGCACACTTAGCGTAATATAACCTAACCATGCTTAGATAATCGAAATAAAGCGTTAAAGAGACTTGTGATGCGACATACTTATATAGCGTCACTTTTCACGCACACTTTACGTAAAATTACCCAACCACTGATAGGTAATCAGAACGACGAGTTAAAGAGACTTGTGACCCGATATACTAATCTAGTGTCACTTTTAATGCACCCTTCGCGTAAAATAACCTAACCATGCTTAGGTAATCGGAATGATGCAACAAAGAGACTTGAGACTCGACATACTAATCTAGTGACACTTTTAAAACACACTTTGCGTTATATAACCTAACCATGCTTAGGTAATCGGAACGACGCGTTAAAGAGACTTGAGGCGCGACATACTAATCTAAAGTCACTTATAATGCATACTTTGCGTAATATAACCTATCCATGCTTAGGTAATCGGAACGACGTGTTAAAAAGACTTATGATGTGACATACTTATCTAGCGTCACTTTTCACACACACTTTATGTAATATAACCTAACCATTGTTAGGTCAGAACGGCGCGTTAAAGAGACTTGTGATGCGAAAGAATAATCGAGCGTCACTTTTAACGCACACTTTGCGTAATATAGCCTAACCATGCTTTGTTATTCAGAACGACGCGATAAAGAGACTTGTGCGCGACATACTTATCTAGCATTACTTTTCACGCACACTTTGCGTAATATAACCTAACCACGCTAAGGTAATCATAATGACACGTTAAAGAGATTTCATACGCGACATACTACTAAACTAGCGTCACTTTTAATGCACACATTGTGTTATATAACCTAACCATGCCTAGGCAATCGGAACAACTCGTTGAATAGACTTGTGAAGAGACATAGTAATATAGAGTCACTTTTCACGCACACTTTGCGTAATATAACCTAACCATGCATAGCTAATCGGAACGGCGTGTTAAAGAGACTTGTGATGCGACTGAAAAATCGAGCGTCACTTTTAACGTTAAAGAGACTTCAGACGCGACATACTAATTTATTGTTACTTTTCACGCACACTTTGCGTAATATAACCTAACCATGCTAAGGTAATCGGAACGACGAGTTAGATAGACTTAAGTCGCGACATACTAATCCATTGTCATTTTTCACGCAAACTTTGCGTAATATAACCTAACCATGCTTAAGTAATTGGAACGACTCTTTAAATGGACTTGAGTCGCAACATACTAATCTATTGTCATTTTTCACGCACACTTTGGTAATAGGAACGACGCGTTAGTGAGACTTGTGATGCGACATAAGTATGGTAATCGAAACGACGCGTTAAAAATACTTGAGACGCGTCATATTAATCTAGCGTCACTTTTTACGCACACTTTGCGTAATATAACCTAACACAATGCTTAGGAAATCGGAACGACGCGTTAGAGAGACTTGAGACGCGACATACTACTCTGGTGTCGCTTTTCACGCACACTTTACGTAATATAACCATGCTTAGAAAATTGAAACGACGCGTTAGAGAGACATTAGACGCGACATACTGATTTAACGTCACTTTTCACGCAAACTTTGCGTAATATAACCTAACCAAGTATAGGTAATCAGAACAACGCATTAAAGAGACTTGTGACGCGAGATAAGCATGGTAATCGAAACGACGCTTTAAAGAGACTTGAGACAAATCATACTAACACACACTTTGCGTAATATAACCTAACCATGCTTAGATAATCGAAACGACGCGTTAAAAAGACTTGAGATTGGACATACTATTCTAGCGTCACTTTTCACGCACACTTTGCGTAATATAACCTAACCCTGCTTAGGTAAACGGGACGACGCAAATCGAAATGATGTGCTAAAGAGACTTGAGACACGACATACTAATCTAGTGTCACTTTTCACGCACACCTTGCGTAAAATAACCTAACAAGGCTTAGGTAATCAGAACGACGCGTTAGATAGACTTAAGACGTGACATACTCATCAATTGTGTTTTTTCACGCATAACCTAACCATGCTTAAGTAATCTGAACGACGCGTAAACAGACTTAGGATGCGACATACTAATCTATTGTCATTTTTCACGCACACTTTGTGTATAACCTAGCCATGCTTAGGTAATCCAATCGACACGTTAAACACACTTGAGACGCGACATAATAATCTAGCGTCACTTTTGACACACGCTTTGCGTAAATAACCAAACCATGCTTAGGTAATCGGAACAACGCGTTAAAGAGATTTGAGACGCGACATACTAATCTCGCGTCACTTTTCACGCACCCTTTGCGTAATATAACCTAACCATGCTTAGGTAATCGGAACGACGCGTTCAATAGACTTGAGATGCGACAAACTAATCTAGTCACTTTTCACGCACACTTTGCGTAAATATAACCTAACCATGCTTGGGTAATCGTAACGACGCGTTAAAGAGACTTCAGACGCGACATACTAATCTATTGTTACTTTTCACGCACACTTTGCGTACTATAATCTAACCATGCTTAAGGTAATCAGAACGACGCGTTAGAGAGACTTGTGACGCGACATAAGCATGGTAATTAAAACGACGTGTTAAAGATACTTGAGACGCGACATACTAATCTAGCATCACTTTTCACGCAAACTTTGCATAATATAACAACCATGATTAGGTATCGGAACGATGCATTAAAGAGCCTTGAGACGCGACATACTAATCTAGCGTCACCTTTCACGCACACCTTGCGTAATATAACGTAACCATGCTTAGGTAATCGGAACGACGCGTTACACTTTGCGCAATATAACCTAACCATTCTTGGGTAATCGGAACGACGCGGTAAAGAGACTTGAGACGCGACATACTAATCTATTTTTACTTTTCACGCACGCTTTGCGTAATATAACCTAACCATTCTTAGGTAATCGGAACGACACGTTAGAGAGACTTGTGACGCGACATAAGCATGGTAATCAAACGACGCGTTAAAGAGACTTGAGACGCGATATACTAATCTAGTGTCAATTTTCACGTACACATTGCATAACAAAACCTAACCATGCTTAGGTAATTGAAACGACGAGTTAGATTGACCTAAGACGCGACATACTAATCTATTGTCATTTTTCACGCACACATTGCGTAATATTACCTAACCATGCCTAAGTAATTGGAACGACGCGTTAAATGGACTTGAGACGCGACATACTAATCTATTGTCATTTTTCACACACCCTTCGGGTAATATAACCTAACCATGCTTAGGTAATCGGAACGATGTGTTAGAGAGACTTCTAACGCGACATAAGCATGGTAATTGAAAAGATGCGTTAAAAAGACTTAAGACATGCCATATTATTCTAGCGTAACTTTGTACGCACACTTTGCGTAATATAACGTAACCATGCTTCGGAAATCGGAATGACGCGTTAGAGAGACTTGAGACGCCCATACTAATCTAGTTTCACTTTTCACTCACAATTTGCATAATATAACATAACCATGCTTAGGAAATCGGAACGACGCATAAAAGAGCCTTGAGACGGGACATTCTAATCTAGCATCACCTTTCACGCACACCTTGCGTAATATAACCTAATCATTCTTGGGTAATCGGAACGATGCGTTAAAGAGACTTGAGATGCGACATACTAATATATTGTTACTTTTCACGCACACTGTGCGTAATATAACCTAACCATTCATAGGTAATCGAAACGACCCGTTAGAGAGACTTGTGACGCGACATAAGCATGGTAATCAAAACGACGCGTTAAAGAGACTTGAGACGTGATAATCTAGCGTCACTTTTCACGTACACATTGCATAATATAGCCTAACAATGCTTAGGTAATCGGAACGATGAGTTAGATTGACCTAAGATGCGACATACTAATCTATTGTCATTTTTCACGCACACTTTGTGTAATATTACCTAACCATGCTTAAATAATTGGAACGACGCGTTAAATGCACTTAGGGCGCGACATACTAATCTATTGTCATTTTTCTTGCACGCTCTGCGTGATATAACCGAACCATGCTTAGGTAATCGGAACGATGAGTTAAAAAGACATTAGACGCGCCATATTAATCTAGCGTCACTTTGTACGCACACTTTGCGTAATATAACCTAACCATGCTCAGGAAATTGGAACGAAGCGCTAGAGAGACTTGAGACGCCCATACTAATCTAGTTTCACTTTTCACGCACATTTTGCGTAATATAACCGGACCATGCTTAGGAAATCGGAACGACGCGTTAGAGAGACTTGAGACGCGACATACTGATCTAAAGTCACTTTTCAAGGACACTTTGCGTAATATTACCATGCTTAGAGGTAATCGGAACGACGCGTTAAAGAGACTTGTGACGCGAGATAATCATGGTAATCGGAACGACGATTTAATAAGACTTGAGATGCGACATACTTATATAGCAACCCTATTCACGCACACTTTGCATAAAATAACCTAACCATGCATAGGTAATCGGAACGACGCGTTAAAGAGACTTGTGACGCGACATACAATTCTAGTGTCACTTTTAACGCACACTTTGCGTAATATAACCTAACCATGCTTAGATAATTGGAACGACGCGTTAAAGAAAATTGAGATGCGACATATATAGCGTCACTTTTGACGCACACTTTGCGTAGTATAACCTAACTATGCATAGGTAATTGGAACGACGCGTTAACGAGACTTGTGACACGACATAACTATATAGCGTCCCTTTTCACGCACACTTTGCATAATATAACCTAACCATTCATAGTAATCGGAACGACGCGTTAAAGAGACTTGTGACGCGACATACTAATCTAGCCTCACTTTTAATGCACACTTTGCGTAATATAACCTAGCCATGCTTAGGTAATCAGAACGACGCGTTAAAGAGTCTTGTGACACGACATACTTATATAGCGTCACTTTTCACGCACACTTCACGTAATATAACCTAGCCATGCTTAGGTAATCGGAACGATGCGTTAAAGAGATTTGAGACGCTACATGCTAATCTCCTTTCACGCAAACTTTGCGTACTATAACCTAACCATGCTTAGGTAACCGTAACGACGGGTTAGAGTGACTTGTGACGCGACATAAGCATGGTAATCGAAACGACGCGTTAAAGAGACTTGAGACGCAACATACTAATCTAGTATCACATTAACGCGCACTGTGCGTAATATAACCTAACCATGCTTCGGTAATTGGAACGACGCGTTAAAAAGACTGGTGACGCGATTTATTTATATATCGTCACTTTTCACGCACACTTTACGTAATATAACATAACCATTGTTAGGTAATTAGAACGATGCGTTAAAGAGACTTGTGACACGACATACTAATCTAGCGTCACTCATTAACGCACACTTTGCGTAATATAACCTAACTATGCTTAGGTAATCGGAACGACGTGTTAAAGAGACTTGAGAAGCGACATACTAATCTAGAATCACTTTTCATGCACACTTTGCGTAATATAACCTAACCATTAGGTAATTAAAACGACGCGTTAAAGAGACTTGTGACGCGACATACTACTAATTTAGCGTCACTTTTAGCGCACACTTAGCGTAATATAACCTAACCATGCTTAGGTAATCAGAACAGCCCGTTAAAGAGACTTGAGACGCGACATACTAATCTAGCATCACTTTTAACGCACACTTTGCGTAATATAACCGAACCATGCTTAGGTAATCGAAATGACGCGTTAAAGAGACTTAAGACGCGACATACTTATATAGCGTCACTTATAACGCACACTTTGCGTAATATAACCTAACAATGCATAGGTAATTTGAACGACACCTTAAAGAGATTTGTGACGCGACATACTTATATAGCGTCCCTTTTCACGCTCACTTTGCATAATATAACCTAACCATGCATAGGTAATCGGCCGACGCGTTAATGAGACTTGTGACGCGACATACTAATCTAGCCTCACTTTTAACGCACACTTTGCGTAATATAACCTAACCATGCTTTGGTAATTGGAACGACGCGTTAAAGAGACTTGTGTCGCGACATACTTATATAGCGTCATGTTTCACGCACACTTTGCGTAATATAACCTAACCATACTTACGTAATCGGAACAACGCGTTAAAGAGACATGTGACGCGACATAGTTATATAGCGTCACTTTTCACGCACACTTTACGTAAAATAACCCAACCACTGTGTTATACCAGAACGACGAGTTAAAGACACTAGTGACCCGATATACTAATGTAGTGTCACTTTTAACTCACCCTTCGCGCAAAATAACCTAACCATGCTTAGGTAATCGGAATGATGCAACAAAGAGACTTGAGATGCGACCTACTAATCTAGTGACACTTTTAAAACACACTTTGCGTTATATAACCTAACCATGCTTAGGTAATTGGAACGACGCGTTAAAGAGACTTGAGACGCGACATACTAATCTAGCGTCACTTATAACGCATACTTAAGTAATGGGAACGACGTGTTAAAAAGACTGGTGATGTGACATACTTATCTAGCATCACTTTTCACACACACTTTATGTAATATAACCTAACCATTGTTAGGTCAGAACGATGAGTTAAAAAGACTTGTGACGCGACATTCTAATCTAGTGTCACTTTTAATGTACACTTTGCGTTATATAACCTAACCATGCCGAGGTAATCGGAACAACTCGTTGAATAGACTTGTGATGGGACACAGTAATATAGAGTCACTTTTCGCGCACACTTTGCGTAATATAACCTAACCATGCATAGCTAATCGGAACGGCGCGTTAAAGAGACTTGTGATGCGAAAGAATAATCGAGCGTCACTTTTAACGCACACTTTGCGTAATATAGCCTAACCATGCTTTGTTATTCAGAACGACGCGATAAAGAGACTTGTGCGCGACATACTTATCTAGCATTACTTTTCACGCACACTTTGCGTAATATAACCTAACCATGATTAGGTAATCGGAACGGCGTGTTAAAGAGACTTGTATCTAGCGTCACATTTAACGCACACTTAGCGTAATATAACCTAACCATGCTTAGGTAATCGGAACGACGCTTTCAAGAGACTTGAGACGCGACATACTAATCTAGCGTCACTTTTGACGCACACTTTGCGTAATATAACCGAATTATACTTAGGTAATCGCAACGACGCGTTAAAGAGACTTAAGACGGAACATACTTATAAAGTGTCACTTTTAACACACACTTTGTGTAATATGACCTAACCATGCATAGGTAATTGGAACGAAGCGTTAAAGAGACTTGTGACACGATATACTTTTATTGCGTCACTTTTCATGCACCCTTCGCGTAATATAACCTAACCATGCTTAGGTAATCGGAACGATGCGACAAAGAGACTTGAGACGTGACATACTAATCTAGCGACACTTTTAAAACACAAGCTTAGGCAATCGGAACGATGCGTTAAAGAGACTTGAGACGCGACATATTAAAATAGCGTCACTTATAACGCACACTTTGCCTAATATAACCTAACCATGCTTAGGTAATCGGAAAGACGTGTTAAAAAGACTTGTGATGCGACATACTTATATAGCGGCACTTTTCACGCACAGTTTACGTAATATAACCTAACCATTGTTAGGTCGGAACGACGCGTTAAAAAGACTTGTGACGCGACATACTAATCTAGCGTCACATTAAATGCACACTTTGGGTCATATAACCTAACCACGCTTAGTTAATCGGAACGACGCGTTAAAGAGACTTGAAACGCGACATACTACTAATCTAGCATCACTTTTCACGCACACATTGCATAATATAACCTAACCACGCTTTGGAAATTGGAATGACACGTAAAAGAGATTTGAGACGCGACATACTACTAATCTACCGTCACTTTTAGCTCACACTTTGCGTTATATAACCTAACCATGCTTAGGTAATCGGAACGACTCATTGAATAGACTTGTGACGGGACATAGTAATCTAAATTTACTTTTCACACACACTTTGCGTTATATAACCTAGCCATGCATAGGTAATTGGAACGGAGCGTTAAAGAGACTTGTGACGCGACATAATAATCTAGCGTCACCTTTAACGCCCACTTTGCGTAATATAGCCTAACCATGCTTATAGCTAATTGGAACGTTGCATTAAAGAGACTTGTGACGCGACATACTTATCTACCGCACACTTTGCGTAATATAACCTAACCATGCTTAGGTAATCGGAACGACGCGTTAAAGAGACTTGTTTCTAGCATCACATTTAATGCACACTTAGCGTAATATAACCTAGCCATGCTTAGGTAATCGGAACGACGCGTTAAAGAGACTTTAGACGCGACATACTAATCTAGCGTCACTTTTAACGCACACTTTGCGCAACATAACCGAACCATGCTTAGGTAATTGGAACGACGCGATAAAGTGACATAAGACGCAACATACTTATATAGCATTACTTTTAACGCACACTTGCGTAATATAAACAAACCATGCATAGGTAATTGGAACGACGCGTTGAAGAGACTTTTGAAGCGACATACTTATATAGCGTCCCTTTTCACGCACACTTTGCATAATATGACTTATCCATGCATAGGTAATCGGCAAACGCGTTAAAGACACTTGTGACGCGATATACTAATCTAGCCTCACTTTTAACGCACACTTTGCGTAATGTAACCTAACCATGCTTAGGTAATCGGAACGACGTGTTAAAGAGAGTTGTTACGCGACTTACTTATATAGCGTCACTTTTCACGCACACTTTGCTTAATATAACCTAAACATGCTTAAGTAATTGGAACGACGAGTTAAAGAGACTTGTGACGAGACATACTTATATAGCATCACTTTTCACGCACACTGCATAATATAACCAAACCATTGTTAGGTAATAAGAACGACGCATTAAAGAGACTTGTAACGCGACATATTAATCTAGTCACTTTTAACGTACACTTAGCGTAATATAACCTAACCGTGCTAAGATAATCGGAACGACGCGTTAAAGAGACTTGTGATGCAACATACTTATATAGCGTCGCTTTTCACGCACACTTTACATAAAATAACCTAACCATTGTTAGGTAATCAAAATGACGCATCAAAGAGACTTGTGACGTGACATACCAATCTAGTATCACTTTTAACGCACCTTTTGCATAATATAACCTAACCATGTTTAGGTAATCGGAACGATGCGTCAAAGGGACTTTAGACGCGACATACTAAACTAGCAACACTTTTAAAACACACTTTGCGTTATATAACCTAACCATGCTTAGCTAATCGGAACGACTCGTAAATAGACTTGAGACGCGACATACTAATCAATTGTTTTTTTTTACGCACACTTTGTGTAATATAACCTAACCATGCTTTGGTAATCGGAACAAATTGTTAAAGAGACTTGTGACGCGACATAAGCATGGTAATCGAAACGACGCGTTAAAGAAACTTGAGACGCGCCATACTAATCTAGTGTCACTTTTACGCACATTTTGTGTAATATAACCTGACATGCTTAGGTAATCGAAACGACGCGTTAAAGAGACTTGAAACGCGACATACTAATCTAGCATCACTTTTCACGCACATTTTGCGTAATATAACCAAACCATGCTTAGGAAATTGAAACGACGTGTTAGAAAGACTTGAGACGCGACATACTGATCTAACGTCACTTTTCACGCACACTTTGCGTAATATAACCTAACCATGATTATGTAATCGGAACAACGCGTTAAATAGACTTGTGACGCGAGATAAGCATGGTAATCGAAACGACACTTTAAAGAGACTTGAGACGAATCATACTAATCTAGCGCCACGTTTTACGCACACTTTGCGTATTACAACCTAACCATGCTTAGATAATCGAAACGACGCGTTAATGAGAATTGAGATTGGGAATAGTAATCTAGCGTCACTTTTTATGCACACTTTAGGTAATTTAACCTAACCATGCTTAGGTAATCGGAACGACGCCTTAGAGAGACGTGTGACGCGACCTAAGCATGGAAATTGAAACGATGCGCTTAAGAGACTTGTGACACGACATACTAATCTAGCGTCACTTGTTATGTAAACTTTGCATAATATAACCAAACCATGCTTAGGTAATCGGAACGACGCATTAAAGACCCTTGAGACGCGACATATTAATCTAGCATCTCTTTTCACGCATACGTTGCATAATATAACCTAACCATGCATAGGTAATCGGAACAACGCGTTAGATAGACTTAAGGCACGACATATTAATCTATTGTCATTTATCACGCACACTTTGCGTAGTATAACCTAACCATGCTTAGGTAATCGGAACGACTCGTTAAATAGACTTGAGACACGACATACTAATCTATTGTCATTTTGTACGCACACTTTGCATAATATAACCTAAGTATGCTTATGTAATCGGAACAACGCGTTAGAGAGACTTGTGACGCGACATAAGCATGGTAATCAAAACAAAGCGCTAAAGAGACTTGAGACAAGCCATACTAATCCAGCATCACTTTTTACGCACACTATGCGTAATATGACCTAACCATGTTTAGGTAATCGGAACGACGCGTTAAAGAGACTTGAGAAGCGACATACTAATCTAGCGTCACTTTTTCACGTAAAGAGCACACTTTGTGTAATATAACCAGCCATGCTTAATATATTACACAAAGTGTGCGTGAAAAAGTGACGCTAGATTAGTATGTCGCGTCTCAATTCTCTTTAACGCGTCGTTCCGATTACCTAAGCATGGTTAGGTCATAATACGCAAAGTGTGCGTAAAAAATGATGCTGGATTAGTATGGCTTGTCTCAAGTCTCTTTAACGCTTTGTTTTGATTACCATGCTTATGTCGCGTCACAAGTCTCTCTAACGTGTTGTTCCGATTACCTAAGCATGGTTAGGTTATATTAAGCAAATAGTGCGTGAAAAGTGGAAAAAGATTAGTAAGTTGCGTCTCAAGTATCTACAATGTGTCGTTCCGATTACCTAAGCATGGTTAGGTTATATTACGCAAAGCGTGCGTTAAAAGTGCCGCTAGATTAGTATGTCGCGTGCCAAGTCTCTTTGACGCGTCGTTCCGATTACCTAAGCATGGTTAGCTAATATTACGAGAAGTGTGCGTGAAAAGTCACGCTAGATTAGTATGTCGAGTCACAAGTCTCTCTAACGCGTCGTTCCGATTACCTAAGCATGGTTATGTTATTTTACGCAAAGTGTGCGTGAAAAGTGACGCAAGATTAGTATGTCGCGTCTCAAGTCTCTTTAACGCGTCTTCCGATTCCCTAAGAATGGTTAGGTTATATTAAGAAAAGTGTGCGTGAAAACTGACGCTAGATTAGTATCTCGCGTCTCAAGTCTCTTTAACGCACCGTTCCGATTACCTAAGCATGGTTAGGTTATATTTCACAAAGTGTGCGTAAAAAGTGACGCTAGATTAGTATGGAACATCTTAAGTATCTTTGATGCGTTTTTTCGATTACCATACTTATTTCGTGTCATAAGTCTCTCTAACGCGTCGTTCCAACTACCTAAGCATGGTTAGGTTATATTACGCAAAGTGCGCGTAAAAAGTGACGCTAGATTAGTATGTCGCGTCTTAAGTCTCTTTCACGCGTCGTTCCGATTACCTAACCGTTGTTAGGTTACATTACACAAAGAGTGCGAGAATAGTGACGCTAGATTAGCATGACGCGTCATACGTATCTTTAACGCGTCATTCCGATTACCTAAGCATGGTTAGGTTGTTTTACTCAAAGTGTAAATGAAATGTGACGCTAGATTAGTATGTCGCGTCTCAAATCTCTTTAACGCGTCGTTTCGATTACCTAAGCTTGGTTAGGATATATTACGCAGAGTGTGCTTGAAAAGTGAGGCTAGATTAGTATGTCGCCTCTCCAGTCTCTTTAACGTGTTGTTCCGACTATCTAAGCATGGTTATGTTATATTACGCAAAGTGTGCATAAAAGGTGACACTAGATAAGTATGTTGCGTCTCAAGTCTCTTTAACGCGTTGTTCCAATTACCTAAGCATAGTTAGGTTATATTACGCAAAGTGTGCATGAAAATTGACGCTAGATTAGTATGTTTCGTCTCCAGTCTTTTTAACGCATTAAACGCCATAGCTAATCTAGCGTCACTTTTTCACGCACGCATTGCGTATTATAACCTAACAATGATTAGGTAATTGGAACGACGCGTTAAATAGACATGAGACGCGATATACTAATATATTGTCATTTTTCATGCGCACTTTGCTTAATATAACCTAACCATGCTTAGGTAATCAGAACAACGCATTAGAGAGACTTCTGACGAGACATATGCATGGTAATCGATACGACGCGTTAAAGAGACTGGAGACGCGCGATATTAACTAGCGTCACTTTTTACGTACACTTTGCGTAATATAACTTAAACATGCTTAGGAAATCGGAACGACGCGTTAGAGAGACTTGAGACGCGACAAATTAATCTAGCCTCACTTTTCAAGCACACTTTGCGTAATATAACCTAACCATGCTTAGGTAATCGGAACGAAGCGCTAAAGATACTTGAGACGCGGCATACTAATCTAACGTCACTTTTCACGCACACTTTTCGTAATATAACCTAACCATATTTAGGTAATCAAAACGACACGTTAGAGAGACTTGTGACGCGACATAAGTATAGTAATCGAAACGAATTAAATAGACTTGTGACGAAACATACTAATCTAGGGTCACTATTACGCACACTTTGCGTAGTATACCTAACGATTCTTAGGTAATCGGAACAACACGTTAAAGAGACTTGAGATTGGACATACTAATCTAGAGTCACTTTTCATGCACATTTTGCAAAATGTACCTAACCATGCTTAGGTAATCGGAACGAAGTGTTAAAGAGACTTGAGACGCGACATACTAATCTATTGATCCTTTTCACATACACTTTGCATACTATACCCTAACAATGCTTAGGGAATCGGAACGCCGCGTTAGAGAGACTTATGACGCGACATAAGCATGGTAATCGAAACAACGCGTTAAAGATACTTGAGACGCGACATACTAATCTAGCGTCACTTTTCACGCAAACTTTGCGTAATATAACCTAACCATGCTTAGGTAGTCGGAACTTAATCTAGCGTCACTTTTCAAGAACACTTTGCGTAATATAACCTAACCATGCTTAGGTAATCGGAACGACACGTTAAAGAGACTTAAGACGCGGCATACTAATCTAGCGTCACTGAAAACGCACACTTTACGTAATATAACCTAACCATGCTTAGGTAAGCGAAGCGACGTGTTAGAGAGACTTGTGACGCGACATAAGAATGGTAATCGAAACAACGCGTTAAATAGACTTGAGACGCGACATACTAATCTAGCATTATTTTTCACGCACACTTTGCCTAATAACCTAACCATTCTTAGGTAATCGGAACTACGCGTTAAATAGACATGAGAGGAGACATACTAATCTAGCGTCACTTTTCACGCACGCTTTGCGTAATATAACCTAAGCATGCTTAGGTAATCGAACAACGCGTTAAAGAGAATTGAGATGCGACTTACTAATCTAGCGTCACTATTCCTGCACACTTTGCATAATATAACCTAACCATGCTTAGGTAATCGGAACGACGCGTTAGATACACTTAATACGCGACATACTAATCTATTGTCATTTTACACGCAGAACTTGCGTAATAATATAACCAAACCATGCTTAACTAATTGGAACCACACGTTAAATAGACTTGAGATGCGATATACTAATCTATTGTCATTTTTCACGCACACTTTGCGTAATATAACCTAACCATGCTTAGGTAATCCGAACGACGCGTTTGAGGGACTTCTGACGCGACATATGCATGGTAATCGGAACTACGCATTAAAGAGACTTGAGACGAAACATACTCATATAGGGTCACTTTTTACGCACACTTCGCGTAAGATAACTTAACCTTGCTTAGGTAATCGGAACGACGCGTTAAAGACACTTCAGACCGGACATACTAATCTAGTGTCACTTTTCACGCACATTTTGTATAATACAACCTAACCATGCTTAGATAATCGGAACGGCGCGTTAAAGAGACTTGTAACGCGACATACTAATCTATTGATCCTTTTCATGCACGCTTTGTGTACTATAACCTAACCATGGTAAGGTAATCGGAACGACGCGTTTGAGAGACTTGTGACGCGACATAAGCATGGTAATCGAAAAGAAGCGTTACAGACACTTGAGACGCGACGTACTAATCTAGCATCACTTTCCACACAAACTTTGTGTAATATAACCTAACCATGCTTAGCCAATCAGAACGATGCGTTAAAGAGAATTGAGACGCGACAAATTAATCTAGCATCACGTTTTACGCACACCTTGCGTAATATAACCTAACCATTCTTAGGTAATAGGAACGACGCGTTAAATAGACTTGAAACACGACATCCTAACCAATTGTTATTTTTCACGCACACTTTGCGTAATATAACCTAACCATGCTTAGGTAATCAGAACGACGTGTTAGAGAGACTTGTGACGCGACATAAGCTTGGTAATCGAAACAACGCGTTAAATAGACTTGAGACACGCCATACTAATCTAGCGTCACTGTTTACACACACTTTGCATAACCATCCTTAAGTAATCGGAACGACGCGTTAACGAGACTTGAGACGCGACTTACTTATCTAGCGTCACTTTTCACGCACGCTTTTCCTAATATAACCTAACCATGCTTAGGTAAGCGGAACAATGTGTTAAACAAACTTGAGGCGCGACTTACTAATTTAGCGTCACTATTGACGCACGCTTTGCGTAATATAACCTAAACATGCTTAGGTAATCGGAACAATGCGTTGAAGAGAATGGAGACGCGTCATACTAATCTAGCATCATTTTTCACGCAAACTTTGCGTAATATAACCAAACGATGCTTAAGTAATCGGAACGATACATCAAATAGACTTGTGACGCTACATACTAATCTAGCGTCACTTTTCACGCACACTTTGCGTATTATAACCTAACCATGCTTAGGTAATCAGAACGACGCGTTAGAGAGACTTCTAACGCGACATAAGCAACATCGATACGACGCGTTAAAGAGACTTGAACGCGACATACTAATCTAGCGTCACTTTTCACGCTTACTTTTCCTAATATAACATAACCATGCTTAGGTAATCTGAACGACGCGTTAGACAGAATTGAGACGCGACATACTAATCTAGCGTCACTTTTCACGCACACTTTGTGTAATATAACCTAACCATGCTTAGGTAATTGGTAATCGGAACGGCCCATTAGAGAGACTCGTGACACGACATAAGCATTTAAACAACGCGTTTACTAATCTAGCATCACTTTTCACATACACATTGCATAATATAACCTAACCATGCTACGGTAATTGGAACGACGAGTTAGATAGACTTAGGTCGCGACATACTAATCTATTGTCATTTTTCACGCATACTTTACGTAATATAACCTAGCCATGCTTAAGTAATTGGAATGACTCGTTAATTGGACTTGAGTCACGACATACTAATCTATTGTCATTTTTCACGCACACTTTGGTAATTGGAACGACGCGTTAGAGAGACTTGTGATGCGACATATGCATTGTAATCGAAACGACGCGTTAAAAAGACTTGAGACACGCCATATTAATCTAGCGTCACTTTTTACGCAAACGTTGCCTAATATAACCTTACAATGCTTAGGAAATCGGAACGACACGTTAGAGAGACTTGAGACGCGACATACTACTCTAGTGTCACTTTTCACGCACACTTTACGTAATATAACCTAACCATGCTTAGGAAATTGAAATGATGCGTTAGAGAGACATTAGACGCGACATACTGATTTAACGTCACTTTTCACACAAAATTAGCTTAATATAACCTAACCATGCATAGGTAATCGGAACAACGCGTTAAAGAGAATTGTGACCCGAGAAAAGAATGGTAATCGAAACGACGCTTTAAAGAGACTTTAGACGAATTATACTAATCTAGCGTCACTTTGTTGGCATATTTTGCGTAATATAACCAAATCATGCTTAGATAATCGAAACAACGCGTTAAAGAAACTTGACATTAGACATAGTCTAACGTTACTTTCCACGCACACGTTGCGTAATATAACCTAACCCTACATAGGTAATCGGAACGACGCGTTAGAGCGACGTGTGACGTGACCTAAGCATGGTAATCGAAATGATGCGTTAAAGAGACTTGAGATACGACATACTAATCCAGCGTCACTTTTTACGCAAACTTTGCATAATATAACCTACCCATGGTAATCGGAACGACAAATTAAAGAGTTGTGAGACGTGACATATTAATCTAGCGTCACTTTTGACGCACACCTTGGGTAAAATAACCTAACCATGCTTAGGTAATCAGAAAGACGCGTTAGATAGACTTAAGACGCGACATACTAATTTATTGTCATTTTTCACACACACTTTGCGTAATACCTAACAATGCTTATGTAAGCGGAACAGCGCGTAAATAGACTTGAGACGCGACATACTAATCAATTGTTATTTTTTACGCACACTTTACGTAATATAACCTAACCATGCTTTGATAATCGGAACAACGTGTTAAAGAGACTTATGACGCGACATAAGCATGGTAATCGAAACGACGCGTTAAAGAAACTTGAGACGCGCCATACTAATCTAGCGTCACTTTTTACGCACATTTTGTGTAATATAACCTAACCATGCTTAGGAAATTGAAACGACGCGTTAAGGAGACTTGAGACGCGACATACTAATCTAGCGTCACTTTCACGCACATTTTGCGTAATATAACCTAACAATGCTTAGGAAATTGAAACGACGTGTTAGAAAGACTTGAGACGCGACATACTGATCTAACGTCACTTTTCACGCACACTTTGCGTAATATAACCTAACCATGATAATGTAATTGGAACAACGCGTTAAAGAGACTTGTGACGCGAGATAAGCATGGTAATCGAAACGACACATTAAAGAGACTTAAGACGAATAATACTAATCTAGCGTCACTTTTTACGCACACTTTGCGTATTACAACCTAACCATGCTTAGATAATTGAAACGACGCGTTAATGAGAATTGAGAGTGGACATAGTAATCTAGCGTCACTTTTCACGCACACTTTGGGTAATTTAACCTAACCATGCTTAGGTAATCGGAACGACGCCTTAGAGAGACGTGTGACGCGAGCTAAGCATGGTAATCGAAATGATGCGTTTAAGAGACTTGTGACACGACATACTAATCTAGCGTCACTTGTTATGCAAACTTTGCATAATATAACCTAACCATGCTTAGGTAATCGGAACGACGCATTAAAGAGCCTTGAGACGCGACATATTAATCTAGCGTCTCTTTTCACGCACACCTTGCGTAATATAACCTAACCATGCATAGGTAATCGGAACAACGCGTTAGATAGACTTAAGACACGACATACTAATCTATTGTCATTTATCACGCACACTTTGCGTAATATAACCTAACCATGCTTAGGTAATCGGAATGACGTGTTAAATAGACTTGAGACACGACATACTAATCTATTGTCATTTTTTACGCACACTTTGCGTAATATAACCGAAGCATGCTTAGGTAATCGGAACAACGCGTTAGAGAGACTTGTGACGCGACATAAGCATTGTAATCGAAACAAAGCGTTAAAGAGACTTGAGACGCGCCATACTAATCTTGCATCACTTTTTTTACGCATGCTTAGGTAATCAGAACAACGCGTTAAAGAGACTTGAGACGCAACATACTAATCTAGCGTCACTTTTCACGCAC
Source organism: Mercurialis annua (assembly GCF_937616625.2). NCBI lineage: Eukaryota > Viridiplantae > Streptophyta > Magnoliopsida > Malpighiales > Euphorbiaceae > Mercurialis > Mercurialis annua. Next base: position 26,106,799 of record NC_065576.1, read on the forward strand.
ACTTTGTGTAATATAACCTAGCCATGCTTAGGTAATCCGATCGATACGTTAAACAGACTTAGACATGGCATAATAATCTAGCGTCACTTTTGACACACGCTTTGCGTAAATAACCTAACCATGCTTAGGTAATCGGAACAACGCGTTAAAGAGATTTAAGACGCGACATACTAATCTAGCATCACTTTTCACGCACCCTTTGCGTAATATAACCTAACCGTGCTTAGGTAATCGGAACGACGCGTTAAATAGACTTGAGATGCGACATACTAATCTAGTCACTGTTAACGCACATTTTGCGTAATATAACCTAAACATGCTTAGGTAATCGTAACGACGCGTTAAAGAGACTTGGGACGTGACATACTAATCTATTGTTACTTTTCACGCACACTTTGCGTACTAAACGACGCGTTAGAGAAACTTGTGACGCGACATAAGCATGGTAATCGAAACGACGCGTTAAAGACAGTTGAGACGCGACATACTAATCCAGAGTCACTTTTCACGTAAACTTTGCATAATAAAACAGCCATACTTAGGTAATCGGAATGACGCATTAAAGAGCCTTGAGACGGGACATTCTAATCTAGCGTCACCTTTCACGCACACCTTGCGTAATATAACCTAACCATGCTTAGGTAATCGGAATGACGCGTTAAATAGACTTGAGACGCAACGTACTGATCTAGCATTACTTCAGTCGCACACTTTGCGTAATATAACCTAACCATTCTTGGATAATCGGAACGATGCGTAAAAGAGACTTGAGACCCGACATACTCATAATCAATTGTTCATTTTCACGCACACTCTGCGTAATATAACCTAACTATTCTTAGGTAATCGGAACGACCCATTAGAGAGACTTGTGACACGACATAAGCATGGTAATCAAAACAACGAGTTACAGAGACTTGATACGCGACATACTAATCTAGCATCACTTTTCACGTACACATTGCATAATATAACCTAACCATGCTAAGGTAATCGGAACGACGAGTTAGATAGACTTAAGTCGCGACATACTAATCTATTGTCATTCACGCACATTTTGCGTAATATAACCTAACCATGCTTAAGTAATTGGAATGACTCGTTAAATGGACTTGAGTGGCGACATACTAATCTATTGTCATTTTTCACGCACACTTTGGTAATTGGAACGACGCGTTAGAGAGACTTCTGATGCGACATAAGCATGGTAATCGAAACGACGCGTTAAAGAGACTTGAGAGGCGCCATACTAATATAGCATCACTTTTTACGCACACTTTGCGTAATATAACTTAACCATGCTTAGGTAATCGGAACGACTCGTTAAAGAGACTTGAGACGCGACATACTAATCTAGCGTCACTTTTCATGCACACTTTGCGTAATATAACCTAGCCATGCTTAGGTAATCTGATCGACGCGTTAAACAGACTTGAGACGAGGCATAATAATCTAGCGTCACTTTTGACACACGCTTTGCGTAATATAACCTAACCTTGCTTAGGTAATCGGAACGACGCGTTAAAGAAATTTGAGACGCGACATACTAATCTATCGTCACTTTTCACGCACCCTTTGCGTAATATAACCTAACCATGCTTAGGTAATCGGAACGACTCGTTAAATAGACTTGAGATGTGACATATTAATCTAGTCGCTTTTCACGCATACTTTGCGTAGTATAACCTTAACAGGCTTAGGTAATCGTAACGACGCGTTAAAGAGACTTGAGACATGACATACTAATCTATTGTTACTTTTGATGCACACTTTGCGTACTATAACCTAAACATGCTTAAGGTAATCGGAACGCGACTTACTAATCTAGCGTAACTTTTCACGTAAACTTTGCATAATATAACAACCATCCTTATCTTCTTAAAAAAAAACCACCATACTTTGGTAATCAGAACGACGCATTAAAGAGCCTTGAGACGGGACATTCTAATCTAGCGTCATCTTTCACGCACACCTTGCGTAATATAACCTAACCATGCTTAGGTAATCGGAACGAAGCGTTAAAGAGACTTTAGACGCGACATACTAATCTAGCATTACCTCTCTCGCACACTTTGCGTAATATAACCTAACCATTCTTGGATAATCGGAACGATGCGTTAAAGAGACTTGTGACGCGACATACTAGTCAATTGTTAATTTTCACGCACACTCTGCCTAATATAACCTAACCATTCTTAGGTAATCGGAACGACCCATTAGAGAGACTTGTGACACGACATAAGCATAGTAATCAAAACAACGCGTTAAAGAGACTTGAGACGCAACATACTAATCTAGCATCACTTTTCACGTACATATTGCATAATATAACCTAATCATGCTTAGGTAATCGGAATGATTCGTTAAAGAGACTTGAGACAAGACATACTAATCTAGCATCACTTTTCACGCAAACTTTGCATAATATAACAACCGTGATTAGGTATCGAAACGACGCATTAAATAGCCTTGAGACGCGACATACTAATCTAGCGTCACCTTTCACGCACACCTTGCGTAATATAACGTAACCATGTTTAGGTAATCGGAACGACGCGTAAAAGAGACTGGAGACGCGACATACTAATGACGCGTTAAAGAGACTTCATATGCGACATACTAATCTACTGTTACTTTTCACGCACGCTTTGCGTAATATAACCTAAGCATTTTTAGGTAATCGCAACGACCCGTTAGAGAGACTTGTGATGCGACATAAGCATGGTAATCAAAACGACGCGTTAAAGAGACTTGAGACGTGATATTCCAATCTAGTGTCAATTTTCACGTACACATTGCATAATAAAACCTAACTATGCTTAGGTAATTGGACGAGTTAGATTGACCTAAGACGCGACATACTAATCTAGTGTCATTTTTCATGCACACATTGCGTAATATTACCTAACCATGCTTAAGTAGTTGGAATGACGCGTTAAATGGACTTGAGACGCGACATACTAATCTATTTTAGTTTTTCACGCATCCTTTGGGTAATATAATCAAATCATGCTTAGGTAATCGGAATGATGTGTTAGAGAGACTTCTGACGCGACATAAGCATGGTAATTGAAAAGACGCGTTAAAAAGAGTTTAGACGCGCTATATTAATCTAGCGTCACTTTGTACGCACACTTTGCGTAATATAACGTAACCATGCTTAGGAAATCGGAATAACGCGTTAGAGAGACTTGAGACGCCCATACTAATCTAGTTTAACTTTTCACTCACACTTTGCATAATATAACCTCACCATGCTTAGGAAATCGGAACGACGCATAAAAGAGCCTTGAGACAGGACATTCTAATCTAGCATCACCTTTCACGCACACCTTGCGTAATATAACCTAACCATGCTTAGGTAATCGGAACGACACGTTAAAGAGACTTGAGAGGCGACATACTAATCTAGCATTACTTTTCTCGCACACTTTGCGTAATATAACCTAACCATTCTCGGGTAATCGGAACGACGCGTTAAAGAGACTTGAGATGCGACATACTAATCTATTGTTACTTTTCACGCACACTGTGCGTAATATAACCTAACCATTCTTATGTAATTGGAACGACCCGATAGAGAGACTTGTGACGCGACATAAGCATGGTAATCAAAACGATGCGTTAAAGAGACTTGAGACGTGATATACTAATCTAGCATCACTTTTCACGTACATATTGCATAATATAGCCTAACAATGCTTAGGTAATCGGAACGATGAGTTAGATTGACCTATGATGCGACATACTAATCTATTGTCATTTTTCACGCACACTTTGCGTAATATTACCTAACCATGCTTAAGTAATTGGAACGACGCGTTAAATGCACTTAAGACGCGACATACTAATCTATTGTCATTTTTCACGCACACTTTGCGTAATATAACCTAACCATGCTTAGCTAATCGGAACGACATGTTAAAAAGACATTAGACGCGCCATATTAATCTAGCGTCACTTTGTATGCAAACTTTGCGTAATATAACCTAACCATGCTGAGGAAATTGGAACGACGCGTTAGAGAGACTTGAGACGCCCATACTAATCTAGTTTCACTTTTCACGCACATTTTGCGGAATATAACCTGACCATGCTTAGGAAATCGGAACGACGCGTTAGAGAGACTTGAGACGCGAAATACTGATCTAAAGTCACTTTTCAAGGACACTGTGCGTAGTATAACTATACTTAGAGGTAATCGGAACGACGCGTTAAAGAGACTTGTGACGTGAGATAATCATGGTAATCGGAACGATGCTTTAATAAGACTTGTGATGCGATATACTTATATAGTGTCCCTATTCACGCACACTTTGCATAAAATAACCTAACCATGCATAGGTAATCAGAACGACGCGTTAAAGAGACTTGTGACGCGACATACTAATCTAGTGTCACTTTTAACGCAGACTTTGCGTAGTATAACCTAACCATGCTTAGGTAATCGGAACGACGCGTTACAGAGACTTGTGATGCGACATACTTAAATTGCATCACTTTTCAAGCACACCTCGCCTAATATAACCTAACCATGCTTAGGTAATTGGAACGACGCGTTAAAGAAAATTGAGACGCGACATATATAGCGTCACTATTAACGCACACTTTGCATAATATAACCTAACTATGCATAGGTAATTGGAACAATGCGTTAAAAAGACTTATGACATGACATAACTATATAGCGTCCCTTTTCACGCACACTTTGCATAATATAACCTAACCATTCATAGTAATCGTAACGACGCGTTAAAGAAACTTGTGGCGCGACATACTAATCTAGCCTCACTTTTAACGCACACTTTGCGTAATATAACCTAGCCATGCTTAGGTAATCAGAACGACGCGTTAAAGAGTCTTGTGACACGACATACTTATATAGCGTCACTTTTCACGCACACTTCGCGTAATATAACCTAGCCATGCTTAGGTAATCGGAACGATGCGTTAAAGAGATTTGAGACGCTACATACTATTCTATTGATCCTTTCAAGCACACTTTGCGTACTATAACCTAACCATGCTTAGGTAACCGGAACGACGGGTTAGAGTGACTTGTGACGCGACATAACCATGGTAATCGAAACGACACGTTAAAGTGAGTTGAGACGCAACATACTAATCTCGTGTCACTTTAACGCGCATTGTGTGTAATATAACCTAACCATGCTCAGGTAATCGGAACGACGTGTTAAAGAGACTTGTGACACGACTTACTTATATAGCGTCACTTTGCACGAACACTTTTCGTAATATAACATAACCATTGTTAGGTAATCAGAACGACGCGTTAAAGAGACTTGTGACACGACATACTAATCTAGTGTGACTCTTTAACGCACACTTTGCGTAATATAACCTAACCATGCTTAGGTAATCGGAACGACGTGTTAAAGGGACTTGAGAAGCGACATACTAATCTAGCATCACTTTTCACGCACAGTATGCGTAATATAACCTAACCATGCTTAGGTAATCAAAACGACTCGTTAAAAAGACTTGTGACGCGACATACTACTAATTTAGCGTCACTTTTAATGCACACTTTGCGTTATATAATCTAACCATGCATAGGTAATCAGAACGACGCATTAAAGAGACTTGTGAAACGACATAATAATCTAGCGTCACTTTTAGCGCACACTTAGCGTAATATAACCTAACCATGGTTAGGTAATCAGAACAACCCGTTAAAGAGACTTGAGACGCGACATACTAATCTAGCATCACTTTTAACGCACACTTTGCATAATATAACCGAACCATGCTTAGGTAATCGAAACGACGCGTTAAAGAGACATAAGACGCGACATACTTTCATAGTGTCACTTTTAACGCACACTTTGCGTAATATAACCTCACAATGCATAGGTAATTGGAACGACGCCTTAAAGAGACTTATATAGCGTCCCTTTTCACGCTCACTTTGCATAATATAACCTAACCATGCATAGGTAATCGGTTGAGGAGTTAATTAGACCTGTGACGCGACATACTAATCTAGCCTCACTTTTAACGCACACTTTACGTAATATAACCTAACCATGCTTTGGTAATCGGAACGACGCGTTAAAGAGACTTGTGTCGCGACATACTTATATAGCGTCACTTTTCACGCACACATTGCGTAATATAACCTAACCATGCTTAGGTAATCGGAACAACGCGATAAAGAGACTTGTGACGCGACATTATATAGCGTCACTTTTCACGCAAACTTAGCGTAATATAACCAAACCATAGGTAATCAGAACAACTTGTTAAAGAGACTTGAGACGCGACATACTAATCTAGCATCACTTTTAACGCACACTTTGCGTAATATAACCGAACCATGCTTATGTAATAGAAACGACGCGTTAAAGAGACTTAAGACGCGACATACTTATATAGCGTCACTTTTAACGCACACTTTGCGTAATATAACCAAAAAATGCATAGGTAATTGGAATGACGCCTTAAAGAGACTTGTGACGCGACATACTTATATAGCGTCCCTTTTCACGCTCACTTTGCATAATATAACCTAACCATGCATAGGTAGTCAGCCGACGCGTTAATGAGACTTGTGACGCGAAATTCTAATCTAGCCTCACTATTAACTCACACTTTGCGTAATATAACCTAACCATGCTTTGGTAATTGGAACGACGCGTTAAAGAGACTTGTGTCACGACATACTTATATAGCGTCATTTTTCACGCACACTTTGCGTAATATAACCTAACCATGCTTAGGTAATCGGAACAACACGTTAAAGAGACTTGTGACGCGACATACTTATATAGCGTCACTTTTCACGCAAACTTTGCGTAATATAACCAAACCATTGTTAGTTAATCAGAACGACGCGTTAAAGAGACTTGTATCGCGACATATTAATCTAGCGTCATTTTTAATGCACACTTAGCGTAATATAACCTAACCATGCTTAGATAATCGAAACAAAGCGTTAAAGAGACTTGTGATGCGACATACTTATATAGCGTCACTTTTTACGCACACTTTACGTAAAATTACCCAACCACTGATAGGTAATCAGAACGACGAGTTAAAGAGACTTGTGACCCGATATACTAATCTAGTGTCACTTTTAACACACCCTTCGCGTAAAATAACCTAACCATGCTTAGGTAATCGGAACGACGCGTTAAAGTGACTTGAGGCGCGACATACTAATCTAAAGTTACTTATAACGCATACTTTGCGTAATATAACCTATCCATGCTTAGGTAATCGGAACGACGTGTTAAAAAGACTTGTGATGTGACATACTTATCTAGCGTCACTTTATGTAATATAACCTAACCATTGTTAGGTCAGAACGATGCGTTAATGAGACTTGTGACGCGACATTCTAATCTAGCCTCACTATTAACTCACACTTTGCGTAATATAACCTAACCATGATTTGGTAATTGGAACGACGCGTTAAAGAGACTTGTGTCACGACATACTTATATAGCGTCACTTTTCACGCACACTTTGCGTAATATAACCTAACCATGCTTAGGTAATCGGAACAACACGTTAAAGAGACTTGTGAGCGACATACTTATATAGCGACACTTTTCACGCAAACTTTGCGTAATATAACCAAACCATTGTTAGTTAATCAGAACGACGCGTTAAAGAGACTTGTATTGCGACATATTAATCTAGCGTCATTTTTAATGCACACCTAGCGTAATATAACCTAACCATGCTTAGATAATCGAAACAAAGCGTTAAAGTGACTTGTGACGCGACATACTAATCTAGTGTCACTTTTAATGTACACTTTGCATCATATAACCTAACCACGCTTAGGTAATCTGAACGACGTGTTAAAGAGACTTGAGACGCGACATACTACTAATCTAGTATCACTTTTCACCCACACTTTGCGTAATATAGCCTAACTATGCTAAAGAGATTTCATACGCGACATACTACTAAACTAGCGTCACTTTAAATGCACACTTTGCGTTATATAACCTAACCATGCCTAGGTAATCATAACAACTCGTTGAATAGACTTGTGATGGGACATAGTAATATAGAGTCACTTTTCACGCACACTTTGCGTAATATAACCTAACCATGCATCGCTAATCGGAACGGCATGTTAAAGAGACTTGTGATGCGACTGAAAAATCGAGCGTCACTTTTAACGCACACTTTGCGTAATATAGCCTAACTATGCTTTGGTATTCTGAATGACGCGTTAAAGAGACTTGTGCGCGACATACTTATCTAGCATCACTTTTCACGCACACTTTGCGTAATATAACCTAACCATACTTAGGTAATCGGAACGACGCGTTAAAGAGACTTGTATCTAGCGTCACATTTAACGCACACTTAGCGTAATATAACCTAACAATGCTTAGGTAATCGGAACAACGCGTTAAAGAGACTTGAGACGCGACATACTAATCTAGTGTCACTTTTAATGTACACTTTGCATCATATAACATAACCACGCTTAGGTAATCTGAACGACGCGTTAAAGAGACTTGAGACGCGACATACTACTAATCTAGTATCACTTTTCACCCACACTTTGCGTAATATAACCTAACCACGCTAAGGTAATCAGAATGACACGTTAAAGAGATTTCTTACGCGACATACTACTAAACTAGCGTCACTTTTAATGCACACATTGTGTTATATAACCTAACCATGCCTAGGTAATCGGAACAACTCGTTGAATAGACTTGTGATGGGACATAGTAATATAGAGTCACTTTTCACGCACACTTTGCGTAATATAACCTAACCATGCATAGCAAATCGGAACGGCGTGTTAAAGAGACTTGTGATGCGACTGAAAAATCGAGCGTCACTTTTAACGCACACTTTACGTAATATAGCCTAACCATGCTTTGGTATTCTGAATGACGCGTAAAAGAGACTTGTGCGCGACATACTTATCTAGCATCACTTTTCACGAACACTTTGCGTACTATAACCTAACCATACTTAGGTAATCGGAACGACGCGTTAAAGAGACTTGTATCTAGCGTCACATTTAACGCACACTTAGCGTAATATAACTTAACAATGCTTAGGTAATCGGAACGACGCGTTAAAGAGACTTGAGACGCGACATACTAATCTAGCGTCACTTTTAACGCACACTTTGCGTAATATAACCGAATTATACTTAGGTAACCGCAACGACGCGTTAAAGAGACTTAAGACACAACATGCTTATGTAGCGTCACTTTTAACGCACACTTTGTGTAATATAACCTAACCATGCATAGGTAATTGGAACGAAGCGTTAAAGAGACTTGTTACGAGATATACTTTTATTGCGTCACTTTTCATGCACCCTTCGCGTAATATAACCTAACCATGCTTAGGGAATCAGAACGATGCGATAAAGAGACTTGAGACGCGACATACTAATCTAGCGACACTTTTAAAACACAAGCTTAGGCAATCGGAACGACGCGTTAAAGAGACTTGAGACGCGACATAATAATCTAGCGTCACTTTTGACACACGCTTTGCTTTGCGCAAATAACCTACCCATGCTTAGGTAATCGGAACAACGCAGATTTGAGACGCGACATACTAATCTAGCGTCACTTTTCACGCACCCTTTGCGTAATATAACCTAACCATGCTTGGGTAATCGTAACGACGCGTTAAAGAGACTTCAGACGCGACATACTAATCTATTGTTACTTTTCACGCACACTTTGCGTAATATAACCTAACCATGCTTAGGTAATCGGAATAACGCGTAAAAGAGACTTGTGACGCGACATAAGCATGGTAATCGAAATGACGCGTTAAAGAGACTTGAGACGCGCCATACTAATCTAGCGTCACTTTTTACATACACTTTGCGTAATATAACCTAACCATGCATAGGTAATCGGAACGTCGCGTTAAAGAGACTTAAGACGCGACATACTAATCTAGCGTCACTTTTCACGCACAATTTGCGTAATATAACCCAGCCATGCTTAGGTAATCCGATCGACGCGTTAAACAGACTTGAGACACAGCATAATAATCTAGCGTCACTTTTGACACACGCTTTGTGTAAATAACCTAACCATGCTTAGGTAATCGGAACGACGCGTATAAGAGATTTGAGACGCTACATACTAATCTAGCGTCTCTTTTCACGCACCCTTTGCGTAATATAACCTAACCATGCTTAGGTAATCGGAACGACGCGTTAAATAGACTTGAGATGCGACATACTAAGCTAGTCACTTTTCATGCAGACTTTGCGTAATATAACCTAACCATGCTTAGGTAATCGTAACGATGCGCTAAAGAGACTTTAGACGTGACATACTAACTATTGTTACTTGTCACGCACACTTTGCGTACTATAACCTAACCATGCTTAAGGTAATCGGAACGACGCGTTAGAGAGACTTGTGACGCGACATAAGCATGGTAATAGAAACGATGCATTAAAGTCAGTTGAGACGCGACATACTAATCTAGCGTCACTTTTCACGTAAACTTTGCATAATATAACAACCATACTTAGGTAATCGGAACGACGCATTAAAGAGCCTTAAGACGGGACATTCTAATCTAGCGTCACCTTTCACGCACACCTTGCGTAATATAACCTAACCATGCTTAGGTAATCGGAACGACGCGTTAAATAGACTTGAGATGCAACATACTAATCTAGCATTACTTCTCTCACACACTTTGCGTAATATAACCTAACCATTCTTGGATAATCGGAACGATACGTTAAAGTGACTTGAGACGCGACATACTAATCTAGCAACACTTTTCACGCATAATTTGCATAATATAACCTTGCCATGCTTATGTAATCCAATCGACGCGTTATACAGACTTGAGACCCGGCATAATAATCTAGCGTCACTTTGGACACACGCTTTGTGTAAATAACCTAACCATGCTTAGGTAATCGGAACGACGCGTTAAAGAGATTTGAGATGCGACATACTAATCTAGCATCACTTTTCACGTACACATTGCATAATATAACCTAACCATGTTAAGGTAATCGGAACGACGAGTTAGATAGACTTAAGTCATGGCATACTAATCTATTGTCATTTCTCACGCAAACTTTGCGTAATATAACCTAACCATGCTTAAGTAATTGGAACGACTCTTTAAATGGACTTGAGTCGCAACATACTAATCTATTTTTATTTTTTACGCACACTTTGGTAATCGGAACGACGCGTTAGAGATACTTGTGATGCGACATAAGCATGGTAATCGAATCGACGCGTTAAAAAGACTAGAGACGCGCCATATTAATCTAGCGTCACTTTTTACGCACACTTTGCGTATTATAACCTAACCATGCTTAGGAAATCAGAACGATGCGTTAGAGAGACTTGAGACGCGACATACTATACTCTAGTGTCACTTTTCACGCACACTTTACGTAATATAACCTAACCATGGTTAGGAAATTGAAACAACGCGTTAGAGAGACAATAGACGCAACATGCTGATTTAATGTCACTTTTCACGCAACTTTGCGTAATATAACTAACCATGCATAGGTAATCGGAACAACACGTTAAAGAGACTTGTGACGCGAGATAAGCATTGTAATCGAAATGACGCTTTAAAGAGACTTGAGACGAAACAAACTAACACACACTTTGCGTAATATAACCTAACCATGCTTAGATAATCGAAACGACGCGCTAAAGAGACTTGAGATTGGACATACTATTCAAGCTTCACTTTTCACGCACACTTTGCGTAATATAACCTAGCCATGCTTAGGTAATCCGATCGACACGTTAAACAGACTTGAGACGCGTCATAATAATCTAGTGTCACTTTTGACACACGCTTTTCGTAAATAACCAAACCATGCTTAGGTAATCGGAACAACGCGTTAAAGAGATTTGATATGCGACATACTAATCTCGCGTCACTTTTCACGCACCCTTTGCGTAATATAACCTAACCATGCTTAGGTAATCGGAACGACGCGTTCAATAGACTTGAGATGTGACAAACTAATGTAGTCACTTTTCACGCACACTTTGCGTAATATAACCTAACCATGATTGGGTAATCGTGACGACGCGTTAAAGAGACTTCAGACGCGACATACTAATCTATTGTTACTTTTCACGCACACTTTGCGTAATATAACCTAACCATGCTAAGGTAATCGGAATGACGAGTTAGATAGACTTAAGTCGCGACATACTAATCCATTGTCATTTTTCACGCAAATTTTGCGTAATATAACCTAACCATGCTTAAGTAATTGGAACGACTCTTTAAATGGACTTGAGTCGCAACATACTAATCTATTGTCATTTTTCACGCACACTTTGGTAATCGGAACGACGCGTTAGTGAGACTTGTGATGCGTCATAAGCATGGTAATCGAAACGACGCGTTAAAAATATTTGAGACGCGTGATATTAATATAGCGCCACTTTTTACGCACACTTTGCGCAATATAACCTAACAATGCTTAGGAAATCGGAACGACGCGTTAGAGAGACTTGAGACAAGACATACTACTTTGGTGTCGCTTTTCACACACACTTTACGTAATATAACCATGCTTAGGAAATTGAAACGACGCGTTAGAGAGACATTAGACGCGACATACTTATTTAACGTCACTTTTCACGCAAACTTTGCGTAATATAACCTAACCAAGTATAGGTAATCAGAACAACGCATTACGCGAGATAAGCATGGTAATCGAAATGACGCTTTAAAGAGACTTGAGACGAATCATACTAACACACACTTTGCGTAATATAACCTAACCATGCTTAGATAATCGAAACGACGCGTTAAAAAGAATTGAGATTGGACATACTATTCTAGCGTCACTTTTCACGCACACTTTGCGTAATATAACCTAACCCTGCTTAGGTAAACGGGACGACGCAAATCGAAATGATGTGCTAAAGAGACTTGAGACACGACATACTAATCTAGCGTCACTTTTCACGCACACCTTGCGTAAAATAACCTAACAAGGCTTAGGTAATAAGAACGAAGTGTTAGATAGACTTAAGACGCGACATACTTATCAATTGTCTTTTTTCACGCATAACCTAACCATGCTTAAGTAATCTGAACGACGCGTAAATAGACTTGAGATGCGACATACTAATCTACTGTCATTTTTCACGCACACTTTGTGTAATATAACCTAGCCATGCTTAGGTAATCCGATCGACACGTTAAACACACTTGAGACGCGACATAATAATCTAGCGTCACTTTTGACACATGCTTTTCGTAAATAACCAAACCATGCTTAGGTAATCAGAACAACGCGTTAAAGATATTTGAGACGCGACATACTAATCTCGCGTCACTTTTCACGCACCCTTTGCGTAATATAACCTAACCATGCTTAGGTAATCGGAATGACGCGTTCAATAGACTTGAGATGCGACAAACTAATGTAGTCACTTTTCACGCACACTTTGCGTAATATAACCTAACATCGTAACGATGCGTTAAAGAGACTTCAGACGCGACATACTAATCTATTGTTACTTTCTACGCACACTTTGCGTAATATAACCTAACCATGCTAAGGTAATCGGAACGACGAGTTAGATAGACTTAAGTCGCGACATACTAATCCTTTGTCATTTTTCACGCAAACTTTGCGTAATATAACCTAACCATGCTTAAGTAATTGGAACGACTCTTTAAATGGACTTGAGTCGCAACACACTAATCTATTGTCATTTTTCACGCACACTTTGGTAATCGGAACGACGCGTTAGTGAGACTTGTGATGCGACATAAGCATGGTAATCGAAACGACGCGTTAAAAATACTTGAGACGCGTGATATTAATCTAGCGTCACTTTTTACGCACACTTTGCGCAATATAACCTAACAATGCTTAGGAAATCGGAACGACGCGTTAGAGAGACTTTGAGACGAGACATACTACTCTGGTGTCGCTTTTCACGCACACTTTACGTAATATAACCATGCTTTGGAAATTGAAACGACGCGTTTGAGAGACATTAGACGCGACATACTGATTTAACGTCACTTTTCACGCAAACTTTGCGTAATATAACCTAACCAAGTATAGGTAATCAGAACACCGCATTAAAGAGACTTGTGACGCGAGATAAGCATGGTAATCGAAACGACGCTTTAAAGAGACTTGAGACGAATCATACTAACACACACTTTGCGTAATATAACCTAACCATGCTTAGATAATCGAAACGACGAGTTAAAAAGACTTGAGGTTGGACATACTATTCTAGCGTCACTTTTCACGCACACTTTGCGTAATATAACCTAACCCTGCTTAGGTAAACGGGACGACGCAAATCGAAATGATGTGCTAAAGAGACTTGAGACACGACATACTAATCTAGCGTCACTTTTCACGCACACCTTGCGTAAAATAACCTGACAAGGCTTAGGTAATACGAACGACGTGTTAGATAGACTTAAGACGCGACATACTTATCAATTGTCTTTTTTCACGCATAACCTAACCATGCTTAAGTAATCTGAAAGACGCGTAAATAGACTTGCGATGCGACATACTAATCTACTTTCATTTTTCACGCACACTTTGTGTAATATAACCTAGCCATGCTTAGGTAATCCGATCGACACGTTAAACACACTTGAGACGCGACATAATAATCTAGCGTCACTTTTGACACACGCTTTTCGTAAATAACCAAACCATGCTTAGGTAATCGGAACAACGCGTTAAAGAGATTTGAGACGCGACATACTAATCTCGCGTCACTTTTCATGCACCCTTTGCGTAATATAACCTAACCATGCTTAGGTAATCGGAACAACGCGTTCAATAGACTTGAGATGCGACAAACTAATGTAGTCACTTTTCACGCACACTTTGCGTAATATAACCTAACCATGCTTGGGTAATCGTAACGACGCGTTAAAGAGACTTCAGACGCGACATACTAATCTATTGTTACTTTCTACGCACACTTTGCGTAATATAACCTAACCATGCTAAGGTAATCGGAACGACGAGTTAGATAGACTTAAGTCGCGACATACTAATCCATTGTCATTTTTCACGCAAACTTTACGTAATATAACCTAACCATGCTTAAGTAATTGGAACGACTCTTTAAATGGACTTGAGTCGCAACATACTAATCTATTGTCATTTTTCACGCACACTTTGGTAATCGGAACGACGCGTTTGTGAGACTTGTGATGCGACATAAGCATGGTAATCGAAACGACGCGTTAAAAATACTTGAGACGCGTGATATTAATCTAGCGTCACTTTTTACGCACACTTTGCGCAATATAACCTAACAATGCTTAGGAAATCGGAACGACGCGTTAGAGAGACTTGAGACGAGACATACTACTCTGGTGTCGCTTTTCACGCACACTTTACGTAATATAACCATGCTTAGGAAATTGAAACGACGCGTTAGAGAGTCATTAGACGCGACATACTTATTTAACGTCACTTTTCACGCAAACTTTGCGTAATATAACCTAACCAAGTATAGGTAATCAGAACAACGCATTAAAGAGATTTGTGACGCGAGATAAGCATGGTAATCGAAATGACGCTTTAAAGAGACTTGAGACGAATCATACTAACACACACTTTGCGTAATATAACCTAACCATGCTTAGATAATCGAAACGACGCGTTAAAAAGACTTGAGATTGGACATATTATTCTAGCGTCACTTTTCACGCACACTTTGCGTAATATAACATAACCCTGCTTAGGTGAACGGGACGACGCAAATCGAAATGATGTGCTAAAGAGACTTGAGACACGACATACTAATCTAGCGTCACATTTCACGCACACCTTGCGTAAAATAACCTAACAAGGCTTAGGTAATAAGAACGACGCGTTAGATAGACTTAAGACGCGACATACTTATCAATTGTCTTTTTTCACACATAACCTAACCATGCTTAAGTAATCTGAACGACGCGTAAATAGACTTGAGATGCGACATACTAATCTACTGTCATTGTTCACGCACACTTTGTGTAATATAACCTAGCCATGCTTAGGTAATCCGATCGACACGTTAAACACACTTGAGACGCGACATAATAATCTAGCGTCACTTTTGACACACGCTTTTCGTAAATAACCAAACCATGCTTAGGTAATCGAAACAACGCGTTAAAGAGATTTGAGACGCGACATACTAATATCGCGTCACTTTTCACGCACCCTTTGCGTAATATAACCTAACCATGCTTAGGTAATCGGAACGACGCGTTCAATAGACTTGCGACAAACTAATGTAGTCACTTTTCACGCACACTTTGCGTAATATAAGCTAACCATCTTGGGTAATCGTAAGGACGCGTTAAAGAGACTTCAGACGCGACATACTAATCTATTATTACTTTTCACGCACACTTTGCGTAATATAACCTAGCCATGCTAAGGTAAACGGAACGACGAGTTAGATAGACTTAAGTCGCGACATACTAATCCATTGTCATTTTTCACGCAAACTTTGCGTAATATGACCTAACCATGCTTAAGTAATTGGAACGACTCTTTAAATGGACTTGAGTCGCAACATTAGTAATCTATTGTCATTTTTCACGCACACTTTGGTAATCAGAACGACGCGTTAGTGAGACTTGTGATGCGACATAAGCATGGTAATCGAAACGACGCGTTAAAAATACTTGAGACGCGTGATATTAATCTAGCGTCACTTTTTACGCACACTTTGCGTAATATAACCTAACAATGCTTAGGAAATCGGAACGACGCGTTAGAGAGTCTTGAGACGCGACATACTACTCTGGTGTCGCTTTTCACGCACACTTTACGTAATATAACCATGCTTAGGAAATTGAAACGACGCGTTAGAGAGACATTAGACGCGACATACTGATTTAACGTCACTTTTCACGCAAAACTTTGCGTAATATAACCTAACCAAGTATAGGTAATCAGAACAATGCATTAAAGAGACTTGTGACGCGAGATAAGCATAGTAATCGAAAAGACGCTTTAAAGAGACTTGAGACGAATCATACTAACACACACTTTGCGTAATATAACCTAACCATGCTTAGATAATCGAAACGACGCGTTAAAAAGACTTGAGATTGGACATACTATTCTAGCGTCACTTTTCACGCACACTTTGCGTAATATAACCTAACCCTGCTTAGGTAAACGGGACGACGCAAATCGAAATGATGTGCTAAAGAGACTTGAGACACGACATACTAATCTAGCGTCACTTTTCACGCACACCTTGCGTAAAATAACCTAACAAGGCTTAGGTAATAAGAACGACGCGTTAGATAGACTTAAGACGCGACATACTTATCAATTGTCTTTTTTCACACATAACCTAACCATGCTTAAGTAATCTGAACGACGCGTAAATAGACTTGAGATGCGACATACTAATCTACTGTCATTTTTCACGCACACTTTGTGTAATATAACCTAGCCATGCTTAGGTAATCCGATCGACACGTTAAACACACTTGAGACGCGACATAATAATCTAGCGTCACTTTTGACACACGCTTTTCGTAAATAACCAAACCATGCTTAGGTAATCGGAACAACGCGTTAAAGAGATTTGAGACATGACATACTAATCTCGCGTCACTTTTCACGCACCCTTTGCGTAATATAACCTAACCTTGCTTAGGTAATCGGAACGACGCGTTCAATAGACTTGAGATGCGACAAACTAATGTAGTCACTTTTCACGCACACTTTGCGTAATATAACCTAACTATGCTTGGGTAATCGTAACGACGCGTTAAAGAGACTTCAGACGCGACATACTAATCTATTATTACTTTCTACGCACACTTTGCGTAATATAACCTAACCATGCTAAGGTAATCGGAACGACGAGTTAGATAGACTTAAGTCGCGACATACTAATCCATTGTCATTTTTCACGCAAACTTTGCGTAATATAACCTAACCATGCTTAAGTAATTGGAACGACTCTTTAAATGGACTTGAGTCGCAACATACTAATCCATTGTCATTTTTCACGCACACTTTCGTAATCGGAACGACGCGTTAGTGAGACTTGTGATGCGACATAAGCATGTTAATCGAAACGACGCGTTAAAAATACTTGAGACGCGTGATATTAATCTAGCGTCACTTTTTACGCACACTTTGCGTAATATAACCAAACAATGCTTAGGAAATCGGAACGACGCGTTAGAGAGACTTGAGACGCGACATACTACTCTGGTGTCGCTTTTCATGCACACTTTACGTAATATAACCATGCTTAGGAAATTCAAACGACGCGTTAGAGAGACTTTAGACGCGACATACTTATTTAACGTCACTTTTCACGCAAACTTTGCGTAATATAACCTAACCAAGTATAGGTAATCAGAACAACGCATTAAAGAGACTTGTGACGCGAGATAAGCATAGTAATCGAAACGACGCTTTAAAGAGACTTGAGACGAATCATACTAACACACACTTTGCGTAATATAACCTAACCATGCTTAGATAATCGAAACGACGCGTTAAAAAGACTTGAGATTGGACATACTATTCTAGCGTCACTTTTCACGCACACTTTGCGTAATATAACCTAACCCTGCTTAGGTAAACGGGACGACGCAAATCGAAATGATGTGCTAAAGAGACTTGAGACACGACATACTAATCTAGCGTCACTTTTCACGCACACCTTGCGTAAAATAACCTAACAAGGCTTAGGTAATAAGAACGACGCGTTAGATAGACTTAAGACGCGACATACTTATCAATTGTCTTTTTTCACGCATAACCTAACCATGCTTAAGTAATCTGACCGATGCGTAAATAGACTTGAGATGCGACATACTAATCTATTGTCATTTTTCACGCACACTTTGTGTAATATAACCTAGCCATGCTTAGGTAATCTGATCGACACGTTAAACACACTTGAGACACGACATAATAATCTAGCGTCACTTTTGACACACGCTTTTCGTAAATAACCAAACCATGCTTAGGTAATCGGAACAACGCGTTAAAGAGATTTGAGACGCGACATACTAATCTCGCGTCACTTTTCACGCACCCTTTGCGTAATATAACCTAACCATGCTTAAGTAATCGGAACGACGCGTTCAATAGACTTGATATGCGACAAACTATTCTAGTCACTATTCACGCACACTTTGCGTAATATAACCTAACCATGCTTGGGTAATCGTAACGACGTGTTAAAGAGACTTCAGACGCGACATACTAATCTATTGTTACTTTTCACGCACACTTTGCGTACTATAATCTAACCATGCTTAAGGTAATCGGAACGACGCGTTAGAGAGACTTGTGACGCGACATAAGCATGGTAATCAACACAACGTGTTAAAGATACTTGAGACGCGACATACTAATCTAGCATCACTTTTCACGCAAACTTTGCATATTATAACAACCATGATTAGGAATCGGAACGATGCATTAAAGAGCCTTGAGACGCGACATACTAATCTAGCGTCACCTTTCACGCACACCTTGCGTAATATAACGTAACCATGCTTAGGTAATCGGAACAACGTATTAAAGAGACTGGAGACGCGACATACTAATCTAGCATTACTTTTCTCGCACACTTTGCGCAATATGACCAAACCATTCTTGGGTAATCGGAACGACGCGTTAAAGAGACTTGAGACGCGACATACTAATCTATTTTTACTTTTCACGCACGCTTTGCGTAATCTTAGGTAATCGGAACGACCCGTTAGAGAGACTTGTGACGCGACATAAGCATGGTAATCAAAACGACGCGTTAAAGAGACTTGAGACGCGATATACTAATCTAGTGTCAATTTTCACGTACACATTGCATAACAAAACCTAACCATGCTTAGGTAATTGAAACGACGAGTTAGATTGACCTAAGACGCGACATACTAATCTATTGTCATTTTTCACGCACACATCGCGTAATATTACCTAACCATGCTTAAGTAATTGGAACGACGCGTTAAATGGACTTGAGACACGACATACTAATCTATTGTCATTTTTCACGCACCCTTTGGGTAATATAACCTAACCATGCTTAGGTAATCGGAACGATGTGTTAGAGAGACTTCTGACGCGACATAAGCATGGTAATTGAAAAGACGCGTTAAAAAGACTTAAGATATGCCATATTAATCTAGCGTCACTTTGTACGCACACCTTGCGTAATATAACGTAACCATGCTTTGGAAATCGGAATGACGCGTTAGAGAGACTTGAGACGCCCATACTAATCAAGTTTCACTTTTCACTCACAATTTGCATAATATAACATAACCATGCTTAGGAAATCGGAACGACGCATAAAAGAGCCTTGAGACGGGACATTCTAATCTAGCATCACCTTTCACGCACACCTTGCGTAATATAACCTAACCATTCTTGGGTAATCGGAACGATGCGTTAAAGAGACTTGAGATGCGACATACTAATCTATTGTTACTTTTCACGCACACTGTGCGTAATATAACCTAACCATTCTTAGGTAATCGGAACGACCCATTAGAGAGACTTGTGACGCGACATAAGCATGGTAATCAAAACGACGCGTTAAAGAGACTTGAGACGTGATAATCTAGAGTCACTTTTCACGTACACATTGCATAATATAGCCTAACAATGCTTAGGTAATCGAAACGATGAGTTAGATTGACTTTAGATGCGACATACTAATCTATTGTCATTTTTCACGCACACATTGCGTAATATTACCTAACCATGCTTAAGTAATTGGAACGACGCGTTAAATTCACTTAAGACGCGACATACTAATCTATTGTCATTTTTCTTGCACACTCTGCGTGTAACCATGCTTAATTAATCGGAACGATGCGTTATAAAGACATTAGACGCGCCATATTAATCTAGCGTCACTTTGTACGCACACTTTGAGTAATATACCCTAACCATGCTAAGGAAATTGGAACGAAGCGCTAGAGAGACTTGAGACGCCCATACTAATCTAGTTTCACTTTTCACGCACATTTTGCGTAATATAACCGGACCATGCTTAGGAAATCGGAACGACGCGTTAGAGAGACTTGAGGCGCGACATACTGATCTAAAGTCTCTTTTCAAGGACACTTTGCGCAATATTACCATGCTTAGAGGTAATCGGAACGACGCGTTAAAGAGACTTGTGACGCGAGATAATCATGGTAATTGGAACGACGATTTAATAAGACTTGAGATGCGACATACTTATATAGCGACCCTATTCACGCACACTTCGCATAAAATAACCTAACCATGCATAGGTAATCGGAACGACGCGTTAAAGAGACTTGTGACGCGACATACAATTCTAGTGTCACTTTTAACGCACATTTTGCGTAATATAACCTAACCATGCTTAGGTAATCGGAACGATGCGTTACAGAGACTTGTGCTGCGACATACTTAAATTGCATCACTTTTCAAGCATCCTAACCATGCTTAGGTAATTGGAACGACGCGTTAAAGAAAATTGAGATGCGACATATATAGCGTCACTTTTGACGCACACTTTGCGTAGTATAACCTAACTATGCATAGGTAATTGGAACGACGCGTTAACGAGACTTGGGACACGACATAACTATATAGCGTCCCTTTTCACGCACACTTTGCATAATATAACCTAACCATTCATAGTAATCGGAATGACGCGTTAAAGAGACTTGTGACGCGACATACTAATCTAGCCTCACTTTTAATGCACACTTTGCGTAATGTAACCTAGCCATGCTTAGGTAATCAGAACGACGCGTTAAAGAGTCTTGTGACACGACATACTTATATAGCGTCACTTTTCACGCACACTTCGCGTAATATAACCTAGCGATGCTTAGGTAATCGGAACGATGCGTTAAAGAGATTTGAGACGCTACATACTAATCTCCTTTCACGCAAACTTTGCGTATTATAACCTAACCATGCTTAGGTAACCGTAACGACGGGTTAGAGTGACTTT
The DNA here is from genome assembly GCF_937616625.2 of Mercurialis annua. NCBI lineage: Eukaryota > Viridiplantae > Streptophyta > Magnoliopsida > Malpighiales > Euphorbiaceae > Mercurialis > Mercurialis annua. The sequence continues at coordinate 26,128,758 of NC_065576.1, forward strand.
TGACGCGACATAAGCATGGTAATCGAAACGACGCGTTAAAGAGACTTGAGACGCAACATACTAATCTAGTATCACTTTAACGCCCACTGTGCGTAATATAACCTAACCATGCTTTGGTAATTGGAACGACGCGTTAAAGAGGCTTGTGACGCGACTTACTTATATAGCGTCACTTTTCACGCACACTTTATGTAATATAACATAACCATTGTTAGGTAATCAGAACGATGCGTTAAAGAGACTTGTTACATGACATACTAATCTAGCGTCACTTTTTAACGCACACTTTGCGTAATATAACCTAACCATGCTTAGGTAATCGGAACGACGTGTTAAAGAGCCTTGAGAAGCGACATACTAATCTAGAATCACTTTTCATGCACACTTTGCGTAATATAACGTAACCATGCTTAGGTAATCAAAATGACGCGTTAAAGAGACTTGTGACGCGACATACTACTAATTTAGCGTCACTTTTAACGCACACTTTGCATTATATAATCTAACCATGCATATGTAATCGGAACGACGCGTTAAAGAGACTTGTGACACGACATAATAATCTAGCGTCACTTTTAGCGCACACTTAGCGTAATATAACCTAACCATGCTTAGGTAATCAGAACAACCCGTTAAAGAGACTTGAGACGCGACATACTAATCTTGCATCACTTTTAACGCACACTTTGTGTAATATAACCGAACCATGCTTAGGTAATCAAAACGACGCGTTAAAGAGACTTAAGACGCGACATACTTATATAGCGTCACTTATAACGCACACTTTGCGTAATATAACCTAACAATGCATAGGTAATTGAAACGACACCTTACGCGACATACTTATATAGCGTCCCTTTTCACGCTCACTTTGCATAATATAACCTAACCATGCATAGGTAATCGTCCGACGCGTTAATGAGACTTGTGACGCGACATACTAATCTAGCCTCACTTTTAACGCACACTTTGCGTAATATAACCTAACCATGCTTTGGTAATCGGAACGACGCGTTAAAGAGACTTATGTCGCGACATACTTATATAGCGTCACTTTTCACGCACATTTTGCGTAATATAACCTAAGCATGCTTAGGTAATCGGAACAACGCGTTAAAGATACTTGTGACGCGACATTATATAGCGTCACTTTTCACGCAAACTTAGCGTAATATAACCAAACCATAGGTAATCAGAACAACCCGTTAAAGAGACTTGAGACGCGACATACTAATCTAGCATCACTTTTAACGCACACTTTGCGTAATATAACCGAATCATGCTTAGGTAATAGAAACGACGCGTTAAAGAGACTTAAGACGCGACATACTTATATAGCGCCAATTTTAACGCACACTTTGCGTAATATAACCTAACAATGCATAGGTAATTGGAACGATGCCTTAAAGAGACTTGTGACGCGACATACTTATATAGCGTCCCTTTTCACGCTCACTTTGTATAATATAACCTAACCATGCATAGGTAATCGGCTGACGCGTTAATGAGACTTGTGACGCGACATACTAATCTAGCCTCACTTTTAACGCACACTTTGCGTAATATAACTTAACCATGCTTTGGTAATCGGAACGACACGTTAAAGAGACTTGTGTCGCGACATACTTATATAGCGTCACGTTTCACGCACACTTTGCGTAATATAACCTAACCATGCTTAGGTAATCGGAACAACGCGTTAAAGAGACTTGTGACGCGACATACTTATATAGCGTCACTTTTCACGCAAACTTTTCGTAATATAGCCAAAACATTGTTCTTTAATCAGAACGACGCGTTAAAGAGACTTGTATCGCAACATATTAATCTAGCGTCATTTTAACGCACACTTAGTATAATATAACCTAACCATGCTTAGATAATCGAAACGAAGCGTTAAAGAGACTTGTGATGCAACATACTTATATAGCGTCACTTTTCACGCACACTTTACGTAAAATAACCCAACCGTTGTGTTATATCAGAACGACGAGTTAAAGAGACTTGTGACCCGATATACTAATGTAGTGTCACTTTTAACTCACCCTTCGCGTAAAATAACCTAACCATGCTTAGGTAATCGGAATGATGCAACAAAGAGACTTGAGATGCGACCTACTAAACTAGTGACACTTTTGAAACACACTTTGCGTAATATAACCTAACCATGCTTAGGTAATCGGAACGACGCGTTAAAGAGACTTGAGACGTGACATACTAATCTAACGTCACTTATAACGCATACTTAGGTAATGGGAACGACGTGTTAAAAAGACTGGTGATGTGACATACTTATCTAGCATCACTTTTCACACACACTTTATGTAATATAACCTAACCATTGTTAGGTCAGAACGATGAGTTAAAAAGACTTGTGACGCGACATTCTAATCTAGTGTCACTTTTAATGTACACTTTGCGTTATATAACCTAACCATGCCTAGGTAATCGGAACAACTCGTTGAATAGACTTGTGATGGGACATAGTAATATAGAGTCACTTTTCACGCACACTTTGCGTAATATAACCTAACCATGCATAGCTAATCGGAACGGCGTGTTAAAGAGACTTGTGATGCGAAAGAATAATCGAGCGTCACTTTTAACGCACACTTTGCGTAATATAGCCTAACCATGCTTTGTTATTCAGAACGACGCGATAAAGAGACTTGTGCGCGACATACTTATCTAGCATCACTTTTCACGCACACTTTGCGTAATATAACCTAACCATGCTTAGGTAATCGGAACGGCGCGTTAAAGAGACTTGTATCTAGCGTCACATTTAACGCACACTTAGCGTAATATAACCTAACCATGCTTAGGTAATCGGAACGACGCGTTCAAGAGACTTGAGACGCGATATACTAATCTAGCGTCACTTTTGACGCACACTTTGCGTAATATAACCGAATTATACTTAGGTAATCGCAACGACGCGTTGAAGAGACTTAAGACGCAACATACTTATAAAGCGTCACTTTTAATGCACACTTTGTGTAATATAACCTAACCATGCATAGGTAATTGGAACGAAGCGTTAAAGAGACTTGTGACGGGATATACTTTTATTGCGTCACTTTTCATGCACCCTTTGCGTAATATAACCTAACCATGCTTAGGTAATCGGAACGATGCGACAAAGAGACTTGAGACGCGACATACTAATCTAGCGACACTTTTAAAACACAAGCTTAGGCAATCGGAACGATGCGTTAAAGAGACATGAGACGCGACATACTAATATAGCGTCACTTATAACGCACACTTTGCCTAATATAACCTAACAATGCTTAGGTAATCGGAAAGACGTGTTAAAAAGACTTGTGATGCGACATACTTATATAGCGGCACTTTTCACGCACAGTTTACGTAATATAACCTAACCATTGTTAGGTCGGAACGACGCGTTAAAAAGGCTTGTGATGCGACATACTAATCTAGCGTCAGTTTAAACGCACACTTTGGGTCATATAACCTAACCGCGATTAGGTAATCGGAACGACGCGTTAAAGAGACTTGAGACGCGACATACTACTAATCTAGCATCACTTTTCACGCACACATTGCATAATATAACCTAACCACGCTTTGGAAATTTGAATGACACGTTAAAGAGATTTGAGACGCGACATAATACTAATCTACCGTCACTTTTAACTCACACTTTGCGTTATATAACCTAACCATGCTTAGGTAATAGGAGCGACTCATTAAATAGACTTGTGACGGGACATAGTAATCTAAATTCACTTTTCACGCACACTTTGCGTAATATAACCTAGCCATGAATAGGTAATTGGAACGGAGCGTTAAAGAGACTTGTGACGCGACATACTTATCTACCGCACACTTTGCGTAATATAACCTAACCATGCTTAGGTAATCGAAACGACGCGTTAAAGAGACTTGTTTCTAGCATCACATTTAATGCACACTTAGCGTAATATAACCTAGCCATGCTTAGGTAATCGGAACGACGCGTTAAAGAGACTTTAGACGCGACATACTAATCTAGCGTCACTTTTAACGCACATTTGGCGCAACATAACCGAACCATGCTTAGGTAATTGGAACGACGCGTTAAAGTGACATAAGACGCAACATACTTATATAGCGTTACTTTTAACGCACACTTGCGTAATATAAACTAACCATACATAGGTAATTGAAAGACGCGTTGAAGAGACTTCTGAAGCGACATACTTATATAGCGTCCCTTTTCACGCACACTTTGCATAATATGACATAACCATGCATAGGTAATCGGCAAACGCGTTAAAGACACTTGTGACGCGATATACTAATCTAGCCTCACTTTTAACGCACACTTTGCGTAATATAATCTAACCATGCTTAGGTAATCGGAACGACGCGTTAAAGAGAGTTGTTACGCGACTTACTTATATAGCGTCACTTTTCACGGACACTTTGCTTAATATAACCTAAACATGCTTAGGTAATTGGAACGACGAGTTAAAGAGACTTGTGACGAGACATACTTATATAGCGTCACTTTTCACGCACACTGCATAATATAACCAAACCATTGTTAGGTAATAAGAACGACACGTTAAAGAGACTTGTAACGCGGCATATTAATCTAGTCACTTTTAACGCACACTTAGAGTAATATAACCTAACCTTGCTTAGATAATCGGTACGACGCGTTAAAGAGACTTGTGATGCAACATACTTATATAGCGTCGCTTTTCACGCACACTTTACATAAAATAACCTAACCATTGTTAGGTAGTCAAAATGACGCATCAAAGAGACTTGTGACGTGACATACTAATCTAGTGTCACTATTAACGCACCCTTTGCATAATATAACGTAACCATGTTTAGGTAATCGGAACGATGCGTCAAAGGGACCTGAGACGCGACATACTAAACTAGCAACACTTTTAAAACACACTCTGCGTTATATAACCTAACCATGCTTAGCTAATCGGAACGACGCGTCAATAGACTTGAGACGCGACATACTAATCAATTGTTATTTTTACACACACTTCGCGTAATATAACCTAACCATGCTTTGGTAATCGGAACAACTTGTTAAAGAGACTTGTGACGCGACATAAGCATGGTAATCGAAACGACGCGTGAAAGAAACTTGAGACGCGCCATACTAATCTAGCGTCAGTTTTACGCACATTTTGTGTAATATAACCTAACATGCTTAGGTAATCGAAACGACGCGTTAAAGAGACTTGAAACGCGTCATACTAATCTAGCGTCACTTTTCACGCACATTTTGCGTAATATAACCTAACCATGCTTAGGAAATTGAAACGACGTGTTAGAAAGACTTGAGACGCGACATACTGATCTAACGTCACTTTTCACGCACACTTTGCGTAATATAACCGAATCATGCTTAGGTAATAGAAACGACGCGTTAAAGAGACTTAAGACGCGACATACTTATATAGCGCCAATTTTAACGCATACTTTGCGTAATATAACCTAACAATGCATAGGTAATTGGAACGATGCCTTAAAGAGACTTGTGACGCGACATACTTATATAGCGTCCCTTTTCACGCTCACTTTGTATAATATAACCTAACCATGCATAGGTAATCGGCTGACGCGTTAATGAGACTTGTGACGCGACATACTAATCTAGCCTCACTTTTAACGCACACTTTGCGTAATATAACTTAACCATGCTTTGGTAATCGGAACGACACGTTAAAGAGACTTGTGTCGCGACATACTTATATAGCGTCACGTTTCACGCACACTTTGCGTAATATAACCTAACCATGCTTAGGTAATCGGAACAACGCGTTAAAGAGACTTGTGACGCGACATACTTATATAGCGTCACTTTTCACGCAAACTTTTCGTAATATAGCCAAAACATTGTTATTTAATCAGAACGACGCGTTAAAGAGACTTGTATCGCAACATATTAATCTAGCGTCATTTTAACGCACACTTAGTGTAATATAACCTAACCATGCTTAGATAATCGAAACGAAGCGTTAAAGAGACTTGTGATGCAACATACTTATATAGCGTCACTTTTCACGCACACTTTACGTAAAATAACCCAACCGTTGTGTTATATCAGAACGACGAGTTAAAGAGACTTGTGACCCGATATACTAATGTAGTGTCACTTTTAACTCACCCTTCGCGTAAAATAACCTAACCATGCTTAGGTAATCGGAATGATGCAACAAAGAGACTTGAGATGCGACCTACTAAACTAGTGACACTTTTGAAACACACTTTGCGTAATATAACCTAACCATGCTTAGGTAATCGGAACGACGCGTTAAAGAGACTTGAGACGTGACATACTAATCTAACGTCACTTATAACGCATACTTAGGTAATGGGAACGACGTGTTAAAAAGACTGGTGATGTGACATACTTATCTAGCATCACTTTTCACACACACTTTATGTAATATAACCTAACCATTGTTAGGTCAGAACGATGAGTTAAAAAGACTTGTGACGCGACATTCTAATCTAGTGTCACTTTTAATGTACACTTTGCGTTATATAACCTAACCATGCCTAGGTAATCGGAACAACTCGTTGAATAGACTTGTGATGGGACATAGTAATATAGAGTCACTTTTCACGCACACTTTGCGTAATATAACCTAACCATGCATAGCTAATCGGAACGGCGTGTTAAAGAGACTTATGATGCGAAAGAATAATCGAGCGTCACTTTTAACGCACACTTTGCGTAATATAGCCTAACCATGCTTTGTTATTCAGAACGACGCGATAAAGAGACTTGTGCGCGACATACTTATCTAGCATCACTTTTCACGCACACTTTGCGTAATATAACCTAACCATGCTTAGGTAATCGGAACGGCGCGTTAAAGAGACTTGTATCTAGCGTCACATTTAACGCACACTTAGCGTAATATAACCTAACCATGCTTAGGTAATCGGAACGACGCGTTCAAGAGACTTGAGACGCGATATACTAATCTAGCGTCACTTTTGACGCACACTTTGCGTAATATAACCGAATTATACTTAGGTAATCGCAACGACGCGTTGAAGAGACTTAAGACGCAACATACTTATAAAGCGTCACTTTTAATGCACACTTTGTGTAATATAACCTAACCATGCATAGGTAATTGGAACGAAGCGTTAAAGAGACTTGTGCCGGGATATACTTTTATTGCGTCACTTTTCATGCACCCTTTGCGTAATATAACCTAACCATGCTTAGGTAATCGGAACGATGCGACAAAGAGACTTGAGACGCGACATACTAATCTAGCGACACTTTTAAAACACAAGCTTAGGCAATCGGAACGATGCGTTAAAGAGACATGAGACGCGACATACTAATATAGCGTCACTTATAACGCACACTTTGCCTAATATAACCTAACAATGCTTAGGTAATCGGAAAGACGTGTTAAAAAGACTTGTGATGCGACATACTTATATAGCGGCACTTTTCACGCACAGTTTACGTAATATAACCTAACCATTGTTAGGTCGGAACGACGCGTTAAAAAGGCTTGTGATGCGACATACTAATCTAGCGTCAGTTTAAACGCACACTTTGGGTCATATAACCTAACCGCGATTAGGTAATCGGAACGACGCGTTAAAGAGACTTGAGACGCGACATACTACTAATCTAGCATCACTTTTCACGCACACATTGCATAATATAACCTAACCACGCTTTGGAAATTTGAATGACACGTTAAAGAGATTTGAGACGCGACATAATACTAATCTACCGTCACTTTTAACTCACACTTTGCGTTATATAACCTAACCATGCTTAGGTAATAGGAGCGACTCATTAAATAGACTTGTGACGGGGCATAGTAATCTAAATTCACTTTTCACGCACACTTTGCGTAATATAACCTAGCCATGAATAGGTAATTGGAACGGAGCGTTAAAGAGACTTGTGACGCGACATACTTATCTACCGCACACTTTGCGTAATATAACCTAACCATGCTTAGGTAATCGAAACGACGCGTTAAAGAGACTTGTTTCTAGCATCACATTTAATGCACACTTAGCGTAATATAACCTAGCCATGCTTAGGTAATCGGAACGACGCGTTAAAGAGACTTTAGACGCGACATACTAATCTAGCGTCACTTTTAACGCACACTTGGCGCAACATAACCGAACCATGCTTAGGTAATTGGAACGATGCGTTAAAGTGACATAAGACGCAACATACTTATATAGCGTTACTTTTAACGCACACTTGCGTAATATAAACTAACCATACATAGGTAATTGAAAGACGCGTTGAAGAGACTTCTGAAGCGACATACTTATATAGCGTCCCTTTTCACGCACACTTTGCATAATATGACATAACCATGCATAGGTAATCGGCAAACGCGTTAAAGACACTTGTGACGCGATATACTAATCTAGCCTCACTTTTAACGCACACTTTGCGTAATATAATCTAACCATGCTTAGGTAATCGGAACGACGCGTTAAAGAGAGTTGTTACGCGACTTACTTATATAGCGTCACTTTTCACGGACACTTTGCTTAATATAACCTAAACATGCTTAGGTAATTGGAACGACGAGTTAAAGAGACTTGTGACGAGACATACTTATATAGCGTCACTTTTCACGCACACTGCATAATATAACCAAACCATTGTTAGGTAATAAGAACGACACGTTAAAGAGACTTGTAACGCGGCATATTAATCTAGTCACTTTTAACGCACACTTAGAGTAATATAACCTAACCTTGCTTAGATAATCGGTACGACGCGTTAAAGAGACTTGTGATGCAACATACTTATATAGCGTCGCTTTTCACGCACACTTTACATAAAATAACCTAACCATTGTTAGGTAGTCAAAATGACGCATCAAAGAGACTTGTGACGTGACATACTAATCTAGTGTCACTATTAACGCACCCTTTGCATAATATAACGTAACCATGTTTAGGTAATCGGAACGATGCGTCAAAGGGACCTGAGACGCGACATACTAAACTAGCAACACTTTTAAAACACACTCTGCGTTATATAACCTAACCATGCTTAGCTAATCGGAACGACGCGTCAATAGACTTGAGACGCGACATACTAATCAATTGTTATTTTTACACACACTTCGCGTAATATAACCTAACCATGCTTTGGTAATCGGAACAACTTGTTAAAGAGACTTGTGACGCGACATAAGCATGGTAATCGAAACGACGCGTGAAAGAAACTTGAGACGCGCCATACTAATCTAGCGTCAGTTTTACGCACATTTTGTGTAATATAACCTAACATGCTTAGGTAATCGAAACGACGCGTTAAAGAGACTTGAAACGCGTCATACTAATCTAGCGTCACTTTTCACGCACATTTTGCGTAATATAACCTAACCATGCTTAGGAAATTGAAACGACGTGTTAGAAAGACTTGAGACGCGACATACTGATCTAACGTCACTTTTCACGCACACTTTGTGTAATATAACCTAACCATGATTATGTAATCGGAACAACGCGTTAAATAGACTTGTGACGCGAGATAAGCATGGTAATCAAAATTACACTTTAAAGAGACTTGAGACGAATCATACTAATCTAGCGCCACTTTTTACGCACACTTTGCGTATTACAACCTAACCATGCTTAGATAATTGAAACGACGCGTTAATGAGAATTGAGATTGGACATACTAATCTAGAGTTACTTTTTATGCACACTTTGGGTAATTTAACCTAACCATGCTTCGGTAATCGGAACGACGCCTTAGAGAGACGTGTGACTCGACCTAAGCATGGAAATCGAAACGATGCGTTTAAGAGACTTGTGACACGACATACTAATCTAGCGTCACTTGTTACGCAAACTTTGCATAATATAACCTAACCATTCTTAGGTAATCGGAACGACGCATTAAAGAGCCTTGAGACGCGACATATTAATCTAGCATCTCTTTTCACGCATACGTTGCATAATATAACCAAATCATGCATAGGTAATCGGAACAACGCGTTAGATAGACTTAAGGCACGACATATTAATCTATAGTCATTTATCACGCACACTTTGCGTAATATAACCTAACCATGCTTAGGTAATCGGAACGACTCGTTAAATAGACTTGAGACACGACATACTAATCTATTGTCATTTTTTACGCACACTTTGCGTAATATAACCTAAGCATGCTTAGGTAATCGGAACAACGCGTTAGAGAGACTTGTGACGCGACATAAGCATGGTAATCAAAACAAAGCGTTAAAGAGACTTGAGACAAGCCATACTAATCCAGCATCACTTTTTACGCACACTTTGCGTAATATAACCTAACCATGCTTAGGTAATCGGAACGACGCGTTAAAGAGACTTGAGACGCGACATACTAATCTAGCGTCACTTTTTCACGCACACTTTGTGTAATATAACCTAGCCATGGTTAGGTAATCCGATCGACACGCTAAACAGACTTGAGACGCAGCATAAAAATCTAGCGTCACTTTTGACACACGCTTTGCGTAAATAACCTAACCATGCTTAGGTAATCGAAACAACGCGTTAAAGAGATTTGAGATGCGACATACTAATCTAGCGTCACTTTTCACGCACCGTTTGCGTAATATAACCTAACCATTCTTAGGTATTCGTAACGACGCGTTAAAGAGACTTGAGACATGACGTACTAATCTATTGTTACTTTTCACGCACACTTTGCGTACTATAACCTAACCATGCATAAGGTAATCGGAACGACGCGTCAGAGAGACTTGTGACGCGACATAAGCATGGTAATCAAAACGACGGGTTAAAGACAGTTGAGACGCGACATAGTAATCTAGCATCACTTTTCACGTAAACTTTGCATAATATAACAAGAAGACTTAGGTAATCGGAACGACGCATTAAAGAGCACACCTTGCGTAATATAACCTAACCATGCTTAGGTAACCGGAACGACGCGTTAAAGAGACTTGTGACTCGACATAAGCATGGTAATCGAAACAACGCGTTTAAGAGACTTGAGACGCGCCATACTAATCTAGCGTCACTTTTTACGCACACTTTACGTAATATAACCGAACCATGCTTAGGTAATCGAAACGACGCGTTAAAGAGACTTGAGACGAGACATACTAATCTAGCGTCACTTTTCACGCACACTTTGCGTAATATAACCTAGCCATGCTTAGGTAATCCGATCGACTCGTTTAACAGACTTGAGACGCGGCATAATAATTTAGCGTCAATTTTGACACACGCTTTGCGTAAATAACCTAACCATATGCATAGGTAATCGGAACGACGCGTTAAAGAGATTTGAGATGTGACATACTAATCTAGCGCCACTTTTCACGCACCCTTTGCGTAATATAACCTAACCATGATTAGGTAATTGGAACGACGCGTTAAAGAGACTTGAGATGCGACATACTAATCTAGCGCCACTTTTCACGCACCCTTTGCGTAATATAACCTAACCATGATTAGGTAATTGGAACGACGCGTTAAATAAACTTGAGATGCGACATACTAATCTAGTCACTTTTTACGCACACTTTGCGTAGTATAACCTAACCATGCTTAGGTAATCGTAACGACGCGTTAAAGAGACTTGAGAAGTGACATAGTAATCTATTGTTACTTTTCACGCACACTTTGCGTACTATAACCTAAGCATGCTTAAGGTAATTGGAACGACTCGTTAGAGAGGCTTGTGACGCGACATAAGCATGGTAATCGAAACGACGCGTTAAAGACAGTTGAGACGCGAAATACTAATCTAGCGTCACTTTTCATGTAAACTTTGCATAATATAACAACCATACTAAGGTAATCGGAACGACGCATTAAAGTGCCTTGAGACGGGACATTCTAATCTAGCGTCACCTTTCACGCACACCTTGCGTAATATAACCTAACCATGCTTAGGTTATCGGAACGACGCATTAAAGAAACTTGAGACGCGACATACTAATCTAGCATTACTTCTCTCGCACACTTTGCGTAATATAACCTAACCATTCTTGGATAACCGGAACGATGCGTTAAAGAGACTTGAGACGCGACATACTAATCAATTGTTAATTTTCATGCACACTCTGCGTAATATAACCTAACCATTCTTTGGTAATCGGAACGGCCCATTAGAGAGACTTATGACAAGACATAAGCATGGTAATCAAAACAACGCGTTAAAGAGACTTGAGACGCGACATACTAATCTAGCATCACTTTTCACGTACACATTGTATAATATAATCTAACCATGCTAAGGTAATCGGAACGACGAGTTAGATAGACTTAAGTCGCGACATACTAATCTATTGTCATTTTTCACGCACACTTTGTGTAATATAACCTAACTATGCTTAAGTAGTTGGAAAGACTCGTTAAATGGACTTGAGTCGCGAAATACTAATCTATTGTCATTTTTCACGCACACTTTGGTAATCAGAACGACGCGTTAGAGAGACTTGTGATGAGACATAAGCATGGTAATCGAAACGACGCATTAAAAAGACTTGAGACGCGCCATATTAATCTAGCGTCACTTTATACGCACACTTTGCATAATATTGTGCAGAGTGCGACTGAAAAATTACAATTGATTAGAATGTCGCGTCGCAAGTCTATTTAACACGTCGTTACGATTAGCTGAGCATGGTTTTGCTATATTACACAAAGTGTGCGTGAAAAGTGACGCTAGATTAGTATGTCGCGTCTCAAGGCTTTTTTACGCGTCGTTCCGATTACCTTACATGGTTAGGTTAAATTATGCAAAGTTTGCATGAAAAGTGACGCTAGATTAGTATGTCGCGTCTCAAGTATCTTTAACGCGTCGTTTCGATTACCATTCTTATGTCGCGTCACAAGTCTCTCTAACGCATCGTTCCGATTACCAAAGCATTGTTAGGTCATACTACGCAAAGGGTGCGTGAAAAGTAACAATAGATTAGTATGTCGCGGCTCAAGTCTCTTTAACACGTCGTTCCGATTACCTAAGCATGGTTAGGTTATATTACGCAAAGTGTGTGTGAAAAGTGACTATATATTAGTATGTTGCTAGGCTTAGGTTTATATTACGCAAAGTGTGCGTGAAAACTGACGCTAGATTAGTATGTCGCGTCTCAAGTGTCTTTTACGCGTCGTTCTGATTACCTCAGCATTGTTTGGTCATATTACGTAAAGTAAGCGCGAAAAAGTAATGCTAGATTAGTATGTCGCGTCTCAAGTGTCTTTCACGCGTCGTTCCGATTACCTAAGCATTGTTTGGTCATATTACGTAAAGTAGGCGTGAAAAAGTAATGCTAGATTAGTATGTCGCGTCAGAAGTCTTTATAACGCGTCGTTCCGATCAACTAACCATGGTTAGGTTATATTATGCAAAGTATGCGTGAAAAGTAACAATAGATTAGTATGTCGCATCTTAAGTCTCTTTAACGTGTCGTTCGGATTACCTAAGCATGGTTTGGTTATAGTATGTCGCGTCACAAGTCTTTTTAACGCGTTGTTTCGATAACCTAAGCATGGTTAGGTTATATTACGCAAAGTGTGCGTGAAAAGTTACTTTAGATTAGTATGTCGCGTCTCAAGTCTGTTTAACGCGTCGTTCCGATTACCTAAGTTAGGTTATATTAGGCAAAGTGTGCGTGAAAAGGAACGCTAGATTTGTATGTTGCGTCTCAAGTCTCTTTAACGCGTCGTTCTGATTACCTAAGCATGGTTAGGTTATATTACGCAAAGTGTGCATGCAGAAAAGTAACAATAGATTAGTATGCTGCCTCTCAAGTCTATTTAACGCGTCGTTCCAAGTACCCAAGCATGGTTAGGTAATTTTAGGTAAAGTGTGCGAGAAAACTGATGCTAGATTAGTATGTCGCGTCTTATGTCTCTTTAACGCGTCGTTCCGATTAAATAAGCTTGGTTAGGTTATATATTAAGCAAAGTGTGTGTAAAAATTGACGCTAGATTAATATGGCGTGTCTCAAATCTGTTTGACGCGTCGTTTCGATTACCATGCTTATGTCGCGTCACAAGGCTCTCTAACGCGTTGTTCCGATTACCTACGCATGGTTAGGTTATATTACGTAAAATGTGCGTGAAAAGTGACGCTAGATTAGTATGCCGCGTCTCAAGTCTCTTTAACGCGTCATTCTGATAACCTCAGCATGGTTATGTTATATTACGCAAAGTGTGCTTGAAAAGTGACGCTAGATTAATTTGTCGCGTCTCAATTCTCTTTAACGCGTCATCCCGATTACCTAAGCATGGTTAGATTATATTAAGCAAAGTGTGTGTGAAAAGAGACGCTATATTAGAATGTCGCATTTCAGGTTTCTATAACGCGTCGTTACGATTACCTTAACATGGTTAGGTAATATTACGCAAAGTGTGCGTGAAAAGTGACGCTAAATTAGTATGTGACGTCTCAAGTCTCTTTAACACGTCGTTCTAATTTCCTAAGCATGGTTAGGTTATATTACCCAAGTGTGCGTAAAAAGTGATGATGGATTAGTATGGCGCGTATTAAGTCTATTTAACGCGTCGTTTCGATTGCCATGCTTATGTCGCGTGACAACTTTCTCTAACGCGTCGTTCTAATTACTAAAGCATGGTTAGGTTATATTACGCAGAGTGTGACTGAAAAATTACAATTGATTAGAATGTCGCGTCGCAAGTCTATTTAACACGTCGTTACGATTAGCTAAGCATGGTTATGTTATATTACGCAGAGTGTGCGTGAAAAGTAACGCTAGATTAGTATGTCGCGTCTCAAGGCTCTTTAATGCGTTGTTCCGATTACCTAAACTTTAGGTTATTTTACGCAAAGTGTGCATGAAAAGTGACGCTAGATTAGTATTTCGCATCTTAAGTCTTTGTAACACGTCGTTCCAATTACCTTGGCATGGTTAGACTATATTTCGCAAAGTTTGCGTGAAAAGTGACTATAAATTACTATGTCGCGTCTTAGGTCTCTTTAATGAGTCGTTCTGACTACCCAAGCATGGTTAGGTTATTTTACACAAAGTGTGCGTGAAAAGTGACGCTAGATTAGTATGTTGCTTCTCACGTCGCTTTAACGCGTCGTTTGGATTACCATGCTTATCTTGCATCACAAGTCTATTTATCGCGTTGTTCCGATTAACTAAGCATGGTTAGGTTATATTACGAAAAGTTTGCATGAAAAGCGACGCTAGATTAGTATGTCGTATCTCAAGGCTCCTTAACGCATCGTTCCGATTACCTAAGCATGGTTAGGATATATCACGCAATTTGTCCGTGAAAAGTGACGCTAGATTAGTGTATCTTAAGTCTCTTTAACGCGTCGTTTTCGATTACCATGCTTAGAGACTAACGCGTCGTTCGGATTACCTAAGCATGGTTAGGTTATATTACGCAAAGTGTGAGTAAAAAGTGACGCTAAATTAGTATGCCGCGTGTCAATTCTCTTTAACGCGTTGGTCCGACTAACTAAGCATGGTTAGGTTATATTACACAAAATGTGCGTGAAAAGTGATGCTAGATTAGTATGTCGTGTCTCATATCTCTTTAACGCGTCGTTTCGATTACCATGCTTATCTCCTGTCACAAGTCTCTTTAACGCGTCGTTCCCATTACCTAAGCATGGTTAGGTTATATTACGCACAGTGTGCCTGAAAAGGGATGCTAGATAAGTACGTCACATCTCAAGTCTATCTAACGCTTCGTTCTAATTTCTAAGCATGGTTAGGTTATATTGCGCAAAGTGTGCGAAAAAAGTGACGCGAGATTAGTATTACGCGTCTCCAGTCTATTTAACGCGTCGTTTCGATTACCATGCTTCTGTCGCGTCACAAGTCTCTCTAACGCGTCGTTCTAATTATCTAAGCATGGTTAAGTTATATTACGTCCCGTGTGTGTGAAAAATGAAAATAGATTAGTATGTCGCATCTCAAGTCTATTTAACGCGTCGTTCCGATTACCTAAGCATCGTTAGGTTATATTACGCAACGTGTGCGTGAAAAATGAAAATAGATTAGTATGTCGCGTCTCAAGTCTATTTAACGCGTCGTTCCGATTAACTAAACATGGTTAGGTTATATTACACAAAGTGTGCCTGAAAAATGACAATAGATTAGTACGTCGGGTCTCTAGTCTCTTTAACGCGTCGTTTCGATTACCATGCTTATGTCGCGTGACATGTCTCTCTAACGCGTCGTTGCGATTACCTAAGCATGATTAGGTTATATTACGCAACGTGTGCGTGAAAAATGACAATAGGTTAATATATAGTGTCTCAAGTCTCTTTAAGGAGTCGTTCAGATTACCTAAGCATGGTTAGGTTATATTTCGCAAAGAGTGCTTGAAAAGTGACGCTAGATTAGTATGTAACATCTCAAGTCTATTTAACACGTCGTTTCGATTAACTAAGCATGGTTAGGTTATATTACGCAAAGTGTGCGTGAAAATTGACGCTAGATTAGTATGTCACGTCCCAAGTCCCTTTAACGCGTCGTTCTGATTACCTAAGCATGGCTAGGTTATATTGCGCAAGGTGTGCGTGAAAAGTGACACTAGATTAGTATGTCGCATCTCAAGGCTCTTTAACGAGTCTTTCCGATTATCTAATGCATTGTTAGGTTATATTACACAAAGTGTGCATGAAAAGTGACGCTAGATTAGTATGTCGCGTCTCAATTCTATTTAACGCGTTGTTTCGATTAACTAAGCATGGTTAGGTTACATTACGAAAAGTGTGCGTGAAAAGTGACGCTAGATTAGTATGTCGAGTCTGAAGTCTCTTTAACGCGTCGTTCGATCACCATGCTTATCTCGCGTCAAAAGTCTCTTTAACGCGTCTTTCTGATTACCTAAGTATGGTTAGGTTATATTACAAAACGTGTTTGTGAAAAGTGACGCTAGATTAGTATGTCGCATCTCAAGTCTCTGTAACGCGTCGTTCCTATTTCCTAAGCATGGTTAGGTTATATTACGCAAAGTGTGCCGAAAAAGTTTTGCTATATTAGTATGTCGTGTCTCAATTATCTCTAACGCGATGTTCTTATTTCCGAAGCATGGTTAGGTTATATTAAGCAAACCGTGCGTGAAAAATGACAATAACAGCGTATCAAGTCTCTCTAATGCGTCGTTCCGATTTCTAAGCATTGCGAAAAAAGTGACACTATATTAGTATTACTCGTCTCAAGTCTCAATAACGCGTGGTTTCGATTACCATGCTATGTCGCGTCACATGTCTCTCTAACGCGTCATTGCGATTACCTAAGCATGATTAGGTTATATTACGCAACGTGTGTGTGAAAAATGACAATATATTAGAATGTCGCGTCTCAAGTCCATTTAATGCGTCGTTCCGATTACCTAAGCATGATTAGGTTATATTACGCAAAGTGTGCGTGAAAAATGACAATAGATTAGTATGTCGTGTATCAAGTCTATTTAACGCGTTGTTCCCATTACCTAGGTTATATTACGCAAGGTGTGCGTGGAAAGTGACACTAGATTAGTATGTCGCATTTCAAGGCTCTTTAACGAGTCGTTTCGATTATCTAAAGCATTGTTAGGTTATATTACACAAAGTGTGCATGAAAAGTGACGCTAGATTAGTATGTTGTGTCTCAATTCTCTTTAACGCTTTGTTTCGATTAACTAAGCATGGTTATCTTACATTACAAAAAGTGTGCGTGAAAAGTGACGCTAGATTAGTATGTCGAGTCTCAAGTCTCTTTAACGCGTCGTTCGATCACCATGCTTATCTCGCGTCAAAAGTCTCTTTAACACGTCTTTCCGATTACCTAGTATGGTTAGGTTATATTACGAAACGTGTTTGTGAAAAGTGACACTAGATTAGTATGTCGCGTCTCAAGTCTCTGTAACGCGTCGTTCGTATTTCCTAAGCATGGTTAGGTTATATTACGCAAAGTGTGCCTAAAAAGTGTCGCTAGATAAGTATGTCGTGCCTCAAGTCTCTCTAACGCGATGTTCCTATTTCCTAAGCATGGTTAGTTTATATTAATTAAAGAGTGCGTGAAAAATGACAATAGATTAGTATGTTGCGTATCAAGTCTCTCTAATGCGTCGTTCCGATTTCTAAGCATTGCGAAAAAAGTGACACTAGATTAGTATTAAAAGTCTCAAGTCTCAATAACGCGTGGTTTCGATTACCATGCTATGTCGCGTCACATGTCTCTCTAACGCGTCATTGCGATTACCTAAGCATGATTAGGTTATATTACGCAACGTGTGCGTGAAAAATGACAATATATTAGTATGTCGCGTCTCAAGTCAATTTAATGCGTCGTTCCGATTACCTAAGCATGATTAGGTTATATTACGCAAAGTGTGCGTGAAAAATGACAATTGATTAGTATGTCGCGTATCAAGTCTATTTAACGCGTCGTTCCCATTACCTAAGAATGGTTAGGTTATATTATGAAAAGTGTGCGTGAAAAGTGACGCTAGATTAGTATGTCTCGTTTCAAGTTTGTTTAACGCGTCGTTCTGATTACCTAAGCATGGTTAGGTTATATTACGCAAGGTGTGCGTGAAAGGTGACGCTAGATTAGTATGTCCCGTCTCAAGGCTCTTTAACGCGTCGTTCCGATTACCTAAGCATGGTTAGGTTATATTGCGCAACGTTTGCATGAAAAGTGACACTAGATTAGTATGTTGCATCTCAATTCTCTTTAACCGTTGTTTCGATTAACGAAGCATGGTTAGGTTATATTACGAAAAGTGTGCGTGAAAAGTGACGCTAGATTAGTATGTCGCGTCTCAAGTCTCTTTAGCGCGTCGTTCGATCACCATGCTTATCTTGCGTCAAAAGTCTCTTTAACGCGTCGTTCCGATTACCTAAGTATGGTTAGGTTATATTACTAAACGTGTTCGTGAAAAGTGACGCTAGATTAGTATGTCGCATCTCAAGTCTCGGTAACGCGTCGTTCCTATTTCCTAAGCATGGTTAGGTTATATTACGCAAAGTGTGCCTGAAAAGTGTCACTAGATTAGTATGGCGTTTCTCAAGTCTCTCTAACGCGATGTTCCTATTTCCTAAGCAAGGTTAGGTTATATTAAGCAAAGTGTGCGTGAAAAATGACAATAGATTAGTATGTTGCGTATCAGGTCTTTCTAATGCGTCGTTCCGATTTCTAAGCATTGCGAAAAAAAGTGACACTAGATTAGTATTACGCGTCTCAAATCTCAATAACGCGTTGTTTCGATTACCATGCCTACGTCGCGTCACAAATATCTGTAACGCGTCGTTCCGATTACCTAAGCATGGTTAGGTTATATTACGCAACGTGTGCGTGAAAAATGACAAAATATTAGTACGGCGCGTCTCAAGTCAATTTAATGCGTCGTTCCGATTACCTAAGCATGATTAGGTTATATTACGCAAAGTGTGCGTGAAAAATGACAATAGATTTAGTATGTCACGTATCAAGTCTATTTAACGAGTCGTTCCCATTACCTAGGTTATATTATGCGCCATACTAATGTAACGTCACTTTTTACGCACACTTTGCATAATATAATCTAACCATGCTTAGGTAATCAGAACAACGCGTTAAAGAGACTTGAATCGCGACATACTAATCTAGCGTTACTTTTCACGCACACTTTGCGTAATATAACCTAACCATGCTTAGGTAATCGGAACGACGCGTTAAAGAGACTTGAGACGCGACAAACTAATCTAGCATCACTTTTCACGCACTCTTTGCTTAATATAACCTAACTGTGCTTAGGTTATCGGAACGACGTGTTAAAGAGACTTGAGACTCGACATACTAATCTAGCGTCACTTTTCACGCACACTTTGCTTAAAATAACCTAACCATGCTTGCGTAATCAGAACGACGCGTTAAAGAGACTTGAGACGCGACATACTAATCTAGCGTCAGTTTCATGCACAATTTGCGTAAAATAGCCTAACCATGCTTTGGTAAATGGAACGAGTTAGACTTGTGACGTGACATACTATCCTAGCGGCACTTTTAATGCACACTTTGCGTAATATAGGTAATTGGAATGACGTGTTAAAGAGACTTGAGACGCGACTTACTAACCTAGTGTCACTTTTCACGCACTATTTGCGTAATATAACCTAACCATGCTTAGGTAATTGGAACTACACGTTAGAGAGACTTGTGATGCAACATACTAATCTAGCGTCACTTTTCACGCACACTTTGCGTAATATAACCTAACCATGCTTAGGTAATCGGAACGACGCGTTAGAGAGACTTGTGACACGACATAAGGATAGTAATCAAAACAACGCGTTAAAGTGACTTAAGACGCGCCTTACTAATCTAGAGACTTAAGACGCGCCTTACTAGTCCAGCGTAATATAACATAACCATGCTTAGATAATCGGAACGACGCGTTAAAGAGACTTGAGAGGCGACATACTAATCTAGAGTCACTTTTCACGCACACTTTGCGTAATATAACCTAACCATGCTTAGGTAATCGGATCGACGCGTTAAAGGGAATTGAGACGCGACATATTGATCTATCGTCAGTTTTGCACGCACACTTTGCTTAATAAAACCTAGCCATCCGTAGGTAATCAGAATGATGCGTTAAAGAGACTGGAGATGTGACAGTCAGTTTGCACACTTTGCGTAATATAAACTAACCGTAATCGGAACGACGCGTTAGCGAGATTTGTGACGCGACATAAGCACAGTAATAAAAACAACGCCTTAAAGAGACATGAGACGCGCAATACTAATCTAGAGTCACTTTTTGCGCACACTTCACGTACTATAACCTAACCATGCTTAGTTAATCGGAACGACACTTTAAAGAGACTTGAGATTCGACATACTAATCTAGCGTCACTTTTTACGCACACTTTGCATCATATAACCTAACCATGCTTAGGTAATCGAAACGACTCGTTAAAGAGACTTGAGATGGGACATACTAATCTAGCGTCACTTTTCATGCACAATTTGGGTAATATAACCTAACCATGCTTAGGTAATCGGAACAACGCGTTAAAGAGACTTCAGACGAGAAATTTACTAATATAGCGTCACTTTTCACGCACACTTTGCGTAAAATAACCTAACCACGCTTAGGTAATCGGAACGACACGTAAAAGAAAATTGAGACGCAACATATAATTTCTTATCACTTTTCACGCACACTTTGCGTAATATAAAATAACCATGCTTAGATAATAAAAACGATGCGTTAGAGACACTTGTGATGCGACATAAGCATGCTAATCAAAACGACGGGTTAAAAAGACTTGAGACGCGACATAGTAATCTAGCATCACTTTTCCCGCACACTTTGCTTAATATACACGAACCATACATATGTAATTGGAAAGACACTTTAAAGAGACTGGAGACGCGACATACTAATCTAGCGTCACTTTTCACAAATACGTTGCGTAATATAATCTAACCATGCTTACGTAATCGGAACAACGCGCTAGAGAGACTTGTGACGCGACATACTAATCTAGCATCATTTTTCACGCACACATTGCATAATATAACCTAACCATGCTTAGGTAATTGGAACGACGCGTTAGAAAGACCTTTGACGCGACATTAGCATGGTAATGGAAATGACGCGTTAAAGAGACATGAGACGCGCCATACTAATCTAGCATCACTTTTTATGCACACTTTGCGTAATATAACCTAACCATGCTTAGGTAATCGGAACGACACGTTAGAGAGACTTGGGACGCAACGTACTAATCTAGCGTCACTTTTCATGCACACTTTGTGTAATAATATGACCTAACCATACTTACGTAATCGGAACGACGCGTTAAAGAGACTTAAGACACAACATTAAATCTAGCGTCACTTTTCACTCACAATTTGCATAATATAACCTAACCATGCTTAGGTAATTAGAACGACGCGTTAAAGAGACTTGCGACGCGACATACTAATCTAGCATCGTTTTTCACCCACACTTTGCATAATATAACCTAACCATGCTTAGGTTATCGCAACGACGCGTTAAAGAGACTTGAGACGCGACATACTAATTTAGCATCACTTTTCACGCACACTTTGCATAATATAACCTAACCATGCTTAGGTAAGAAGAACGATGCGTTAGAGACACTTACGACGCGACTTAAGCATGCTAATCGAAACAACGGGTTAAAGAGACTTGAGACACGACATAGTAATCTAGCGTCACTTTTCATGCATAATTTTCTAAATATAACCTAACCATACATAGGTAATTGGAAAGACGCATTAAAGAGACTTGAGACTCACCATACTAATCTAGCGTCACTTTTCACGGACACTTTGCGTAAAATAACCTAACCATGCTTGGGTAATAAAACGGCGCGTTAAAGATACTTGAGACATACTAATATAGCGTCTTTTTTCACGCACTATTTGCATAATATAACCTAACTCAGGTAATGTGAACGATGCGTTAATGAGACTTGTGACGCGACATAATAATCTAGCGGCACTTTTAACGAACACTTTTGTAAAATAACCTAACCATGCTTAGGTAATCAGAACGACGAGTTAAAGAGACTTGAGACACAACATACATCTATTGTCACTTTTCACGCACACTTTGCGTAATATAACCTAACCATGCTTAAGTAATAAGAACAACGCGTTAGAGACACTTGTAACGCGACATAAGCATGCTAATCGAAATGACGGGTTAAAGAGACTTGAGAGGCGACATAGTAATCTAGCGTCACTTTGAACGCACACTTTCCTTAATATAACCTAACCATACATAGGTAATTGGAAAGACGGTTTAAAGAGACTAGAGACGCGACATACTAATCTAGCGTCACTTTTCACAAATACTTTGCGTAATATAACCTAGCCATTCTTAGGTAATCGGAACGACGCGTTAGAGAGACTTCTGACGCGACATACTAATATAGCGTCACCGTAATATGACCTAACCATGTTTAGGTAATTGGAACGACGCGTTAGAGAGACTTTTGACGCGACATAAGCATGGTAATTGAAACGACGCGTTAAAGAGACTTAAGATGCGCCATACTAATCTAGCGTCACTTTTTACGCACACTTTACGTAATATAAATAACCATGCTTAGGTAATCAGAACAATGCGTTAAAGAGACTTCATTTGCGACATACTAATCTAGCGTCACTTTTCAAACACACTTTGCGTAATATAACCTAACCATGCTTAGGTAATCAGAACGACGCGTTCGAGAGACTTGGGATGCGACAAACTAATCTAGCATCACTTTTCACGCACACTTCGCATAATATAACCTAACCATGCTTTAGGTTATCGAAACGACGTGTTAAAGAGACTTGAGACACGACATACTAATCTAGCGTCACTTTTCACGCACACTTTGCGTAAAATAACCTAACCATGCTTGGGTAATCAAAACGACGCGTTAAAAAGACCTAAGACGCGACATACTAATCTAGCGTCACTTTTCATGCACAATTTACGTAAAATAGCCTAACCATGCTAAGTTAATCGGAACGAGTTAAAGAGACTTGTATGTCGCGTTAAAGAAACTAGTATGTCGCGTCTCAAGTCTCTTTAACGGGTCGTTCCGATTACCTAAGCGTGGTTAGGTTATATACACAAAGTGTGCGTTATAAGTGACGCTAGATTAGTGTGTCGCGTCTCAAGTCTCTTTAACGCATTGTTCCGATTATCTAAGCATGGTTAGGTTATATAACACAGAGTGTGTTTTAAAAGTGTTACTAAGTTTAGTATGTCACGTCTCAAGTCTCTTTGACGCATCGTTTCGATTACCTTAGCATGGTTAGGTTATATTACGCAAAGTGTGCGTTATAAGTGACTCTAGATTAGTGTGTCGCGTCTCAAGTCTCTTTAACGCATCGTTCCGATTACCTAAGCATGGTTAGGTTATATAGCGCAGAGTTTGTTTTAAAAGTGTTACTAAGTTTAGTATGTCGCGTCTCAAGTCTCTTTGACGCATCGTTTCGATTACCTAAGCATGGTTAGGTTTCATTACGCAAAGGGTGCGTTAAAAGTGACACTAGATTAGTATGTCACGTCACAAGTCTCTTTGACGCGTCATTCTGATTACCTAACAACGGTTAGGTTATTTTATGTAAAGTGTGCGTGAAAAGCGACGCTATATAAGTATGTCGGATCACAAGTCTCTTAAACACGTCGTTCCGATTATCTAAGCACGGTTAGGTTATATTACGCTAAGTGTGCGTTAAAAGTGACTAGATTAATATGTCGAGTTACCAGTCTCTTTAACGCGTCGTTCTGATTACCTAACAATGGTTTGGTTATATTACGCACTGTGCGTGAAAAGTGACGCTATATAAGTATGTCTCGTCACAAGTCTCTTTAACTCTTCGTTCCGATTACCTAAGCATGTTTAGGTTATATTAAGTAAAGTGTGCGTGAAAAGTGACGCTATATAAGTATGTCGCGTCACAACTCTCTTTAACGCGTCGTTCTGATTACCTAAGCATGGTTAGGTTACATTACGCAAAGTGTGCGTTAAAAGTGAGGCTCGATTAGTATATGGCGTCACAAGTGTCTTTAACGCGTTTGCCGATTACCTATGCATGGTTAGGTTATATTATGCAAAGTGTGCGTAAAAAGGGACGCTATATAAGTATGTCGCTTCAGAAGTCTCTTTAACGCGTCGTTCCAATTACCTATGCATGGTTAATTTATATTACGCAAGTGTGCGTTAAAAGTAACGCTATACAAGTATGTTACATCTTAAGGTTCTTTAACGCGTCGTTCCGATTACGTAAGCATGTTCGGTTATGTTACGCAAAGTGTGCGTTAAAAGTGACGCTAAATTAGTATGTCGCGTCTAAAGTTTCTTTAACGCGTCATTCCGATTACCTAAGCATGGCTAGGTTATATTACGATAAGTGTTAATTAAATGTTATGCTAGATACAAGTCTCTTTAACGCGTCGTTCCGATTACCCTTTATGGTTAGGTTATATTACGCAAAGTGTGCGGTAGATAAGTATGTCGCGTCACAAGTCTCTGTAACGTGACGTTCCGATTAGCTATAAGCATGGTTAGGCTATATTACGCAAAGTGGGCGTTAAAAGTGACGCTAGATTATTATGCCGCGTCACAAGTCTCTTTGACGCTCCGTTCCGATTACCTATGCATGGTTAGGTTATTTTATGCAAAGTATGCGTGAATAGGGACGCTATATAAGTATGTCGCGTCACAAGTCTCTTTAACGCGTCGTTCCGATTACCTCTAAGCATGGTTATATTACGCAAAGTGTCCTTGAAAAGCGACGTTAGATCAGTATGTCGCGTCTCAAGTCTCTCTAACGCGTCGTTCCGATTTCCTAAGCATGGTCAGGTTATATTACGCAAAATGTGCATGAAAAGTGAAACTAGATTAGTATGGGCGTCTCAAGCCTCTCTAACGCGTCGTTCCGATTTCCTCAGCATGGTTAGGTTATATTACGCAAAGTGTGCGTACAAAGTGACGGTAGATTAATATGGCGCTTCTAATGTCTTTTTAACGCGTCATTCCGATTACCTAAGCATGGTTAGGTTATATTACGCAAAGTGTGCTTGAAAAAGGACAATAGATTAGTATGTCGCGTCTTAAGTGCATTTAACGCGTCGTTCCAATTCCTTAAACATGGTTAGGTAATATTACGCAAAGTGTGCGCGAAAATTGACAATAGATTAGTATGTCGCATCTTAGGTCAATCTAACTCATCGTTCCGATTACCTAAGCATTGTTAGGCTATATTATCCAATGTCTACGTGAAAAGTGACGCTAGATTAGTATATCACGTCTCAAGTCTCTTTAACGCGTCGTTTTGATTACCATGCTTATGTTGCGTCACAAGTCTCTCTAACGGGTCGTTCCGATTACCTAAGAATGGTTAGGTTTTACTACGCACAGTGTGCGTGAAAAGTAACAATAGATTAGTATGTCGCATCTCAAGTCTCTTTAACGCGTCGTTCCGATTACCCAAGAATGGTTAGGTTATATTACGCAAAGTGTGCGAGAAAAGTAATGCTAGATTAGTATGTCGACTCTCAAGTCTCTTTAATGGGTCGTTCCGATTACCTAAGAATGGTTAGGTTATACTACGCAAGGTGTGCGTGAAAGGTGACGCTAGATTAGAATGTCCCGTCTCAAGGATCTTTTTATGCATCGTTCCGATTTCCTAAGCATGGTCAGGTTATATTATGCAAAGTGTGAGTGAAAAGTGAAACTAGATTAGTATGGGCGTCTCAAGTCTCTCTAGCGCGTCATTCCGATTTCCTAAGCATGGTTACGTTATATTACGCAAAGTGTGCGTATAAAGTGACGCTAGATTAATATGGCGTGTCTAAAGTCTTTTTAACGCGTCTTTTCAATTACCATGCTTATGTCGCGTCAGAAGTCTCTAACCCATGGTTCCGATTACCTAAGCATGGCTATGTTATATTACGCAAAGTGTGCGTGAAAAATGACAATAGATTAGTATATCGCGTCTCAAGTCCATTTAACGCGTCGTTCAATTACTTAAGCATGGTTAGGTAATATTACGGAAAGTGTGCGTGAAAAATGACAATAGATTAGTATGTCGCGTCTTAGGTCAATCAAACTCGTCGTTGCAATTACCTAAGCATGGTTTGGTTATATTATGCAATGTGTACGTGAAAATTGACATCGCCTCTCAAGTCTCTCTAATGGGTTGTTCCGATTACCCAAGAATGGTCAGGTTATATTGCGCAAAGTGTGCGAGAAAAGTAATGCTAGATTAGTATGTCGCGTCTCCAGTCTCTTTAACGCGTCGTTCCGATTACCTAAGCATGGTTACGTTATATTACGCAAGGTGTGCGTGAAAGGTGACGCTAGATTAGTATGTCGCGTCTCAAGGCTCTTTAATGCGTCGTTCTGATACCTAATCATGGTTTTCATATTATGTAAAGTTTGCGTGAAATGTGATGCTAGATTAATATGTCGCGTATCAAGTATCTTTAACGCGTCATTTTAATTACCATGCTTATGTCGCGTCACAAGTCTCTCTAACGCGTCGTTCCGATTACCCTGGTTAGGTTATAGTACGCAAAGTGTGCGTGAAAAGTAACAATAGATTAGTATGTCGCATCTCAAGTCTCTTTCACGTGTCGTTCCGATTACCTAAACATGGTTAGGTTATATTACGCAAAGTGCGCGTGAAAATTGACGCTAGATTAGTATGTCGCGTCTCAAATCTCTTTAACGCGTCGTTCCGATTACGTAAGCATGGTTAGATTATTTACGCAAAGTGTGTGTCAAAAGTGACGCTAGATAATTATGCCGCGTCTCAAGTCTGTTTAACGCGTCAATCGGATTACCTAAGCATGGCTAGGTAATATTACGTAAAGTGTGCGTGAAAAGTGACGCTAGATTAGTATGTCGCGTCTCAAGTCTCTTTAACGCGTCGTTCCGATTAACTAAGCATGGTTATGTTATATTACGCAAAGTGTGCGTAAAAAGTGACGCTAGATTAGTATGGCGCGTCTCAAGTCTCTTTATCGTGTCGTTTCGATTACCATGCTTATGTCGCATCACAAGTCTCTTTAACGCGTTGTTCCGATTACATAAGCATGGTTAGGTTATATTACGCAAAGTGTGCATAAAAAATGACATAGATTAGTATGTCGCGTCTTAAGTCTATCTAACGCGTCGTTCCGAATACCTAAGCCTTGTTAGGTTATATTACGCAAGGTGTGCGTGAAAAGTGACACTAGATTAGTATGTTGTGTCTCAAGTCTCTTTAACGCATCATTTTGATTACCATGCTTAGGTCGCATCACACGTCTCTCTAACGTGTCGTTCCGATTACCTAAGTAGGGTTAGGTTATATTACGCAAAGTGTTCGTGAAAAGTGACGCTAGAATAGTATGTCCAATCTCAAGTCTCTTTAACGCGTCGTTTCAATTATCTACGCATAGTTAGGTTATATTACGCAAAGTGTGTGTAATAAGTGACGTTAGATTAGTATGATTCGTCTCAAGTCTCTTTAAAGCGTCGTTTTGATTACCATGCTTATCTCGCATCACAAGTCCCTTTAACGCGTTGTTCCGATTACCTATGCATGGTTAGGTTATATTACGCAAAGTTTGCGTGAAAAGTGACGTTAAATCAGTATGTCGCGTGTAAAGTCTCTCTAACGCGTCGTTTCAATTTCCTAAGCATGGTTAGGTTATATTATGTAAAGTGTGTGTGAAAAGTGACACTAGAGTAGTATGTCGCGTCTCAAGTCTCTCTAACGCGTCATTCCGATTTCCTAAGCATGGTCAGGTTATAATATGCAAAGTGTTCGTAAAAAGTGACGCTTGATTAATATGGCGCGTCTCAAGTCTTTTTAACGCGTCGTTTAGATTACCATGCTTATGTCGCATCACAAGTCTCTCTAACGCGTCGTTCCGATTACCAAAGTGTGCGTGAAAAGTGATGCTAGATTAGTATGTCGCGTCTCAAGTCTATTTAACGCGTCGTTCCGATTACCTAAATGGTTAGGTTATATTACACAAATGGTGCGTGAAAAGTGACGCTAGATTAGTATGTCGCGTCTCAAGTCTCTTTAACGTTTTTCCGATTACCTAAGCATGGTTAGGTTATTTATGCAAAGCGTGTGTCAAAAGTGACGTTAGATTATTATGCCGTGTGTCAAGTCTGTTTAACGTGTCGATCGGATTACCTAAGTATGGCTAGGTTATATTACACAAAGTATGGGTAAAAAGTGACGCTGGATTAGTATGTCGCGTGTCAAGTCTCTTTAACGCGTCGTTCCGATTACCTAAGCATGGTTTGGTTATATTTCGTAAAGTGTGCGTAAAAAGTGACGCTAGATTAGTATGGCGCGTCTCAAGTCTCTTTAACACGTCGTTTTGATTACCATGCTTATGTCGTGTCACAAGTCTCTTTAGCGCGTTGTTCTGATTACCTAAGCATGGTTTGCTTATATTACGCAAAGTGTGCATAAAAAATGACAGCAGATTAGTATGTCGCATCTCAAGTCGATTTACGCGTCGTTCAGATTACTTAAGCATGGTTAGGTTGTGCGTGAAAAAAGACAATAGATAAGTATGTCGCGTCTTAAGTCTAGCTAATGCGTTCTAATTACCTAAGCCTTGTTAGGTTATTTTACCTAAAGTGTGCGTGAAAAGTGACGCTAGATTAGTATGTCGTGTCTCAAGTCTCTTTAACGCATCATTTAGATTACCATGCTTAGGTCGCGTCACACGTCTCTCTAACGCGTCGTTCCGATTACCTAAGCAGGGTTAGGTTATATTACGCAAAGTGTGCGTGAAAAGTGACGCTAGAATAGTATGTCCAATCTCAAGTCTCTTTAACGCGTCGTTTCGATTATCTAAGCATGGTTAGGTTATATTACGCAAAGTGTGTGTAAAAAGTGACGCTAGATTAGTATGATTCGTCTCAAGTCTCTTTAAAGCGTCGTTTTGATTACCATGCTTATTTCGCGTCACAAGTCTCTTTGACGCGTTGTTCCGATTTCCTATGCATGGTTAGGTTATATCAGTATGTCGCGTCTAATGTCTCTCTAACGCGTCGTTTCAATTTTCTAAGCATGGTTAGGTTATATTACGTAAAGTGTGCATGAAAAGTACTAGAGTATAATATGTCGTGTCTCAAGTCTCTCTAACGCGTCGTTCCGATAAGCAAGGTTAGGTTATATTACGCAAAGTGTGCGTAAAAAGTGACGCTAGATTAATATGACGCGTTTCAAGTCTTTTTAACGCGTCGTTTCGATTACCATGCTTATGTCGCATCACAAGTCTCTCTAACGCGCCATTCCGATTGCCAAAGTGTGCGTGAAAAATAACAATAGATTAGTAACTCAAGTCCATTTAAAGAGTCGTTCCAATTTCTTAAGCATGGTTAGGTTATATTAGTATGTCGCGTCTAATGTCTCTCTAACGCGTCGTTTCAATTTCCTAAGCATGGTTAGGTTATATTACATAAAGTGTGCTTGAAAAGTGACACTAGAGTATAGTATGTCGTGTCTCAAGTGTCTCTAACGCGTCGTTCCGATTTTCTAAGCAAGGTGAAGTTATATTACGCAAAGTGTGCGTAAAAAATGACGCTAGATTAATATGACGTGTCTCAAGTCTTTTTAAAGCGTCGTTTCGATAACCATGCTTATGTCGCATCACAAGTCTCTCTAACGCGCCATTCCGATTGCCAAAGTGTGCGTGAAAAATAACAATTGATTAGTATGTCGCGACTCAAGTCCATTTATTGAGTCGTTCCAATTACTTAAGCATGGTTAGGTTATATTATGCAAAGTTTGCGTGAAAAATAACAATAGATTAGTATGTCGCCTTTAAGTCTATCTAACTCGTCGTTTCGATTACCTTAGCATGGTTAGGTAATATTATGCAATGCGTACGTGAAAAGTGATGCTAGATTAATGGGTCGTTCCGATTACCTAAGAATAGTTAGGTTATATTACGCAGAGTGTGCGTGAAAATTAACAATTTATTAGTATGTCGCGTCTCAAGTCTCATTAACGCATCGTTCCGATTATCCAAGAATGGTTAGGTTATATTACGCAAAGTGTGCGAGAGAAGTAATGCTAGATTAGTATATCGCGTCTCAAGTCTATTTAACGCGTCGTTCGGATTACCTAAGCATGGTTTAGGTTATTTTACGCAAGGTATGCGTGAAAGGTGACGCTAGATTAGAATGTCCCGTCTCAAGGCTCTTTAATGCGCTGTTCCGATTACCTAAGTATGGTTGTTATATTGTGCAAAGTTTACATGAAAAGTGACGCTAGATTAGTATGTCGCGTCTCAACTGTCTTTAACGCGTCGTTTCAATTACCATGCTTATGTCGCGTCACAAGTCTCTCTAACGCGTAGTTCCGATTACCTTAAGCATGCTTAAGTTATAGTACGCAAAGTGTGCGTGAAAAGTAACAATAGATTATTATTTCACGTCTCAAGTCTCTTTAACTCGTCGTTACGATTACCTAAGCATGGTTAGGTTATATTACGCAAAGTGTGCGTGAAAAGTGACTAGATTAGTATGTCGCATCTCAAGTCTATTTAACGCGTCGTTCTGATTACCTAAGCATGGTTAGGTTATATTACGCAAAGTGTACGTTATAAATGACGCTAGAGTAGTATGTCGCGTCTGAAGTCTCTTTAACGCGTCGTTCCGATTACCTAAGCATGCTTAGGTTATATTACGCAAAGTGTGCGTAAAAGTGACGCTAGATTAGTATGGCGCGTCTCAAGTCTCTTTAACGCGTCGTTCCGATTATCCAAGCATGGTTTTGTTATATTACGCAAGGTGTGCATGAAAGGTGACGCTAGATTGGAATGTCCCGTCTCAAGGCTCTTTAATGCATCGTTCCGATTACCTAAGTATGGTTTTTATATTATGCAAAGTTAACGTGAAAAGTGACGCTAGATTAGTATGTCGCGTATCAACTGTCATTAACGCGTCATTTTGATTACCATGCTTATGCTGCGTCACAAGTCTCTCTAACGCGTCGTTACGATTAACGTAAGCATGGTTAGGTTATAGTACGTAAAGTGTGCGTGAAAAGTAACAATAGATTAGTATGTCACGTCTCAAGTCTCTTTAACGCGTCGTTACGATTACCTAAGCATGGTTAGGTTATATTACGCAAAGTGTGCGTGAAAAGTGACTAGATTAGTATGTCGCGTCTAAAATCTCTTTAACGCGTCGTTCCAATTACCTAAATATGGTTAGGTTATTTACGCAAAGCCTGTGTCAGAAGTGACGCTAGAATAGTATGTCGAGTCTCAAGTCTGTTTAACGCGTCATTCCGATTACCTAAGCATGGTTAGGTTAGATTAAGCAAAGTGTGCGTGAGAAGGGACACTAGACTAGTATGTCGTGTCTCAAGTCTCTCTAACGCGTCATTCCGATTACCTAAGCATGGTTAGGTTATACTACGCAAAGTGTGCGTAAAAAGTGATGCTAGATTCGTATGGCGCGTCTCAAGTCTCTTTAACGCTTGGTTTCGATTACCATGCTTATTTCGCGTCACAAGTCTCTAACGCGTTGTTCCGATTACCTAAGCATGCTTAGGTTATATTACGCAAAGTGTGCGTAAAAAATGACAATATATTAGTATGTCATGTCTCAAGTCTATTTAACGCGTCGTTTCGATTACCCATACATGGTTAGGTTATATTACGCAAAGTGTGCGTGATAAATGACAATAGATTAGTATGTCGTGTCTTTAGTCTATCTAACGCGTTGTTCCGATTACCTATGCATGGTTTGGTTATATTATAAGAGGTGTGCGTAAAAGTGACGCTAGATTAGTATGTCGTGTCACAAGTCTTTTAAACGCATCGTTTTGATTACCATGCTTAGGTCACGTCACACGTCTCTCTAAGGCGTCGTTCCGATCACCTAAGCATGGTTAGGTTAAATTACCTAAAGTGTGCGTGAAAAGTGACGCTAAAATAGTATGTCCAGTCTCAATTCTCATTAACGCGCCGTTTCGATAATCTAAGCATGGTTAGGTTTCTTTAAAGTGTCGTTTCGATTACCATGCTTATCTCGCATCACAAGTCTCATTAACGCATTGTTCCGATTACATAATCATGGTTAAGTTATATCAAGCAAAGTGTGCCTGAAAAGTTACGTTAGATTAGTATGTCGCGTCTCAAGTCTTTCTAACACGTCGTTTCAATTTCCTAAGCATGGTTAGGTTATATTACGCAAAATGTGCGTGAAAAGTGACGCTAGATTTGTATGTCGCGTCTCAAGTCTCTTTAACGCGTCGTTTCGATTACCTAAGCATGGTTAGGTTATATTACACAAAATGTGCGTAAAAAGTGACACTAGATATTAGTATGGCGCGTCTCAAGTTTCTTTAACGCGTAGTTTCGATTACCATGCTTATGTCACGTCACGAAGTCTCTTTAACGCATTGTTCCGATTATCAAAGCATGGTTAGGTTATATTACGCAAAGTGTGCGTAAAAAATAACAATTGATTGGTATGTCGCGTCTCAAGTCTATTTACGCGTCGTTCCGATTAGCTAAGTATGGTTAGGTTATATAACGCAGAGTGTGTTTTAAAAGTGTTGCTAGTTTAGTATGTCGCGTCTCAAGTCTGGTTAGGTTATATTACGTAAAGTGTGAGTGAGAAAAGTGACACTAGAGTAGTATGTCGTGTCTCAAGTCTCTCTAATGCGTCGTTCCGATTTCCTAAGCATGGTTAGGCGCCATACTAATCTATCATCACTTTTTACGCACACTTGCGTAATATAACCAAACCACACTTAGGAAATTAGAACGACGAGTTAAAGAGACTTGAGACGTCAAATACTAATCTAGCGTCACTTTTCACGCGCACTTTGCGTAAAATAACCTAACCATGCTAAGATAATCTTAACGACGCGTTACAGAGACCTGAAACGCGGCATACTAATCTAGCGTCTCTTTTCACGCACACTTTGCTAAATATAACCTAACCATGCTTAGGTAATCAGAACGACGCGTTAAAGAGAATTGAGACGCGACAAATTAATCTAGCGTCATATTTCAAACACACTTTGCTTAATATAACATAACCATGCTTATGTAATCAGAACGACACCTTAAAGAGACTTGAGACGCTGCCAGCATACTAATCTAGCGTCACTTTTCATGCACATTTTACGTAATATAACCTAACCATGCTTAGGTAATCGGAACTACGCGTTAGAGAGCCTTGTGACGCGACATAAGCATGGAAATAGAAACGACGTGTTAAACAGACTTGAGACGTGCCATACTAATCTAGCGTCAATTTTCACACACACTTTGCGTAATACAACCTAACCATGCTTATGTAATCGGAACGACGCGTTAAAGAGACTGGAGACGCTACATACAAATCTAGCATCACTTTTCACGCACACTTTGCCTAATATAACCTAACTATGCTTACGTAATCGGAACGACGCGTTAAACAGACTTGAGAAGCGACATACTAATCTAGCCTCACTGGAATATGACCTAACCATGCTTAGGTAATTGGAACGACGCGATAAATAGACTTGAGACACGATATACTAATCTATTGTCATTTTTCAAGCACAATTTACGTAATATAACCTAACCATGCTTAGGTAATAAGAACGACGCGTTAGAGAGACTTCTGACGCGACATATGCATTGTAATCGTTACGACGCGTTAAAGAGACTTGAGATGCGCTGTATTAATCTAGCGTCGCTTTTTACGCACACATTGCTTAACATGACTTAACCATGCCTAGGAAATTGGAACGGCGCGTTAGAGAGACTTGAGACGCGAAATACTAATCTAAAGTCACTTTCCACGCACACCCTGCGTAATATAACCTAACCATGCTTAGGTAATTGGACGACGCGTAAAAGAGCCTTGAGACGCGACATACTAATCTAGTGTCACTTTTCGCTCACACTGCGTAATATAATTCAACCATACTTAGCTAATTGTAACGACACGTTAAATACACTTGCGACGCGATATTCTAATAAATTGTAATTTTTCACTCATACTCTGCGTAATATAACCTAACCATGCTTTGGTAATTGGAACGACGCGTTAGAGAAAGTTGTGACGCGACATAAGCATGGTAATCGAAACGACGCGTTAAATAGACTTAAGACGCTTCATCACTTTTTACGCACACTTGCGTAATATAACCAAACCGTGCTTAGGAAATTAGAACGACGTGTTAAAGAGACTTGAGACGTCACATACTGCGTCAATTTTAACGCACTTTTTACGTAATATAACATAACCATACTAAGGTAATCGTAACGACGCATTATATAGACTTGAAACACGACATACTAATCTAGCGTCTCTTTTCACGCACACTTT
Organism: Mercurialis annua; assembly: GCF_937616625.2. Lineage (NCBI taxonomy): Eukaryota > Viridiplantae > Streptophyta > Magnoliopsida > Malpighiales > Euphorbiaceae > Mercurialis > Mercurialis annua. Next base: position 26,163,574 of record NC_065576.1, read on the forward strand.
GCTTAATATAACCTAACCATGCTTAGGTAACCAGAACGACGCGTTAAAGAAAATTGAGACGCCACAAATTAATCTAGCGTCACTTTTCAAGCACACTTTGCGTTATATAACATAACCATGCTTAGGTAATCAAAACGACACCTTAAAGAGACTTAAACGCGGCATACTAATATAGCGTCACTTTTCACGACCACTTTACGTAATATAACCTAACCATGCTTAGGTAATCAGAACGACGCGTTAGAGAGCCTTGTGACGCGACATAAGCATGGTAATCGAAACGACGCGTTTAATAGACTTAAGACGCGCAATACTAATCTATCATCACGTTTTACGCACACTTGCGTAATATAACCAAACCACGCTTAGAAAATTAGAACGACGAGTTAAAGAGACTTGAGATGTCACATACTAATCTAGCGTCACTTTTCACGGGCACTTTGTGTAATATAACCTAAACCATGCTAATGTAATCGTAACGACGCGTTACAGAGACCTGAAACACGACATACTAATCTAGCGTCTCTTTCCACGTACACTTTGCTTAATATAACCTAACCATGCTTAGGTAATCAGAACGACGCGTTAAAGAGAATTGAGACGCGACAAATTAATCTAGCGTCACATTTCAAACACACATTGCGTAATATAACATAACCATGCTTAGGTAATCCGAACGACGCCTTAAAGAGACTTGAGACGAGGCATACTAATCTAGCGTCACTTTTCATGCACATTTTACGTAATATAACCTAATTAGCTTAGGTAATCGGAACGATGCGTTAGAGAGCCTTGTGACACGACATAAGCATGCAAATCGAAACGACGCGTTAAAAAGACTGGAGACGCGCCATACTAATCTAGAGTCAATTTTCACACACACTTTGCATAATAAAACCTAACCATGCTTAAGGTAATAGGAACGACGCGTTAAAGAGACTTGAGATGCGACATAGTAATCTAGCATCACTTTTCTCGCACACTTTACCTAATATAACCTAACCATGCTTAGGTAATCGGAACGACGCGTTAAATAGACTTGAGACGCAACATACTAATATATTGTCACTTTTCACGCACAATATGCGTAATATAAGCTAACCATGCTTAGGTAATCGGAACGACGCGCTAAAGAGACTTGAGACGTGACATACAAATCTAGCGTCACTTTTCACGCATACTTTGCCTAATATAACCTAACCATGCTTAGGTAATCGGAACGACGCGTTAAACAGACTTGAGACGCGACATACTAATCTAGCGTCACCGTAATATGACCTAACCATGTTTAGGTAATTGGAACGACGCGTTAAATAGACTTGAGACGCGATATACTAATCTATTGTCATTTTTCACGCACACTTTACGTAATACAACCTGACCATACTTAGGTAAGCAGTACGACGCGTAAAAGAGACTTCTGACGCGACATAAGCATGGTAACCGATAGGACGCGTAAAAGAGACTTTAGACGCGCTGTATTAATCTAGCGTCGCTTTTTACGCACACATTGCGTAATTTACCCTAACCATACTTGGGTAATCGGAACAACGCGTTAGAGAGACTTGAAGAGCGCCATATAAATCTAGCGTCACTTTTTTACACACACTTTGCATAATATAACCTAACCATGCTTAGGTAATCTAAACAACGCGTTAAAGACACTTGAGACACGACATACTCATCTAGCGTCAGTTTTCACGCACACTTTGTGCAATATAACCAAACCATGCTTAGGTAATTGGAACGATGCGATAAAGAGACTTGAGACGCGACAAACTAATCTAGCGTCACTTTTCACGCACACTCTGCGTAATATAGCCTAACCATGCTTAGGTAATTTGAACGACGCGTTAGAGAGACTTGTGACGCGACATAGCCATGGTAATCGAAACGACGCGTTAAAGAGACTTGAGACGCGCCATACTAATCTTGCATCACTTTTCACGCACACTGTGCATAATAAAACATAACCATGGTTAGGTAATCGGAACGACGCGTTAAATAGACTTGAGACCTGACATTATAATCTATTATCATTATTCCAGCACACTTTGCGTAATATAACCTAACCATGCTTAGGTAATCGGAACGATGCGTTAGAGTGACTTGTGACGCGACATAAGCATGATAATCAAAACGACGCGTTAAAGAGACTTGAGACGTGACTTACTAATCTAGCGTCACTTTTCACGCACACTTTACGTATATAACCAGACCATGCTTAGGTAATCGGAATGACTTTTGTCATTTTTCACGCACAATTTTTGTAATTTACCCTAACCATACTTAGGTAATCGAAGCAACGCGTTAGAGAGACTTGAGAAGCACCATATTAATCTAGCGTCACTTTTTCACGCACACTTTGTATAATATAACCTAACCATGCTTAGGTAATCGAAACAACGCGTTAAAGAGATTTGAGACGCGACATACTCATCTAGCGTCAGTTTTCACGCACACTTTGCGTAATATAACCTAACCATGCCTAGGTAATCGGAACGACGAGTTAAAGAGACTTGTGACGCAACATACTAATCTATTGTTACTTTACAGGCACACTTTGCGTTATAACCTAACCATGCTTTGTTAATCGAACAACGCGTTAGAGAAACTTGTGACGCGACATAAGCATTGTAATCGAAACGATGTGTTAAAGAGACTTGAGACACGACAAATTAATCTAGCGTCACTTTAATATAACTTAACCATGCTTAGGTAATTGGAACGATGCGATAAAGAGACTTGAGAAGCGACAAACTAATCTAGCTTCACTTTTCACGCACACTCTGCGCAATATAGCGTAACCGTGCTTAGGTATTCGGAACGACGCGTTAGAGAGACTTGTGACGCGACATAACCATGGTAATCGAAACGACGCGTTAAAGAGACTTGAGACGCGCCATACTAATCTTGCATCACTTTTCACTCACACTGTGCATACTAAAACATAACCATGCTTAGGTAATCAGAACAACGCGTTACTAAACTAGCGTCACTTTTAATGCAGACTTTGCGTCATATAACCTAACCATGCCTAGGTAATCGGAACAACTCATTGAATAGACTTGTGATGGGACATAGTAATATAGAGTCACTTTTCACGCACACTTTGCGTAATATAACCTAACCATGCATAGCTAATCGAAACGGCGTGTTAAAGAGACTTGTGATGTGACTGAAAAATCGAGCGTCACTTTTAACGCACACTTTGCGTAATATAGCCTAACCATGCTTTGGTATTCTGAATGACGCGTTAAAGAGACTTGTGCGCGGCATACTTATCTAGCATCACTTTTCACGCACACTTTGCGTAATATAACCTAACTATACTTAGGTAATCGGAACGACGTGTTAAAGAGACTTGTATCTAGCGTCACATTTAACGCACACTTAGCGTAATATAACCTAACAATGCTTAGGTAATCGGAACGACGCGTTAAAGAGACTTGAGACGCGACATACTAATCTAGCATCACTTTTAACGCACACTTTGCGTTATATAACCGAATTATACTTAGGTAACCGCAACGACGTGTTAAAGAGACTTAAGACGCAACATGCTTATATAGCGTCACTTTTAACGCACACTTTGTGTAATATAACCTAACCATACAGACTTGTTACGCGATATACTTTTATTGCGTCACTTTTCATGCACCCTTCGCGTAATATAACCTAACCATGCTTAGGTAATCGGAACGATGCGACAAAGAGACTTGAGACGCGACATACTAATCTAGCGACACTTTTAAAACACAAGCTTAGGCAATCGGAACGACGCGTTAAAGAGACTTGGGACGCGACATACTAAAATAGCGTCACTTATAACGCACACTTTGCGTATATAATCTAACCATGCTTAGGTAATCGGAACGACGTGTTAAAAAGACTTGTGATGCGACATACTTATATAGCGTCACTTTTCACGCACAATTTATGTAATATAACCTAACCATTGTTAGGTCGGAACGACGCGTTAAAAAGACTTGTGACGCGACATACTAATCTAGCGTCACTTTAAACGTACAATTTGGGTCATATAACCTAACCACGCTTAGGTAATCGGAACGACGCGTTAAAGAGACTTGAGACGAGACATACTACTAATCTAGCATTACTTTTCATGCACACATGTGATATAACCTAATCTTGTTAGGAAATCGGAATGACACGTTAAAGAGATTTGAGACGAGACATACTACTAATCTACCGTCACTTTTAACTCACACTTTGTGCTATATAACCTAACCATGCCTAGATAATCGGAACGACTCGTTGAATAGACTTGTGACGGGACATAGTAATCTAAATTCACTTTTCACGCACACTTTGTGTAATATAACCTAGCCATGCATAGGTAATCGGAACGGAGCGATAAAGAGACTTTTGACGCGACATAATAATCTAGCGTCACTTTTAACACCCACTTTGCGTAATATTGCCTAACCATGGTTATAGCTAATCGGAACGTCGCATTAAAGAGACTTGTGACGCGACATACTTATCTACCGCACACTTTGCGAACTATAACCTAACCATGCTTAGGTAATCAGAACGACGCGTTAAAGAGACTTGTATCTAGCATCACATTTAATGCACACTTAGCGTAATATAACCTAGCCATGCTTAGGTAATCGGAACGACGTGTTAAAGAGACTTTACACGCGACATACTAATCTAGCGTCACTTTTAACGCACACATTGCGTAACATAACCGAACCATGCATAGGTAATCGGAACGACGCGTTAACTTAAGACGCAACATACTTATATAGCGTTACTTTTAACGCACACTTGCGTAATATAAACTAACCATGCATAGGTAATTGGAACGACGCGTTGAAGAGACTTCTGAAGCGACACAATTATATAGCGTCCCTTTTCACGCACACTTGGCATAATATAACCTAACCATGCATAGGTAATCGGCAAACGCGTTAAAGACACTTGTGATGCGATATACTAATCTAGCCTCACTTTTAACGCACACTTTGCGTAATGTAACCTAACCATGCTTAGGTAATCAGAACGACGCGTTAAAGAGAGTTGTTACGCGGCTTACTTATATAGCGTCACTTTTCACGCACACTTTTCTTATTATAACCTAAACATGCTTAGGTAATCTGAACGACGAGTTAATGAGACTTGTGACAAGACATATTTATATAGCGTCACTTTTCACGCACACTGATCAGAATGACGCGCTAAAGAGACTTGTAACGCGACATATTAATCTAGTCACTTTTAACACACACTTAGCGTAATATAACCTAACCGTGCTTAGATAATTGGAACGACGCATTAAAGAGACTTGTGATGCGACATACTTATATAGCGTCGCTTTTCACGCACACTTTACATGACATACTAATCTAGTGTCACTTTTAACGCACCCTTTGCGAAATATAACCTAACCATGCTTAGGTAATCGGAACGATGCGTCAAAGAGACTTGAGATGCGACATACTAAACTAGCAACACTTTTAAAACACACTCTGCGTTATATAACCTAACCATGCTTAGCTAATCGGAACGACGCGTAAATAGACTTGAGACGCGACATACTAATCATGCTTTGGTAATCGGAACAACGCGTTAAAGAGACTTGTGACGCGACATAAGCATTGTAATCAAAATGACGCGTTAAAGAAACTTGAGACGTGCCATACTAATCTAGCGTCACTTTACGCACATTTTGTGTAATATAACCTGACCATGCTTAGGTAATCGAAACGACACGTTAAAGATACTTGAGATGCGACATACTAATCTAGCATCACTTTTCACGCACATTTTGTGTAATATAACCTAACCATGCTTAAGAAATTGAAACGACGTTTTAGAAAGACTTGAGACGCGACATACTGATCTAACGTCAATTTTCACGCACATTTTGCGTAATATAACCTAGCCATGATTATGTAATTGGAACAACGCGTTCAAGAGACTTGTGACACGAGATAAGCATGGTAATCGAAACGACACTTTAAAGAGACTTGACACGAATCGTACTAATCTAGCGTCACTTTTTACGCACACTTTGTATATTACAACCTAACCATGCTTAGATAATCGAAACGACGCGTTAATGAGAATTGAGACTGGACATACTAATATAGAGTCACTTTTTCACGCAAACTTTGCGTAATATAACCTAGCCATGCATAGGTAAACGGAACAACGCGTTAAAGAGACTTGTGACGCGAGATAAGCATGGTAATCAAAACGACGCATCAAAGAGACTTGGGACGAATCATACTAACACACACTTTGCGTAATATAACCAAACCATGCTTAGATAATCGAAACGACGCGTTAAAGAGACTTGAGATTGGACATACTATTGTAGCGTCACTTTTCACGCACACTTTGCGTAATATAACCTAACCCTGCTTAGGTAAACGGAACGACGCGTTAGAGAATCGTGTGACGCGACCTAAGCATGGTAATCAAAATGTTGTGTGAGACTTGAGACACGACATACTAATCTAGCGTCACTTTTCACGCACACCTTGCGTATAATAACCTAACAAGGCTTAGGTAATCAGAACGACGCGTTAGATAGACTTAAGACGCGACATACATATCAATTGTCTTTTTTCACGCACAACCTAACCATGCTTAAGTAATCTGAACGACGCGTAAATAGACTTAAGATGCAACATACTAATCTATTGTCATTTTTTATGCACACTTTGCGTAATATAGCCTAACCATGCTTAGGTAATCGGAACAACGCGTTAAAGAGACTTGTGACGCGACATAAGCATGGTAATCGAAACGACGCCTTAAAGAGACTTGAGACGTGCCATACTAATCTAGCGTCAACTTTTACACACACTTTGCGTAATATAACCTAACCATGCTTAGGTAATCGGAACGACGCGTTAAAGAGAAGACGCGACATACTAATCTAGCGTCACTTTTCACGCACACTTTGTATAATATAACCTAGCCATGTATAGGTAATCGGATCGACACGTTAAACAGACTTGAGACGCGACATAATAATCTAGTGTCACTTTTGACACACGCTTTGCTTTGCGTAAATAACCTACCCATGCTTAGGTAATCGGAACAACGCAGATTTGAGACGCGACATACTAATCTAGCGTCACTTTTCACGAACCGTTTGCGTAATATAACCTAACCATGCTTGGGTAATCGTAACGACGCGTTAAAGAGACTTCAGACGCGACATGCTAATCTATTGTTACTTTTCATGCACATTTTGCGTAATATAACCTAACCATGCTTAGGTAATCGGAACAACGCGTAAAAGAGACTTGTGATGCGACATAAGCATGGTAATCGAAACGACGCGTTAAAGAGACTCTAGACGCGCCATACTAATCTAGCGTCACTCTTTAACGCACACTTTGCGTAATATAACCTAACCATGCTTAGGTAATCGGACCGACGCGTTAAAGAGACTTGTGACGCGACATACTACTAATTTAGCGTCAATTTTAACGCACACTTTGCGTTATATAATCTAACCATGCATAGGTAATCGGAACGACGCGTTAAAGAGACTTGTGACACGACATAATAATCTAGCGTCACTTTTAGCGCACACTTAGCGTAATATAACCTAACCATGCTTAGGTAATCAGAACAACCCGTTAAAGAGACTTGAGACGCGACATACTAATCTAGCATCACTTTTAACGCACACTTTGCGTAATATAACCGAACCATGCTTAGGTAATCGAAACGACGCGTTAAAGAGACTTAAGACACGGCATACTTATATAGCATCAGTTATAACGCACACTTTGCGTAATATAACCTAACAATGCATAGGTAATTGGAACGACACCTTAAAGAGACTTGTGACGCGACATACTTATATAGCGTCCCTTTTCACGCTCACTTTGCATAATATAACCTAACCATGCATAGGTAATCGGCCGACGCGTTAATGAGACTTGTGACGCGACATACTAATCTAGCCTCACTTTTAACGCACACTTTGCGTAATATAACCTAACCATGCTTTGGTAATCGGAACGACGCGTTAAAGAGACTTGTGTCACGACATACTTATATAGCGTCACTTTTCACGCACACTTTGCGTAATATAACCTAAGCATGCTTAGGTAATCGGAACAACACGTTAAAGATACTTGTGACGCGACATTATATAGCGTCACTTTTCACGCAAACTTAGCGTAATATAACCAAACCATAGGTAATCAGAACAACCCGTTAAAGAGACTTGAGACGCGACATACTAATCTAGCATCACTTTTAACGCACACTTCGCGTAAAATAACCTAACCATGCTTAGGTAATCGGAATGATGCAAGACTTGAGATGCAACCTACTAATCTAGTGACACTTTTAATACACACTTTGCGTTATATAACCTAACCATGCTTAGGTAATCATAACGACGCGTTAAAGAGACTTGAGACGCGACATACTAATCTAGCGTCACTTATAACGCGTACTTAGGTAATCGAAACGACGTGTTAAAAAGACTGGTGATGTGACATACTTATCTAGCATCACTTTTCACACACACTTTATGTAATATAACCTAACCATTGTTAGGTCAGAACGATGAGTTAAAAAGACTTGTGACGCGACATTCTAATCTAGTGTCACTTTTAATGTACACTTTGCGTTATATAAACTAACCATGCCTAGGTAATCGGAACAACTCGTTGAATAGACTTGTGATGGGACATATTAATACAGAGTCACTTTTCACGCACACTTTACGTAATATAACCTAACCATGCATAGCTAATCGGAACGGCGCGTTAAAGATACTTGTGATGCGAAAGAATAATCGAGCGTCACTTTTAACGCACACTTTGCGTAATATAGCCTAACCATGCTTTGGTATTCAGAACGACGCGATAAAGAGACTTGTGCGCGACATATTTATCTAGCATCACTTTTCAGGCACACTTTGCGTAACATAACCTAACCATGCTTAGGTAATCGGAACGGCGCGTTAAAGAGACTTGTATCTAGCGTCACATTTAACGCACACTTAGCGTAATATAACCTAACCATGCTTAGGTAATCGGAACGACGCGTTCAAGAGCCTTGAGACGCGACATACTAATCTAGTGTCACTTTTGACGCACACTTTGCGTAATATAACCGAATTATACTTAGGTAATCGCAACGACGCGTTAAAGAGACTTAAGACGCAACATACTTATAAAGCGTCACTTTTAACGCACACTTTGTGTAATATAACCTAACCATGCATAGGTAATTGGAACAAAGCGTCAAAGAGACTTGTGACGCGATATACTTTTATTGCGTCACTTTTCATGCACTCTTCGCGTAATATAACCTAACCATGCTTAGGTAATTGGAACGATGCGACAAAGAGACTTGAGATGCGACATACTAATCTAGCGACACTTTTAAAACACAAGCTTAGGCAATCGGAACGATGCGTTAAAGAGACTTGAGACGCGACATACTAATATAGCATCACTTATAACGCACACTTTGCCTAATATAACCTAACCATGCTTAGGTAATCGGAAAGACGTGTTAAAAAGACTTGTGATGCGACATAATTATATAGCGGCACTTTTCACGCACAGTTTACGTAATATAACCTAACCATTGTTAGGTCGGAACGACGCGTTAAAAAGACTTGTGACGCGACATACTAATCTAGCGTCACTTTAAACGCACACTTTGGGTCACATAACCTAACCACGCTTAGGTAATCGGAACGATACCTAACCATGCTTAAGTAATTGGAACGACTCTTTAAATGGACTTGAGTCGCAACATACTAATCTATTGTCATTTTTCACGCACACTTTGGTAGTCGAAACGACGCGTTAGAGAGACTTGTGATGCGACATAAGCATGGTAATCAAAACGACGCGTTAAAAAGACTTGAGACGCGCCATATTAATCTAGCGTTACCTTTTACGCACACTTGGCGTAATATAACCTAACCATGCTTAGGAAATCGGAACGACGCGTTAGAGAGACTTGAGATGCGACATACTATACTCTAGTGTCACTTTTCACGCACACTTTACATAATATAACCTAACCATGCTTAGGAAATTGAAACGACGCGTTAGAGAGACATTAGACGCGACATACTGATTTAACGTCACTTTTCACGCAAACTTTGCGTAATATAACCTAACCATGCATAGGTAATCGGAACAACGCGTTAAAGAGACTTGTGGCGCGAGATAAGCTTGGTAATCGAAACGACGCTTTAAAGAGACTTGAGACGAATCATACTAACACACACTTTGCGTAATAAAACCTAACCATGCTTAGATAATCGAAACGACGCGTTAAAGACACTTTAGATTGGACATACTATTCTAGCGTCACTTTTCACGCACACTTTGTGTAATATAACCTAACCCTGCTTAGGTAAACGAAACGACGCGCTAGAGAGACGTGTGACGCGACCTAAGCATGGTAATCGAAATGATGCGTTAAAGAGACTTGAGACACGACATACTAATCTAGCGTCACTTTTCACGCACACCTTGCATAAAATAACCTAACAAGGCTTAGGTAATCAGAACGAAGTGTTAGATAGACTTAAGACGCGATATACACATCAATTGTCTTTTTTCACGCACAACCTAACCATGCTTAAGTGATCTGAACGACGCGTAAATATACTTGAGATGCAACATACTAATCTATTGTCATTTTTTATGCACACTTTGCGTAATATAGCCTAACCATGCTTAGGTAATCGGAACAACGCGTTAAAGAGACTTGTGACGCGACATAAGCATGGTAATAGAAACAACGCGTTAAAGAGACTTGAGACGCGCCATACTAATCTAGCCTCACTTTTTACGCACACTTTGAGTAATATAACCTAACCATGCTTAGGTAATCGGAACGACGCGTTAAAGAGACTTGAGACGCGACATACTAATCTAGCATCACTTTGTGTAATATAACCTAGCCATGCTTTTGTAATCCGATCGACACGTTAAACAAACTTGAGACGCGGTATAATAATATAACGCCACTTTTGACACACGCTTTGCGTATATAACCTAACCATGTTTAGGTAATCGGAAGAACACGTTAAAGAGATTTGAGACGCGACATACTAATCTAGCGTCACTTTTCACGCACCCTTTGCGTAATATAACCTAACCATGTTTAGGTAATCGGAACGACGCGTTCAATAGACTTGAGATGCGACATACTAATCTAGTCACTTTTCACGCACACTTTGGGTAATATAACCCAACCATGCTTGGGTAATCGTAACGACGCGTTAAAGAGACTTCAGACGCGACATACTAAACTATTGTTACTTTTCACGCACACTTTACATACTATAATCTAACCATGCATAAGGTAATCGGAACGACGCGTTAGAGAGATTTGTGACGCGACATAAGCATGGTAAATCGAAACGACGTGTTAAAGATACTTAAGACGCGACATACTAATCTAGCATCACTATTCACGCAAGCTTTGCATAATATAACAACCATGATTAGGTATCCGAACGACGCATTAAAAACCCTTGAGACGCGACATACTAATCTAGCGTCACCTTTCACGCACACCTTGCGTAATATAACGTAACCATGCTTAGGTAATCAGAAGGACGCATTAAAGAGACTGGAGACACGACATACTAATCTAGCATTACTTTTCTCGAACACTTTGCGCAATACAACCTAACCATTCTTGGGTAATCGGAACGACGCGTTAAAGAGACTTGAGACGCGACATACTAATCTATTTTTACTTTTCACGCATGCTTTGGGTAATATAACCTAACCATTGTTAGGTAATCGGAACGACCCGTTAGAGAGACTTGTGACGCGACATATGCATGGTAATCAAAACGACGCGTTAAAGAGACTTGAGACGCGATATACCAATCTAGTATCAATTTTCACGTACACATTGCATAATAAAACCTAACCATGCTTAGGTAATTGGAACGACGAGTTAGATTGACCTAAGACGCGACATACTAATCAATTGTCATTTTTCACGCACACATTGCGTACGTAACCATGCTTAAGTAGTTGGAATGACGCGTTAAATGGACTTGAGACGCGACATACTAATCTATTTTCATTTTTCACGCATCCTTTAGGTAATATAACCAAACCATGCTTAGGTAATCGGAATGATGTGTTAGAGAGACTTCTGACGCGATATAAGCATGGTAATTGAAAAGACGCGTTAAAAAGACTTTAGACGCGCCATATTAATCTAGCGTCACTTTGTACGCACACTTTGCGTAATATAACGTAACCATGCTTAGGAAATCGGAATGACGCGTTAGAGAGACTTGAGACGCCCATACTAATCTAGTTTAACTTTTCACTCACACTTTGCATAATATAACCTAAACCATGCTTAGCAAATCGGAACGACGCATAAAAGAGCCTTGAGACGGGACATTCTAATCTAGCATCACCTTTCGCACACCTTGCGTAATATAACCTAACCATGCTTAGGTAATCGGAACGACACGTTAAAGAGACTTGAGAGGCGACATACTAAGCTAGCATTACGTTTCTCACACACTTTGCGTAATATAACCTAACCATTCTCGGGTAATCGGAACGACGCGTTAAAGAGACTTGAAATGCGAAATACTAATCTATTGTTACTTTTCACGCACATTGTGCGTAATATAACCTAACCATTCTTAGGTAATCGGACCAACCCGTTAGAGAGACTTGTGACGCGACATAAGCATGGTAATCAAAACGACGCGTTAAAGAGACTTGAGACGCGATATACTAATCTAGCGTCACTTTTCACATACACATTGCATAATATAGCCTAACAATGCTTAGGTAATCGGATCGGTGAGTTAGATTGACCTAAGATGCGACATACTAATCTACTGTCATTTTTCACGCACACTGCGCGTAATATTACCTAACCATGCTTAAGTAATTGGAACGACGCGCTAAATGCACTTAAGACGCGACATACTAATCTATTGTCATTTTTCTTGCACACTCTGCGTGATATAACCTAACCATGCTTAGGTAATCGGAACGATGCGTTAAAAAGACATTAGACGCGCCATATTAATCAAACGTCAGTTTGTACGCACACTTTGCGTAATATAACCTAACCATGCTGAGGAAATTGGAACGACGCGTCAAAGAGACTTGAGACGCCCATACTAATCTAGTTTCACTTTTCACGCACATTTTGCGTAATATAACGTAACCATGCTTAGGTAATCGGAACGACGCGTTAAAGACACTGGAGACGCGACACACTAATCTAGCATTACTTTTCTCGCACACTTAGCGCAATATAACCTAACCATTCTTGGGTAATCGGAACGACGCGTTAAAGAGACTTGTGACGCGACATAATAATCTATTTTTACTTTTCACGCACGTTTTGCGTAATATAACCTAACCATTGTTAGGTAATCGGAACGACCCTTTAGAGAGACTTGTGACGCGACATAAGCATGGTAATCAAAACGACGCGTTAAAGAGACTTGAGACGCGATATACCAATCTAGTGTCAATTTTCACGTATACATTGCATAATAAAACCTAACCATGCTTAGGTAATTGGAACGACGAGTTAGATTGACCTAAGACGCGACATACTAATCTAGCGTCACTTTTCACGTACACATTGCATAATATAGCCTAACAATGCTTAGGTAATCGGAACGACGCATTAAATGCACTTAAGACGCGACATACTAATCTATTGTCATTTTTCTTGCACACTCTGCGTGATATAACCTAACCATGCTTAGGTAATCAGAACGATGCGTTAAAAAGACATTAGACGCGCCATATTAATCTAGCGTCAGTTTGTACGTACACTTTGCGTAATATAACCTAAACATGCAGGGGAAATTGGAACGACGCGTTAGAGAGACTTGACACGCCCATACTAATCTAGTTTCACTTTTCACGCACATTTTGCGTAATATAACCTGACCATGCTTAGAAATCGGAACGACGCGTTAGAGAGACTTGAGACGCGACATACTGATCTAAAGTCACTTTTCAAGGACACTTTGCGTAATATATCCATGCTTACAGGTAATCGGAACGACGCGTTAAAGAGACTTGTGACGCGAGATAATCATGGTAATCGGAACGACGATTTAATAAGACTTGTGATGTGACATACTTATATAGCGTCCCTATTCACGACACTTTGCATAAAATAACCTAACCATGCATAGGTAATCGGAACGACGCGTTAAAGAGACTTGTGACGCGACATACTATTCTAGTGTCAGTTTTAACACACACTTTTAATATAACCTAACCATGCTTAGGTAACCGGAAAGACGCGTTACAGAGACTTGTGATGCGACATACATAAATTGCATCACTTTTCAAGCACACCTCGCGTAATATTACCTAAGCATGGTTATCTTATATTACGCAAAGTGTGCGTGAAAAGTGACGCTAGATTAGTATATCGCGTCTGTCTGATTACCATGGCTAGGTTATATTACTTAAAGTGTGCGTGAAAACTGACGCTAGATTAGTATGTCGCATCTCAAGTCTCTTTAACGCTGTCGTTCCGATTACCTAGGTATGGTTAGGTTATATTACGCAAAGTGTGCGTGAAAAGTGACAACATATTAGTATGTCATTTCTCAAGTCTCTCTAAAGCTTCGTTCTAATTACCTAAGCATGGTTAGGTTATATTATCAAAAGGGTGCGTGAAAAGTGACGCTAGATTAGTAAGCCGCGTCTCAAGTCTCTTTAACGCGTCGTTCCGATTACCTAAGCATGGTTAGGTTATATTACGCAAAGTGTGCGTCAAAAGTGCCGCTAGATTAGTGTGTCTCGTCACAAGTCTCTTTAACGCGTCGTTCTGATTAGCTCAGCATGGTTAGGTTATATTACGCGAAGTCTGCGTGAAAAGTTACGCTAGCTTAGTATGTCGCGTCTCAAGTCTCTATAAATCGTCGTACCGATTACCTAAGCATGGTTAGATTATTTTACGTAAAGTGTGCGTGAAATGTGACGCTAAACTAGTATTTTCTGTCTCCAGTCTCTTTAATGCGTTGTACCGATTACCTAAGCATGGTTAGGTTATATTACGCAAAGTGTGCATGAAAAGTGACGCTAGATTAGTACATCGCGTCTAGAGTCTCTTTAACGCGTTGTTCTGATTACCTAAGAATGGTAAGGTTATATTATGCAAAGTGTGCGTAAAAAGTGACGCTAGATTAATGTGGCGCGTCTCAAGTCTATTTAACGCATCGTTTCGATTTATTATGCATGGTTAGGTTATATTACGCAAATAGTGCGTGAAAAGTGACACTAAGTTAGTAAGTCGCGTCTCAAGTCTCTATATCGCGTCGTTCCGATTACCTAAGCATGGTTAGGTTATATTACTAAGAGTTTGCGCAAAGAGTCGCTTGATTAGTATGCCGCGTCTCAAGTGTCTTTAACAGGTCGTTTCTATTACCATGCTTATGTTGCGCAACAAGTCTCTCAAATGCGTCGTTCCGATTACCTATCCATG
The DNA here is from genome assembly GCF_937616625.2 of Mercurialis annua. Classification (NCBI taxonomy): domain Eukaryota; kingdom Viridiplantae; phylum Streptophyta; class Magnoliopsida; order Malpighiales; family Euphorbiaceae; genus Mercurialis; species Mercurialis annua. Next base: position 26,179,063 of record NC_065576.1, read on the forward strand.
GTTAGGTTATATTATGCAAAGTGTGCGTGAAAAGCGACGCTAGATTAGTATGTCACGTCACAAGTCTCTCTAACGCGTCGTTCTGATTACCTTAAGCATGGTTAGGTTATATTACTCAAAGTTTTCGCAAAAATTCGCTAGATTAATATGTCGCGTCTCAAGTATCTTTAACACGTCGTTCCAATTACCTAGGGATGGTTAAGTTATATTATGCAAAGTGTGCGTGAAAACTGACGCTAGATAAGTATGTCACGCCTCAAGTCTCTTTAACACGTCGTTCTGATTGCCTAAGCATGGTTTAGTTATATTATGCAAAGTGTGCGTGAAAAGTTACGCTAGATTAGTATGTCGCCTCTCAAGTCTATTTAACGCATCGTTCAGATTATCTGAGCATGGTTATGTTATATTACGCAAAGTTTGCGTAAAAGTGACGGTAGATTAGTAAGGCGCGTCTTAAGTCTCTTTAACGCGTCGTTTCGATTACCATCCTTATGTCGTGTCACAAGTCTCTCTAATGCGTCGTTCTGATTACCTAAGCATTTTTCGGTTATATTACGGAAAGTGTGCGTAAAAACTGATGCTAGATTAGTATGTTGCGTCACAAGTCTCTCTAACGTGCGTTCTAATTACGTAAGCATGGATAGGATATAATACGCAAATAGTGCGTGAAAAGTGACACTAGGTTAGTAAGTCACGTCTCAAGTCTCTTTAACGCGTTGTTCCGATTACCTTAGCATGGTTATGTAATATTAAGCAAAGTGTGCGTTGAAAGTGCCGCTAGATTAGTATGTCGTGTCACAAGTCCCTTTAACTCGTCGTTCCGATTACCTAAGCATGGTTAGATTAAATTACGCAATGTGTGCGTGAAAAATTACGCTAGGCTAGTATGTCGCGTCTCAAGTCTATTTTACGCGTCGTTCCGATTACCTATGCATGGTTAGGTTATTTTACGCAAAATGTGCGTGAATATGACGCTAGACTATTGTAACGCGTCTCAAGTCTCTTTAACGCGTCGTTTCTATTAACTAAGAATTATTGGATTATATTATGCAAAGTGTGCGTGAAAAGGGATGCTAGATTAGTATGTCGCGTCTCAAGTCTCTTTAACGCGTCGTTAAGTGTACCTAAGCATGGTTAGGTTATATTACGCAAAGTGTACGTGAAAAGCGACGCTAGATTAGTATGGCACGTCTCAAGTCTCTATATCGCGTCGTTTCGATTGTCATGTGCTTATGTCGCGTCAAAAGTCTCTCTAACGCGTCGTTACAATTACCGAAGCATGGTTATATATTATGCAATGTGTGGGATATAAGTGCCGCTAGATTTGTATGTTGCATCAAAAGTCTCTCTAAAGTGTCGTTCCGATTACCTAAGCATGGTTAGGTTATATTACGTAAGGTGTGCGTGAAAAGTGACGCTAGATTAGTAAGTCACGTCACAAGTCTCTCTAACGTGTCGTTCCGATTACCTAAGCATGGTTAGGTTATATTACGCAAAGAGTGCGTGAATAGTGACGTTAGATTAGTATGTCGCGTCTAGAGTCTCTTTAACGCGTCGTTCCGATTACCTAAGAATGGTTAGGTTATATTACGCAAAGTGTGTGTGAAAAGTGACGCTAGATTAGAATGTCGCCTAACAAGTCTCTCTAACGCGTCATTCTGAATACCTAAGTATGGTTAGGTTATGTTACGCAAAGTATGCGTGAAAAGTGACGCTAGAGTAGTATGTAGCGTCTCAAGTCTCTTTAACGCGTCATTTCGATTACCATGCTTATGTCGCGTCACAAGTCTCTCTAACGCGTCGTTCCAATATCCTAAGCATAGTTAGGTCATATAACGAAAAGTCTGCTTGAAATGTGACGCTAGATTAGTAAGTCGTGTCTCATGTCTCTTTAACGCGTTATACCGATTACCTAAGCATGGTTAGGTTATATTATGCAAAGTGTGCGTCAAAAGTGCCGCTAGATTAGTATGTCAGATCACAAGTCTCTTTAACGCGTAGTTCCGATTACCTAAGCATGGTTAGGTTATATTACGCAAAGTGTCGTGAAAAGTGACGCTATATTAGTATGTCGCATCTCAAGTCTCTTTAACGCGTTATTTCGATTACCATGCTTGTGTCGCGTTACAAGTCTCTCTCTAACGCTTTGTTCCGATTACCTATAAGCATGGTTATCTAATATTACGCAAAGTGTACGTGAAAAGTGACGCTAGATTAGTATGTTATGTCACAAGTCTCTCTAACGCGTCATTCCGATTACCTAAGCATGGTTAGGTTATATTATGCAAAGTTAGCGTGAAAAGTGACAATAGATTAGTAAGTCGCGTCTTAAGTCTCTTTAACGCAACATTCCAATTACCTAAGCATGGTTAGGTTACAATACACAAAGTGTGTGTTAAAAGTGCCGCCAGATTAGTATGTCGCGTCACAAGTGTTTTTAACGCGTCATTCCGTTTACCTAAGCATGGTTAGATTATATTAAGAAAATTGTGCGTGAAAAGTGATGCTAGATTATTTGTCGTGTCTCAAGTCTCTTTAATGCGCCGTTCTGATTACCCAAGCATGGTTAGGTTTTTATACGCAAAGTGTGCATGAAAAGTGACGCCCGATTAGTAAGTCGCTTCTCAAGTCTCTTTAACGCGTCGTTCTGATAACCCAAGCATGGTTAGGTTGTATTACGCAAAGTGTGCGTGAAAAGTGATGCCAGATTAGTATGAAGCGTCTCAAGTATCTTTAACGCGTCGTTCCGATTACCTAAGCATGGTTAGGTTATATTACGCAAAGTGTGTGTGAAAAGTAATGCCAGATTAATACGTCGCGTCTCATTCTCTTTAACGCGTCGTTCCGATTACCTAAGCATGGTTAGGTTATATTATGCAAAGTGTCTGTGAAAAGTGATGCCAGATTAGTACGTCACGTCTCAAGTCTCTTTAACGCGTCGTTCCGATTACCTAAGCATAGTAAGGTTATATTACGCAAAGTGTGCGTGAAAAGTGACGCTAGATTAGTATGTCACGTCTCAAGTCACTTTAACTCGTCGTTCCGATAACCTAAGCATGGTTAGGTTATATTACGCACAGTGTGCATGAAAAGTGACGCTAGATTAGTATGTCGCGTCTCAAGTCACTTTAACGCGTCGTTCCGATTACCTAAGCATGGTTAGGTTATATTACACAAAGTGTGTGAAAAAGTGACACTAGATTAGTACGACGAGTCTCAAGTCTCTCTAACACGTTTTTCCAACTACCTAAGCATGGCTAGGTTATATTACGCAAAATGTGCGTGAAAAGTGATGCTAGATTAGTATGTCGCGTATCAAGTCTATCTAACGAGTCGTTCCGATTTCCTAAGCATGGTTAGCTAATATTACGCAAAGTGTGCGTAAAAAGTGACGCTAGATTAGTATTACGCGTCTCAAGTCTCTTTAACGCGTCATTTCAATTACCATGCTTATGTCGCGTCACAAGTCTCTCTATTCATTGTTCCGATTACCTAAGCATGGTTAGGTTATATTACGCAAAGTGTGCGTGAAAAGTAACAATAGATTAGAATGTCGCCTCTTAAGTCTCTCTAACGTTTCGTTCCGATTACCTAATCATGGTAAGGTTATATTACGCAAAGAGTGCGTGAAAAGTTATGTTAGATTAGTATGTCGCGTCTCAAGTCTATTTATCGCGTTGTTCTGATTACCTAAGCATGGTTATGTTGTATTACGCAAAATGTGCGTGAAAAATGACAATGGATTAGTATGTCGCGTCTCAAGTCTATCTAACGCGTCTTTCCGATTACCTAAGCATGGTTAGGTAATATTACGCAAAGTGTGCCTGAAAAGTGACGCTAGATTAGTATGTCGCATCTCAAGTCTCTTTAACGCGTCGTTTCAATTACCATGCTTATCTCGCGTCATAAGTCTCGTTAACGCGTCGTTACAATTACCTAAGCATGGTTAGGTTATATTAAGCAAAGAGTGCGTGAAAAGAGGCGCTGGATTAGTATGTCGCGTCCCTAGTTCTCAAACGCGTCGTTCCGATTTTCTAAGCACGGTTAGGTTATATTACGCAAAGTGTGCTTTTAAGGTGATGCTAGATTAGTATGGCGAGTTTCAAGTCTCTTTAATGCGTTGTTTCGATTACCATGCTTATTTCGCGTCTCAAGTCTATCTAACGCATCGTTCCGATTACCTAAGCATGGTTAGGTTATATTACGCAAAGTGTGCTTGAAAAGTGACACTAAATTAGTATGTCGCATCTAATTTCTCTTTAACGCGTTGTTCCGACTACCTAACCATGGTTATGTTATATTACGCGAAGTGTGCGTAATGAGCGATGCTAGATTAGTATATCGCATCTCAAGTCTCTTCAGCGCGTCGTTCCGATCTCCTAAACATGGTCAGGATATATTACGCAAAGTGTGCGTAAAAGGTGACGCTAGATTAGTATGTCGCGTCTTAAGTTCTCTAACGCGTTGTTCCGATTTCCTAGGCATGGTTTGGTTATATAACGCAAAGTGTACGTGAAAAGTGACACTAGATTACTATGTCGCGTCTCAATTCTCTCTAACGCGTTGTTCCGATTACCTAAGCATGGTTAGGTTATATATTACGCATAGTGTGCGTGAAAAATGACAATGGATTATTATGTCGCGTGTCAAGTCTATTTAACACGTCGTTACGATTACCTAAGCATGGTTAGGTTATATTATGCAAAGTGTGTGTGAAAAATGACAATAGATTAGTATGTCGCGTCTCAAGTCCATCTAACACATCGTTCCGATTACCTATGCATGGTTAGGTTAAATTACGCAAAATACGCGTGAAAAGGGACATTAGATTTGTATGTCGAGGCTCAAGTGTCTTTGACGCATCGTTCCGATTACCATGCTTATGTTGCGTCACAAGTGTCTCTAACGCGTCGTTCAAATTACCTAAGCATGGTTAGGTTATATTACGTAAAGCGTGCGTGAAAAGTAACGAAATAGATTAGTATGTCGCGTATCAATTCTATTTAACGCGTCATTCTGATTACCTAAGCATGCTTAGGTTATATAGGCAAAGAGTGCGTGAAAAGTGATGCCAGATTAGTATGTCGCGTCTCAAGTCTCTTTAACGTGTCGTTCTGATTACCTAAGCATGGTTAGGTTATATTACACAAAGTGTGCATGAAAAGTGACGCTAGATTAGTATGTCGCATCTCAAGTCTCTCTAACACGTCGATTTGATTACCTAAGCATCATGGTTAGGTTATTACTCAAAGTGTGCGGGAAAAGTGACGCTAGATTAGTATGTCGCATTTCAAGTCTCTTTCACGCGTCGTTCCTATTACCTAAGCATGGTTAGGTTATATTACGCAAAGTGTGCGCGAAAAGTGCCGCTAAAATAGTATGTTGCGTCTCAAGTCTCTTTAACGCATCGTTCTGATTACCTAAGCATGGTTAGGTTATATTACGCCAAGTGCGCGTTGAAAGTGTCGCTAGGTTAGTATGTCGCGTCACAAGTCTCTCTAACGCGTCGTTCCATTACCTAAGCTTTGTTAGGTTATATTACACATAGTGTGCGTGAAAAGTGACGCTAGATTAGTATGTTGCGTCTCAATTCTCTTTAATGCGTCGTTCCGATTACCTAATTATGGTTAGGTTATGTTACGTAAGTGTGCGTGAAAAGTGACGCTAGATTTGTATGTCGCGTCTCAAGTTTCCTTAACGTGTCGTTCCGATTACCTAAGCATGGTTTGGTTATATTACGCAAAGTGTGTATGAAATGTGACAAAATATTATTAGTATGTCGCCTCTCAAGTCACTTTAACGCGTCGTTCTAATTACCTAAGTATGGTAGGTTATATTACATGAAGTGTGCGTAAAAAGTGACACTAGATTAGTATGTCACATATTTAGTCTCTTTAATGCGTCGTTCCGATTACCTAAGTATGGTTAGGTTATTTTACGCAAAGTGTGCGTGAAAAGTGACGCTAGATAAGTATGTCGTGTCTCAAGTCTCTTTATCGCGTCGTTTCGAATGCCATGCTTATGTCGCGTCATAAGTTTCTCTAAAGCGTCATTCCAAATACCTAAGCTTGGTTAGGTTATATTACGGGAAGTGTGCATGAAAAGTAACAATTGATTAGTATGTCGTGTCTCAAGTCTCTTTAACGCGTCATTCCAATTATCTAAGCATGGTTAGGCTATATTACGCAAAGCGTGCGTGAATAGTGACGCTAGATTAGTATGTCGTGTCTCAAGTCTCTTTAACGCATCGTTCCAATTACCTAAGCATGGTTAGGGTATATTACGCCAAGTGCGCTTTAAACGTTTTGCTAGATTAGTATGGCGCGTCTCAAGTCTCTCTAACGCGTCAGTTTGATTACCATGCTTATGCAGCGTCACAAGTCTCTCTAACACATCGTTCCGATTAACTAAGCATGGTTAGGTTATATTACGCAAAGTGTGCGTGAAAAGTCACAAAAGATTAGTATGTCATGTCTCAAGTCTCTTTATCGCGTCTTTTCGATTACCTAAGCATAGTTAGGTTATTTTACGCAAAGTGTGCGTGAAAAGGAAAGCTAGATTAGTATGTCGCATCTCACGTCTCTTTAAGTTCTGATTACCTATGCATAGTTAGGTTATATTACGCAACATGTGCGTGACAAGTGATGCTAGATTAGTATGTTGCGTCTTAAGTTTCTTAAATGCGTCATTTTGATTACCTAAGCATGGTAAAAGTTATAGTATGCGTGAAAAGTGACGCTAGATTACATGTCGCTTCATAAGTCTCTCTAACACATTGTTCTGATTACCTAAGCAAAGTTAGGTTATATTATACAAAGTGTGCGTGAAAAGTCACCATAGCGTCACAAGTCTCTTGAACGCGTCGTTCCGATTACCTAAGCATGGTTAGGTTATTTTATGCAAAGTGCACAGTGACGCTAGATTAGTATGTCGCGTCTTAAGTCTCTTTAACGCGTTGTTCTGATTACTTAAGCATGGTTAGGTTATATTATGCAAAGTGTGCATGAAAAGTGACGCTAGATTAGTATGTCGCGCCTCAAGTCTCTCTATCGCGTCGTTCCAATTACCTAAGCATGACTAGGTTATATTACGCAAAGTTTGCGTGAAAAATGCCGCTATATAAGTATGTCATGTCTCAAGTCTCTTTATCGCGTCGTATCGATTACCATACTTATGTCGCGTCACAAGTCTCTTTAACGCGTCGTTCGTGAAAAATAACAATTGATTAGTATGTTTTGTCCCAAGTCTCTTTAACGCGTCGTTCCGATTACCTAAGCATGGTTAAGTCAATTACGCAAAGAGTGCGTGAATAGTGATGCTAGATTAGTATGTCGCATCACAAGTCTCTCTAACGCGTCGTTCTGACTACATAAGTATGGTTAGGTTATATTACGCAAAATGTGCATGAAAAGTAACGCAAGATTAGTATGTCGCGTCTCAAGTCTCTTTAACGAGTCGTTCTGATTACCTATGGATGGTTAGCTTATATTATGAAAAATGTGCGTGAAAATTGACGCTAGATAAGTATGTCGTGTCTCAATTCTCTTTAACGTGTCGTTCTGATTTCCTAAGCATAGTTAGGTCATATTACGCAAAGTGTGCGTGAAAAGTGACGCTAGATTGGTATGTCGCCTCTCAAGTCTCTTTAACGCGTCGTTTCGATTATCTAAGCATGGTTATGTTATATTATGCCAAGTGTGCGTAAAAAGTGACGCTAGATTAGTATGGCGCGTCAAAAGTCTCTTTAACGCGTCGTTTCGATTACAATCCTTGTGATGCGTCACAAGTCTCTCTAACGTGTCGTTCCGATTACCTAAGCATGGTTAGGTTATATTAAGCAAATAGTGCGTGAAAAGTGGCAGAAGATTAGTAAGTCGCGTCTCAAGTATCTACAATGTGTCGTTCCGATTACCTAACCATGGTTAGGTTATATTACGCAAAGTGTGCGTTAAAAGTGCCGCTAGATTAGTATGTCGCGTGCCAAGTCTCTTTGACGCGTCGTACCGATTGCCTAAGCATGGTTAGCTAATATTACACGAAGTGTGCGTGAAAAGTCACGCTAGATTAGTATGTCGAGTCACAAGTCTCTCTAACGCGTCGTTCCGATTACCTAAGCATGGTTAGGTTATTTTACGCAAAGTGTGCGTGAAAAGTGACGCAAGATTAGTATGTCGCGTCTCAAGTCTCTTTAACGCGTCTTCCGATTCCCTAAGAATGGTTAGGTTAAATTAAGAAAAGTGTGCGTGAAAACTGACGCTAGATTAGTATCTCGCGTCTCAAGTCTCTTTAGCGCACCGTTCCGATTACCTAAGCATGGTTAGGTTATATTTCACAAAGTGTGCGTAAAAAGTGACGCTAGATTAGTATGGCACGTCTCAAGTATCTTTGACGCGTTGTTTCGATTACCATGCTTATTTCGTGTCATAAGTCTCTCTAACGCGTCGTTCCAACTACCTAAGCATGGTTAGGTTATATTACGCAAAGTGCGCGTAAAAAGTGACGCTAGATTAGAATGTCGCGTCTTAAGTCTCTTTCACGCGTCGTTCCGATTACCTAACCGTGGTTAAGTTACATTACACAAAGAGTGCGAGAATAGTGACGCTAGATTAGCATGACGCGTCATACGTATCTTTAACACGTCATTCCGATTACCTAAGCATGGTTAGGTTGTTTTACTCAAAGTGTAAATGAAATGTGACGCTAGATGAGTATGTCGCGTCTCAAATCTCTTTAACGCGTCATTCTGATTACCTAAGCTTGGTTAGGATATATTACGCAGAGTGTGCTTGAAAAGTGACGCTAGATTAGTATGTCGCCTCTCAAGTCTCTTTAACGTGTTGTTCCGACTATCTAAGCATAGTTATGTTATATTACGCAAAGTGTGCATAAAAGGTGACACTAGATTAGTATGTTGCGTCTCAAGTCTCTTTAACGCGTCGTTCCAATTACCTAAGCATAGTTAGGTGACATTAGATTAGTATGAGCATGAAAATTGCCGCTAGATTAGTATGTTTCGTCTCCAATCTTTTTAACGCATTAAACGCCATACTAATTTCACGCACGCATTGTGTATTATAACCTAACAATGCTTAGGTAATTGGAACGACGCGTTAAATAGACATGAGACGCGATATACTAATCTATTGTCATTTTTCATGCGCACTTTGCGTAATATAACCTAACCATGCTTAGGTAATCATAACAACGCATTAGAGAGACTTCTGACGAGACATATGCATGGTAATCGATACGACGCGTTAAATAGACTTAACCATGCTTAGGAAATCTAGTGTCACTTTTTACGCACACTTTGCGTAATATAAGACGCGCGATATTAACTAGCGTCACTTTTTACCATGCTTAGGTAATTGATACGACGCGTTAAATAGACATGAGACGCGCGATATTAACTAGCGTCATTTTTTACGCACACTTTGCGTAATATAACCTAACCATGCTTAGGAAATCGGAACAACGCGTTAGAGAGACTTGAGACGCGAGAAATTAATCTAGCCTCACTTTTCAATCACACTTTGCGTAATATAACCTAACCATGCTTAGGTAATCGGAACGAAGCGCTAAAGAGACTTGAGACGCGGCATACTAATCTAACGTCACTTTTCAAGCACACTTTTCGTAATATAACCTAACCATATTTTGGTAATCAAAACGACACGTTACAGAGACTTGTGATGCGACATAAGTATTGTAATCGAAACGACGCGTTAAATAGACTTGTGACAAAACATACTAATCTAGGGTCACTTTTTACGCACACTTTGCGTAGTATACCTAACGATTCTTAGGTAATCGGAACAACACGTTAAAGAGACTTGAGATTGGACATACTAATCTAGCGTCACTTTTCATGCACACTTGGCAAAATATACCTAACCATGCTTAGGTAATCGGAACGACGGGTTAAAGTGACTTGAGACGCGACATACTAATCTATTGATCCTTTTCACGCACACTTTGCGTACTATAACCTAACCATGCTTAGGGAATCGGAACGCCGCGTTAGAGAGGCTTATGACGCGACATATGCATGGTAATCGAAACGACGCGTTAAAGATACTTGAGACGCGACATACTAATCTAGCGTCACTTTTCACGCAAACTTAGCGTAATATAACCTAACCATGCTTAGGTAGTCAGAACAACGCGTTAAAGAGAATTACGACGTGAAAAATTTATCTAGCGTCACTTTTCAAGAACTCTTTGCGTAATATAACCTAACCATGCTTAGGTAATCGGAACGACACGTTAAAGAGACTTAAGACGCGGCATACTAATCTAGCGTCACTGAAAACGCACACTTTATGTAATATAACCTAACCATGCTTAGGTAAGCAAAGCGACGTGTTAGAGAGACTTGTGACGCGACATAAGAATGGCAATCGAAACAACGCGTTAAATAGACTTGAGACGCGACATACTAATCTAGCATTACTTTTCACGCACACTTTGCCTAATAACCTAACCATTCTTAGGTAATCGGAACTATGCGTTAAATAGACATGAGAGGAGACATACTAATCTAGCGTCACTTTTCACGCACGCTTTGCGTGTAATATAACCTAAGCATGCTTAGGTAATCGGAACAACGCGTTAGATACACTTAATACGCGACATACTAATGTATTGTCATTTTACACGCACACTTTGCGTAATAATATAACCAAACCATGCTTATGTAATTGGAACCACACGTTAAATAGACTTGAGACGCGATATACTAATCTATTGTCATTTTTCACGCTCACTTTGCGTAATATAACCTAACCATGCTTAGGTAATCCGAACGACGCGTTTGAGAGACTTCTGACGCGACATAAGCATGGTAATCGGAACTACGCATTAAAGAGACTTGAGATGAAACATACTCACATAGGGTCACTTTTTACGCACACTTTGCAATCGGAACGGCGCGTTAAAGACTCTTCAGACTGGACATACTAATCTAGCGTCACTTTTCACGCACATTTTGCATAATATAACCTAACCATGCTTAGATAATCGGAACGGCGCGTTAAAGAGACTTGTAACGCGACATACTAATCTATTGATCCTTTTCATGCACGCTTTGTGTACTATAACCTAACCATGGTTAGGTAATCGGAACGATGCGTTAGAGAGACTTGTGACGCGACATAAGCATGGTAATCGAAAAGAAGCGTTACGGACACTTGAGACGCGACGTATTAATCTAGCATCACTTTCCACGCAAACTTTGTGTAATATAACCTAACCATGCTTAGGCAATCGGAACAATGCGTTAAAGAGAATTGAGACGCGACAAATTAATATAGCGTCACGTTTTACGCACACCTTGCGTAATATAACCTAACCATTCTTAGGTAATAGGAACGACGCGTTAAATAGACTTGAAAGGCGACATCCTAACCAATTGTCATTTTTCACGCACACTTTCCGTAATATAACCTAACCATGCTTAGGTAATCAGAACGACCTGTTAGAGAGACTTGTGATGCAACATAAGCTTGGTAATAGAAACAACACGTTAAATAGACTTGAGACACGCCATACTAATATAGCGTCACTGTTTACACACACTTTGCATAACCATCCTTAAGTAATCGGAACGACGCGTTAAAGAGACTTGAGACGCGACTTACTTATCTAGCGTCACTTTTCACGCACACTTTTCCTAATATAACCTAACCATGCTTAGGTAATCGGAACAACGTGATAAACAAACTTGAGGCGCGACTTACTAATTTAGCGTCACTTTTGACGCACGCTTTGCGTAATATAACCTAACCATGCTTAGGTAATCGGAACAATGCATTGAAGAGAATGGAGACGTGTCATACTAATCTAGCATCACTTTTCACGCAAACTTTACGTAATATAACCAAACGATCCTTAAGTAATCGGAACGATACATCAAATAGACTTGAGACGTTACATACTAATCTAGCGTCACTTTTCACGCACACTTTGCGTAATATAACCTAACCGTGCTTAGGTAATTAGAACGACGCGTTAGAGAGACTTCTAACGCGACATAAGCAACATCGATACGACGCGTTAAAGAGACTTGAACGCGACATCCTAATCCAGCGTCACTTTTCACGCTTACTTTTCCTAATATAAAATAACCATGCTTAGGTAATCGGAACGACGCGTTAGACAGACTTGAGACACGACATACTAATCTAGCGTCACTATTCACGCACACTTTGTGTAATATAACCTAACCATGCTTAGGTAATCGGAATAACACGGAAAAGAGAATTGAGACGCGACATACTAATCTAGCGTCACTTTTCACGCACACTTTGCGTAATATAAACTAAGCATGCTTAGGTAATTGGAAGGACGCGTTAAATAGGCTTGAGATGCGACATACTAATCTATCGTCACTTATCATGAACACTTTGCGTAATATAACCTAACCATGCTTAGGTAATCGGAACGACGTGTTAAAGAGACTTGAGACGTGACATACTAATCTATTGATCCTTTTCACGCACACTTTGCGTACTATAAACTAGCCATGCTTAGGTAATTGGAACGACACACGTTAGAGAGACTTGTGGCGCGACATAAGCATGGTAATCGAAACTACGCGTTAAAGAGACTTGAGACGCGACATACTAATCTAGCGTCACTTTTCACGCAAACATTGCGTAATATAACCTAACCATGCTTAGTTAATCGGAACGGCACATTAAAGAGCCTTGAGACGCTACATACTAATCTAGCGTCACTTTTTACGCATACCCTACGTAATATAACCTAACCATGCTTAGGTAATAGGAACGACACATTAAATAGACTTGAGACACGACATACTAATCTATTGTCATTTTTCACGCACACTTTGTGTAATATAACCTAACCATGCTTAGGTAATCGGAACGACGCGTAAGAAAGACATGTGACTCGACATAAGCATGGTAATTGAAACGACACGTTAAAGAGACTGGAAACACGTCATACGATTCTTGAGTCGCAATTTACGCACACTTTGTTTAATATAACCTAACCACGCTTAGGTAATCGGAACGACGTGTTAAAGAGACTTTAGACGCGACATAGTAATCTAGGGTCACTTTTCACGTACACTTTGCATAATATAACTTAACCATGCATTGATAATCGGAACGACGCGTTAAAGAGACTTGAGACGCAACATACTAATCTATCGTCACTTTTCACTCACGCTTTCCGTAATATAACCTAACCATGCTTAGGTAATTGGAATAACGCGATAAAGATAATTGAGACGCGACATACTAATCCAGCGTGACTTTTCACACACACTTTGCGTACTAAAATAGAAACAATGCTTAGGTAATCGGAACGACGCGTTAAATAGACTTGAGACGCAACATACTAATCAATTGTCACTTTTCACACACACTTTGCGTAATATAACCTAACCATGCTTAGGTAATCGGAACGACGCGTTAAAGAGACTTGAGACACGACATACTTAATCTATTGGTACTTTTCACACACACTTTGCGTACAATAACCTAACCATAGTTAGGTAATCGAAACGACACGTTAGACAGACTTGTGACGCGACATAAGCATTGTAATCGTAACGACACATTAAATAGACTTGCGACTCGACATTCTAATCAATTGTAATTTTAAATTCACACTCTGTGTAATATAACCTAACCATGCTTTGGTAATTGGAACGACGTGTTAGAGAGAAGTTGTGAGGCGACATAAACGACGCGTTAAAGAGACTTGAGACGCGACATACTAATCTAGCGTCACTTTTCACGGACATTTTGCGTAATATAACATAACGATGCTGAGGTATCGGAACGACGTGTTAAAGAGACTTGAGATGCGATATACTAATCTAGCAATACTTTTCATGCATACTTTGCGTAAAATAACCCAACCATGCTTATGTAATCGGGACGACGCGTTAAAGAGACTTGACAAGTGACATGCTAATCTAGCGTCACTTGTCATGCACACTTTGCGCAATGTAACATAACCATGCTTAGGTAATCGGAACGACGCGTTAAAGAGACTTAAGACGCGGCTTAATAATCTACCGTCACTTTTCCACCACACTTTGCGTAATAAAACCTAACCATACTTAGGTAATTAGAATGACGCGTTAGAGAGAGTTGTGACGCAATTTAAAAATCTAGCGTTACTTTTCACGCACACTTTTCGTAATATAACCTATCCATGCGTAGCTAATCTGAATGACACGTTAGAGAGACTTGTGACGCGGCATACTAATATAGCGTCACTATTCTCGTACTCTTTGCATAATATAACCTAACCATGCTTAGGTAATCGGAACGACGCGTTAAAGAGACTTGAGACGCGACATACTACACACTTTGGCTTAATAAAATGAAACCATGCATAGGTAATCAGAAAGACGCGTTAAAGAGACTTGTAACGTGACATACTAATCTAGCAGCACTTTTAACGCGCACTTGAAGTAATATAACATAACCATTCTTAGGTAATCGAAACGACGCGTTAAAGAGACTTAAGACGCGACATACTAATCTAGCGTCATTATTCTCGCACTCTTTGCTTATAACCTAACAATGCTTAGGCAATCGGAACGACTCGTTAAAGAGACTTGTGACGCGACATACTAATCTATTGTAACTTTTCATGCACACTTTGCGTAATATAACCTAACCATGCGTAGCTAATCGGAACAAGGCGTTAGAGAGACTTGTGATGTGATATACTAATCTTGCGTCACTTTTCACGCACACTTTGTTGAAAAGTTATAGCCTAAACATGTTTAGGTAATTGGAACGACGAGTTAGAGTGACTTGTGACGCGACATAAGCATGGTAATCGAAACGAAAAAGTGAGTTGAGACGCAACATACTAATCTAGTGTCACTTTAACGCGCACTGTGCGTAATATAACCTAACCATGCTCAGGTAATTGGAACGACGCGTTAAAGAGACTTGTGACATGACTTACTTATATAGCGTCACTTTTCACGCACACTTTTCGTAATATAACATAACCATTGTTAGGTAATCAGAACGACGCGTTAAAGAGACTTGTGACACGACATACTAATCTAGTGTCACTCTTTAACGCACACTTTGCGTAATATAACCTAACCATGCTTAGGTAATCGGAACGACGTGTTAAAGAGACTTGAGAAGCGACATACTAATCTAGCATCACTTTTCACGCACACTATGCGTAATATAACCTAACCATGCTTAGGTAATCAAAACGACGCGTTAAAGAGACTTGTGACGTGACATACTACTAATTTAGCGTCACTTTTAACGCACACTTTGCGTTATATAATCTAACCATGCATAGGTAATCAGAACGACGCATTAAAGAGACTTGTGAAACGACATAATAATCTAGCGTCACTTTTAGCGCACACTTAGCGTAATATAACCTAACCATGGTTAGGTAATCAGAACAACCCGTTAAAGAGACTTGAGACGCGACATACTAATCTAGTATCACTTTTAACGCACACTTTGCATAATATAACCGAACCATGCTTAGGTAATCTAAACGACGCATTAAAGAGACTTAAGACGCGACATACTTACATACTGTCACTTTTAACGCACACTTTGCGTAATATAACCTAACAATGCATAGGTAATTGGAACGACGCCTTAAAGAGACTTGTGACGCGACATACTTATATAGCGTCCCTTTTCACGCTCACTTTGCAAAAATATAACCTAACCATGCATAGGTAATCGGCCGAGGAGTTAATGAGACTTGTGAGGCGACATACTAATCTAGCCTCACTTTTAACGCACACTTTACGTAATATAACCAAACCATGCTTTGGTAATCGGAACGACGCGTTATAGAGACTTGTGTCATGACATACTTATATAGCGTCACTTTTCACGCACACTTTGCGTAATATAACCTAACCATGCTTAGGTAATCGGAACAACGCGATAAAGAGACTTGTGACGCGACATTATATAGCGTCACTTTTCACGCAAACTTAGCATAATATAACCAAACCATAGGTAATCAGAACAACTCGTTAAAGAGACTTGAGACGCGACATACTAATCTAGCATAACTTTTAACGCACACTTTGCGTAATATAAACGAACCATGCTTATGTAATAAAAACGACGCGTTAAAGAGACTTAAGACGCGACATACTTATATAGCGTCACTTTTAACGCACACTTTGCGTAATATAACCAAAAAATGCATAGGTAATTGGAATGACGCCTTAAAGAGACTTGTGAGGCGACGTACTTATATGGCGTCCCTTTTCACGCTCACTTTGCATAATATAACCTAACCATGCATAGGTAATCAGCCGACGCGTTAATGAGACTTGTGACGCGACATTCTAATCTAGCCTCACTTTTAACTCACACTTTGCATAATATAAACTAACCATGCTTTGGTAATCGGAACGACGCGTCAAAGAGACTTATGTCACGACATACTTATATAGCGTCACACCAAACCATGCTTAGGTAATCGGAACAACAAGTTAAAGAGACTTGTGACGCGACATACTTATATAGCGTCCCTTTTCACGCAAACTTTGCGTAATATAACCAAACCATTGTTAGTTAATCAGAACGACGCGTTAAAGAGACTTGTATCGCGACATATTAATCTAGCGTCATTTTTAACGCACACTTAGCGTAATATAACCTAACCATGCTTAGATAATCGAAAAAAAGCGTTAAAGAGACTTGTGATGCGACATACTTATATGGCGTCACTTTTCACGCACACTTTAAGTAAAATTACCCAACCACTAATAGGTAATCAGAACGACGAGTTAAAGAGACTTGTGACCCGATATACTAATCTAGTGTCACTTTTAACGCACCCTTCGCGTAAAATAACCTAACCATGCTTAGGTAATCGGAATGATGCAAGAAAGAGACTTGAGACGCGACATACTAATCTAGTGACACTTTTAAAACACACTTTGCGTTATATAACCTAACCATGCTTAGGTAATCGGAACGACGCGTTAAAGAGACTTGAGGCGCGACATACTAATCTAAAGTCACTTATTATGCATACTTTGCGTAATATAACCTATCCATGCTTAGGTAATCGGAACGACGTGTTAAAAAGACTTGTGATGTGACATATTTATCTAGCGTCACTTTTCACACACACTTTATGTAATATAATCTAACCATTGTTAGGTCAGAACGATGCGTTAAAAAGACTTGTGACGCGACATACTAATCTAGTGTCACTTTTAATGTACACTTTGCATCATATAACATAACCACGCTTAGGTAATCTGAACGACGCGTTAAAGAGACTTGAGACGCGACATACTACTAATCTAGTATCACTTTTCACCCACACTTTGCGTAATATAACCTAACCACGTTAAGGTAATCAGAATGACACGTTAAAGAGATTTCATACGCGACATACTACTAAACTAGCGTCACTTTTAATGCACACATTGTGTTATATAACCTAACCATGCCTAGGTAATCGGAACAACTCGTTGTATAGACTTGTGATGGGACATAGTAATATAGAGTAACTTTTCACGCACACTTTGCGTAATATAACCTAACCATGCATAGCAAATCGGAACGGCGTGTTAAAGAGACTTGTGATGCGACTGAAAAATCGAGCGTCACTTTTAACGCACACTTTGCGTAATATAGCCTAACCATGCTTTGGTATTCTGAATGACGCGTTAAAGAGACTTGTGCGCGACATACTTATCTAGCATCACTTTTCACGCACACTTTGCGTAATATAACCTAACCATACTTAGGTAATCGGAACGACGCGTTAAAGAGACTTGTATCTAGCGTCACATTTAACGCACACTTAGCGTAATATAACTTAACAATGCTTAGGTAATCGGAACGACGCGTTAAAGAGACTTGAGACGCGACATACTAATCTAGCGTCACTTTTAACGCACACTTTGCGTAATATAACCGAAATATACTTAGGTAACCGCAACGACGCGTTAAAGAGACTTAAGACGCAACATGCTTATATTGCGTCACTTTTAACGCACACTTTGTGTAATATAACCTAACCATGCATAGGTAATTGGAACGAAGCGTGAAAGAGCCTTGTTACGCGATATACTTTTATTGCGTCACTTTTCATGCACCCTTCGCGTAATATAACCTAGCCAGGTAATCGGAACGATGCGACAAAGAGACTTGAGACGCGACATACTAATATAGCGTCACTATTCTCGTACTCTTTGCATAATATAACCTAACCATGCTTAGGTAATCGGAACGACGCGTTAAAGAGACTTGAGACGCGACATACTACACACTTTGGCTTAATAAAATGAAACCATGCATAGGTAATCAGAAAGACGCGTTAAAGAGACTTGTAACGTGACATACTAATCTAGCAGCACTTTTAACGCGCACTTGAAGTAATATAACATAACCATTCTTAGGTAATCGGAACGACGCGTTAAAGAGACTTAAGACGCGACATACTAATCTAGCGTCATTATTGTCGCACTCTTTGCTTATAACCTAACAATGCTTAGGCAATCGGAACGACTCGTTAAAGAGACTTGTGACGCGACATACTAATCTATTGTAACTTTTCATGCACACTTTGCGTAATATAACCTAACCATGCTTAGCTAATCGGAACAAGGCGTTAGAGAGACTTGTGATGTGATATACTAATCTTGCGTCACTTTTCATGCACACTTTGTTGAAAAGTTATAGCCTAAACATGTTTAGGTAATTGGAACGACGAGTTAGAGTGACTTGTGACACGACATAAACATGGTAATCGAAACGACGCGTTATAGAGACTGTAGACGCGCCATACTAATCTAGCGTCACTTTTTACAAACACTTTGCGTAATATAACCTAACCATGCTTAGGTAATCGGTATGACGCATTAGAGAGACTTGAGATGTGACATACAATCTAGCGTCACTTTTTACACACACTTTGCGTAATATAAACTAACCATGCTTAGTTAATCGGAACGGCGCGTTAGAGAGACTTGTGACGCAACATAAGCATGACGCATAAAAGAGACTTGAGACGCGCCAAACTAATCTAGCGTCACTTCTTACGCACACTTTGTGTAACCTAACCTAACCATGCTTAAGTAATCGGAGCGACGCGTTAAAGAGAATTGAGTAGCAACATACTAATCTAGCGTCACTTTTCACGCACACTTTGCATAATATAACCTAACCATGCTTAGGTAATGGAACGACGCGTTAGAGAAACTGGTGACGTGATATACTAATCTAGCGTTACTTTTAACGCAAATAGAGAGACTTGTGACGCGACATAAACATGGTTATCAAAATGACGCGTTAAACAGACTTGAGACCCGGCATACTAATCTAGCGTCATTTTTCATGCTCACGTTGCATAATATAACCATGCTTAGGTAATTTGAATGGCGCGTTGAAGAGACTTGAGATGCGACATACTAATCTAGCGTCACTTTTCACGCACACTTTCCGTAATATAACCTAACAATGATTAGGTAATGGAACGAAGCGTTAGACACGACGTACTAATCTAGCATCACGTTTCACGCACAATTTGCGTAATATAGCCTTTAGGTAATCGAAATGACGCGTTAAAGAGACTTGGGACGCGACATACTAATCTAGCAGCACTTTTAACGCACACTTGGGTTAGTATAACCTAACCATGCTTAGGTGTAATTGGAACGACGCATTAAAGAGCTGTGAGACGTGACATATTAATCTAGTGTCACTTTGAACGCAAACTATGCATAATACCATGCCTAGGTAATCGAAACGACGCATTAAAGAGCCTTGAGACGCGACATATTAATTTAGCGTCACTTTTCACGCACACCTTGCGTAATATAACCTATCCATGCTTATGTAATCAGACCGGCGCGTTAGATAGACTTAAGACGCGACATACTAATCTATTTCATTTTTCATGCACACTTTGCGTAATATAACCTAACCATGCTTAGGTAATCGGAACGACGCGTTAAATAGACTTAAGAGACGACATACTAATCTATTGTCATTTTTTACGCCCACTTTGCGTAATATAACCAAACCATGCTTAGGTAATCGGGACAACGCGTTAAAGAGACTTGTGACGCAACTTAAGCTTGGTAGTAGAAATGACGCGTTAAAGAGACTTGAGACGGGCCATACTAATCTAGCGTCACTTTTTACGCACACTTTGCGTAATATAACCTAACCATGCTTAGGTAATCGGAACGACGCGTTAAAGAGACTTGAGACGGAACATACTAATCTAGCGTCACTTTTCACGAACACTTTGCTTAATATAACCTAACCATGCTTAGGTAATTGAAATGACGCGTTAAACAAACCTGAGACGCGACATACCAATCTAGCGTCACTTTTCACGCAAGGTTTGCGTAAATAACCTAACCATGCTTAGGTAATCGGAATGACGCGTTAATGAGATTTGAGATGCGACATACTAATCTAGCGTCACTTTGCACGCACACTCTGTGAAATATAATCTAACCATGCAGAGGTAGTCGGAACGACGCTTTAAATAGACTTGAGATGCGACATACTATTGTCACTTTTCACGCACACTTTCATAATATAACCTAACCATGCTTGTAATCGGAACGACGCTATAAAGAGACTTGAGACGCGACATACTTATTACTATTGTTACTTTTCACGCACACTTTGCGTATTATAAGCTAACCATGCATAGGTAATCGGAACAACGCGTTAGAGAGACTTGTGACGCGACATAAGCATGGTAATCGAAACGACGCGTTAAAGAGACTTGAGATGCGACATACTAATCTAACGTCACTTTTAACGCAAACATTGGATAATATAACAACCGCCCTTAGGTAATCGGAACGATGCATTAAAGAGCCTTGAGACAGGACATTCTAATCTAGCGTTACCTTTCGAGCACACCTTGTTAATATAACCTAACCATGCTTACCTAATCGGAACGACGCGTTAAAGAGACTGGAGACTCGACATACTAATCAAGCATTACTTTTCTCGCACACTGTGCGTAATATAACCTAACCACTCTTTGGTAATCAGAACGACGCGTTAATGAGACTTGAGACGCGACATACTAATCAATTATTAATTTTCACGCACACTCTGCGTAATATAACCTAACCATTCTTAGGTAATCGGAACTTTCCATTAGAGAGACTTGTGACGCGATATAAGCATGGTAATAAAAACGACGCGTTAAAGAGACTTAAGACGCGACATACTAATCTAGCATCACTTTTCACGTATACATTGCATAATATAACCTACCCAGGCTAAAGTAATCAGAAAGACGAGTTAGATAGACTTAAGACGCGACATACTAATCTATTGTCATTTTTGACGCACACTTTGCGTAATATAACCTAACTATGCTTAAGTAATTGGAACGACTCGTTAAATGGACTTGAGTCGCGACATACAATCTATTGTCATTTTTTACGCACACTTTGCGTAATATAACCTAACCATGCATAGGTAATCCGAACGACGCGTTAGAGGGACTTCTGACGTGACATAAGCATGGTAATCGAAACGACGCGTTAAAAAGACTTGAGACCCGCCATATTAATCTAGTGTCACTTTTCACGCACACTTTGCGTAATATAACCTAACCATGCTAAGGAAATTGAAACGACGCGTTAGAGTGACTTGAGACGCGATATACTGATCTAATGTCACTTTTCACGCAAACTTTGTGTAATATAACCTACCCATGCATAGGTAATCGGAACAACGCGTTTAAGAGAATTGTGACCCGAGATAAGAATGGTAATCGAAACGACGCTTTAAAGAGACTTGAGACGTATCATACTAATCTAGCGTCACTTTTCACGCACACTTTGCGTAATATCACCTAACCCTATACATAGGTAATCGGAACGACGCGTTAGAGAGACGTGTGACGTGACCTAAGCATGGTAATCGAAACGATGCGTAAAAGAGAATTGAGACACGATATACTAATCTAGCGTCACTTTTTACGGAAACTTTGCATAATATAACCTAACCATGCTTAGGTAATCGGAACGACGCATTAAAGAGCTGTGAGACGTGACATAATAATCTTGCGTCACTTTTGATGCACACCTTGCGTAAAATAACCTAACCATGCTTAGGTAATCAGAACGACGCGTTAGATAGACTTAAGACGCGACATACTAATTAATTGTCATTTTTCACGCACACTTTGCGTAATACCTAACCATGCTTAAGTAATCGGAACTACGCGTAAATAGACTTGAGACGCGACATACTAATCAGTTGTTATTTTTAACGCACACTTTGCGTAATATAACCTAACCATGCTTTGGTAATCGGAACAACGCGTTAAAGAGATTTGTGACGCAACATAAGCATGGTAATTGAAACGACGCGTTAAAGAAACTTGAGACACGCCATACTAATCTAGCGTCACTTTTCACGCACATCTTGTATAATATAACCTAACCATGCTTAGAAACGATGCGTTAAAGAGACTTTAGACGCGACATACTAATCTAGCGTCACTTTTCACGCACATTTTGCGTAATATAACCTAACCATGCTTAGGAAATTGAAACGACGTGTTAGAAAGACTTGAGACGCGACATACTCATCTAACGTCACTTTTCAGCACTTTGCGTAATATAAGCTAACCATGATTATGTAATCGGAACAACGCGTTAAAGAGACTTGTGACGCGAGATAAGCATGGTGATCGAAACGACACTTTAAAGAGACTTGAGACGAATCATACTAATCTAGCGTCACTTTTGCACACTTTGCGTATAACACAACCTAACCATGCTTAGATAATCGAAACGACGCGTTAAAGAGAATTGAGACTGGACATACTAATATAGCGTCACTTTTCACGCACACTTTGGGTAATTTAACCGAACCATGCATATGTAATCGGAACGACGCCTTAGAGAGACGTGTGACGCGACATAAGCATGGTAATCGAAACAATGCGTTTAAGAGACTTGTGACACGACATACTAATCTAAGGTCACTTTTTACGCAAAACTTAACCATGCTTAGGTAATCGGAACGATGCATTAAAGAGCCTTGAGACGTGACATATTAATTTAGCGTCTCTTTTCACGCACACCTGGCGTGATATAACCTAACCATGCACAGTTAATAGGAACAACGCGTTAGATAGACTTAAGACACGACATACTAATCTATTGTCATTTATCAGGCACACTTTGCGTAATATAACCTAACAATGCTTAGGTAATCGGAACGACGCGTTAGATAGACTTGAGACACGACATACTAATCTATTGTCATTTTTTACGCACACTTTGCGTAATATAACCTAAGCATGCTTAGGAAATCGGAACAACGCAATAGAGTGACTTGTGACGCGACATAATCATGGTAATCGAAACAAAGCGTTAAAGAGACTTGAGACGCGCCATACCAATCTAGCATCACTGTTTACGCACACTTTGCGTAATTTAACCTACCATGCTTAGGTAATCGGAATGACGCGTTAAAGTTACTTGAGACGCGACATACTAATCTAGTGTCCCCTTTTCACGCACACTTTGCTTAATCAAACCTAACCCTGCTTAGGTAATTGGAAGGACGCGTTAAACAGACTTGAGACGCGACATACTAATCTAGCGTCACTTTTCACGCACGTTTAGTGTAAATAACCTAACCATGCTTAGGTAATCGGAACGACGCATTAAACAGACTTGGGACACGACATACTACTCTAGCGTCACTTTTCACGCACCCTTTGAGTAATATAACCTAAACATGCTTAGGTAATAGACTTGAGATGCGACATACTAATCTAGTCACTTTTCAGGCACTCTTTACCTAATATAACCTAGCCATGCTTAGGTAATCGTAACGACGCGTTAAAAAGACTTGAGACATGAAATACTAATCTATTGTTACTTTTCACGCACACTTTACGTACTATAACCTAACCATGCTTAAGTTAATCGAAACGACGCGTTAGAGACACTTGTGACGCGACATAAGCATGGTAATCAAAACGACGCATTAAAGACAGTTGAGACGCGACATACTAATCTAGCATCACTTTTCACGTTAACTTTGCATAATATAACAACCATACTTAGGTAATCGGAACGACGCATTAAAGAGCTTTGAGACGGGACATTCTAATCTAGCGTCACCTTTCACGCACACCTTGCGTAATATAACCTAACCATGCTTAGGTAATCGGAACGACGCGTTAAAGAGACTTGAGACACGACATACTAATCTAGCATTACTTCTCTCGCACACTTTGCGTAATATAACCTAACCATTCTTGGATAATCAGAACGATGCGTTAAAGAGACTTGAGACGCGACATACTAATCAATTGTTAATTTTCACGCACACTCTGCGTAATATAACCTAACCATTCTTTGGTAATCGGAACGGCCCATTAGAGAGACTTGTGACATGACATAAGCATTAAAACAACGCGTTAAAGAGACTTGAGACGCGACATACTAATCTAACATCACTTTTCACGTACACATTGCATAATATAACCTAACCATGCTACGGTAATCGGAACGACGAGTTAGATAGACTTAGGTCGCGACATACTAATTTATTGTCATTTTTCACGCACGCTTTGCGTAATATAACCTAGCCATGCTTAAGTAATTGGAATGACTCGTTAATTGGACTTGACTCGTGACATACTAATTAATCTATTGTCATTTTTCACGCACACTTTGGTAATTGGAACGACGCGTTAGAGAGACTTGTGATGCGACATAAGCATTGTAATCGAAACGACGCATTAAAAGACTTGAGACGCGCCATATTAATCTAGCGTCACTTTTTACGCAAACGTTGCCTAATATACCCTTACCATGCTTAGGAAATCGGAACAACGCGTTAGAGAGACTTGAGACGCGACATACTACTCCAGTGTCACTTTTCACGCACACTTTACGTAATATAACCAAACCATGCTTAGGAAATTGAAACGACGCGTTAGAGAGACATTAGACGCGACATACTGATTTAATGTCACTTTTCACACAAACTTAGCGTAATATAACCTAACCATAATCGAAACAACGCGTTAAAGAGAATTATGACCCGAGAAAAGAATGGTAATTGAAACGACGCTTTAAAGAGACTTGAGACGAATTATACTAATCTAGCGTCACTTTTTACGCACATTTTGCGTAATATAACCAAACCATGCTTAGATAATCGAAACGACGCGTTAAAGAAACTTGACACTAGACATAGTCTAACGTTACTTTCCACGCACACGTTGCGTAATATAACCTAACCCTACATAGGTAATCGGAACGACGCCTTAGAGAGACGTGTGACGTGACCTAAGCATGGTAATCGAAATGATGCGTTAAAGAGACTTGAGATACGACATACTAATCTAGCGTCACTTTTTACGCAAACTTTGCATAATATAACCTAACCATGGTAATCGGAACGACAAATTAAAGAGCTGTGAGACGTGACATAATTAATCTAGCATCACTTTTGACGTACACCTTGCGTAAAATAACCTAACCATGCTTAGGTAATCAGAACGACGCGTTAGATAGACTTAAGACGCGACATACTAATTTATTGTCATTTTTCACACACACTTTGCGTAATACCTAACCATGCTTAAGTAATCAGAACAGCGCGTAAATAGACTTGAGACGCGACATACTAATCAATTGTTATTTTTTACGCACACTTTGTGTAATATAACCTAACCATGCTTTGATAATCGGAACAACGCGTTAAAGAGACTTATGACGCGACATAAGCATTGTAATCGAAACGACGCGTTAAAGAAACTTAAGACGCGCCATACTAATCTAGCGTCACTTTTTACGCACATTTTGTGTAATATAACCTAACCATGCTTAGGAAATCGAACGACGCGTTAAAGAGACTTGAGACGCGACATACTAATCTAGCGTCACTTTCACGCACATTTTGCGTAATATAACCTAACCATGCTTAGGAAATCGAAACGACGTGTTAGAAAGACTTGAGACGCGACATACTAATCTAGCGTCACTTTTCACGCACACTTTGCGTAATATAACCTAACCATGATAATGTAATTGGAATAACGCGTTAAAGAGACTTGTGACGCGAGATAAGCATGGTAATCGAAACGACACATTAAAGAGACTTGAGACGAATCATACTAATCTAGCGTCACTTTTCACGCACACTTTGCGTATTACAACCTAACCACAATTAGATAATCGAAACGACGCGTTAATGAGAATTGAGACTGGACATAGTAATCTAGCGTCACTTTTCACGCACACTTTGGGTAATTTAAACTAACCATGCTTAGGTAATCGGAACGACGCCTTAGAGAGACGTGTGACGCGAGCTAAGCATGGTAATCGAAATGATGCGTTTAAGAGACTTGTGACGCGACATACTAATCTAGCGTCACTTGTTACGGAAACTTTGCATAATATAACCGAACCATGCTTAGATAATCGGAACGACGCATTAAAGAGCCTTGAGACGAGACATATTAATCTAGCGTCTCTTTTCACGCACACCTTGCGTAATATAACCTAACCATGCATAGGTAATCGGGACAACGCGTTAGATAGACTTAAGACACGACATACTAATCTATTGTCATTTATCACGCACACTTTGCGTAATATAACCTAACCATGCTTAGGTAATCGGAATGACACGTTAAATAGACTTGAGACACGACATACTAATCTATTGTCATTTTTTACGCACACTTTGCGTAATATAACCGAAGCATGCTTAGGTAATCGGAACAACGCGTTAGAGAGACTTGTGACGCGACATAAGCATGGTAATCGAAACAAAGCGTTAAAGAGACTAAAGACGTGCCATACTAATCTAGCATCACTTTTTACGCATGCTTAGGTAATCAGAACAACGCGTTAAAGAGACTTGAGACGCAACATACTAATCTAGCGTCACTTTTCACGCACACTTTGTGTAATATAACCTAGCCATGCTTAGGTAATCCGATCGATACGTTAAACAGACTTAGACACAGCATAATAATCTAGCGTCACTTTTGACACACGCTTTGCGTAAATAACCTAACCATGCTTAGGTAATCGGAACAACGCGTTACAGAGATTTAAGACGCGACATACTAATCTAGCATCACTTTTCACGGACCCTTTGCGTAATATAACCTAACCGTGCTTAGGTAATCGGAACGACGCGTTAAATTGACTTGAGATGCGACATACTAATCTAGTCACTGTTAACGCACATTTTGCGTAATATAACCTAAACATGCTTAGGTAATCGTAACGACGCGTTAAAGAGACTTGAGACGTGACATACTAATCTATTGTTACTTTTCACGCACACTTTGCGTACTAAACGACGCGTTAGAGAAACTTGTGACGCGACATAAGCATGGTAATCGAAACGACGTGTTAAAGACAGTTCAGACGCGACATACTAATCTAGAGTCACTTTTCACGTAAACTTTACATAATATAACAACCATACTTAGGTAATCGGAACGACGCATTAAAGAGCCTTGAGACGGGATATTCTAATCTAGCGTCAACTTTCACGCACACCTTGCGTAATATAACCTAACCATGCTTAGGTAATCTGAATGACGCGTTAAATAGACTTGAGACGCGACGTACTGATCTAGCATTACTTCTGTCGCACACTTTGCGTAATATAACCAAACCATTCTTGGATAATCGGAACGATGCGTAAAAGAGACTTGAGACCTAACATACTAATAATCAATTGCTAAATTACACGCACACTCTGCGTAATATAACCTAACTATTATTAGGTAATCGGAACGACCCATTACAGAGACTTGTGACACGACATAAGCATGGTAATCAAAACAACGCGTTAAAGAGACTTGAGACGCGACATACTAATCTAGCATCACTTTTCACGTACACATTGCATAATATAACCTAACCATGCTAAGGTAATCGGAACGACGAGTTAGATAGACTTAAGTCGCGACATACTAATCTATTGTCATTCACGCACATTTTGCGTAATATAACCTAACCATGCTTAAGTAATTGGAATGACTCGTTAAATGGACTTGAGTCGCGACATACTAATCTATTGTCATTTTTCACGCACACTTTGGTAATTGGAACGACGCGTTAGAGAGACTTGTGATGCGACATAAGCATGGTAATCGAAACGACGCGTTAAAGAGACTCGAGAGGCGCCATACTAATATAGCGTCACTTTTTACGCACACTTTGCGTAATATAAATTAACCATGCTTAGGTAATCGGAACGACGCGTTAAAGAGACTTGAGACGCGACATATTAATCTAGCGTCACTTTTCACGCACACTTTGCGTAATATAACCTAGCCATGCTTAGGTAATCTGATCGACGCGTTAAACAGACTTGAGACGCGGCATAATAATCTAGCGTCACTTTTGACACACGCTTTGCGTAAATAACCTATAACCATGCTTAGGTAATCGGAACGACGCGTTAAAGAAATTTGAGACACGAAATACTAATCTACCGTCACTTTTCACGCACCCTTTGCGTAATATAACCTAACCATGCTTAGGTAATCGGAACGACGCGTTAAATAGACTTGAGATGTGACACATTAATCTAGTCGCTTTTCACGCATACTTTGCGTAATATAACCTAACCTGGCTTAGGTAATCGTAACGACGCGTTAAAGAGACTTGAGATGTGACATACTAATCTATTGTTACTTTTGACGCACACTTTGCGCACTATAACCTAAACATGATTAAGGTAATCGGAACACGACATACTAATCTAGCATCACTTTTCACGTAAACTTTGCATAATATAACAACCATACTTATCTTCTTAAAAAAAAACAACAACCATACTTAGGTAATCGGAACGACGCATTAAAGAGCCTTGAGACGGGACATTCTAATCTAGCGTCATCTTTCACGCACACCTTGCGTAACATAACCTAACCATGCTTAGGTAATCGGAACGATGTGTTAAAGAGACTTGAGACGCGACATACTAATCAATTGTTAATTTTCACGCACACTCTGCGTAATATAACCTAACCATTTTTAGGTAATCGGAACGACCCATTAGAGAGACTTGTGACACGACATAAGCATGGTAATCAAAACAACGCGTTAAAGACAATTGAGACGCGATATTCTAATCTAGCATCACTTTTCACGTACACATTGCATAATATAACCTAATCATGCTTAGGTAATCGGAATGATTCGTTAAAGAGACTTGAGACAAGACATACTAATCTAGCATCACTTTTCACGCAAACTTTGCATAATATAACAACTGTGATTAGGTATCGAAACGACGCATTAAATAGCCTTGAGACGCGATATACTAATCTAGCGTCACCTTTCATGCACACCTTGCGTAATATAACGTAACCATGCTTAGGTAATCGGAACGACGCGTAAAAGAGACTGGAGACGCGACATACTAATGACGCGTTAAAGAGACTTGATACGCGACATACTAATCTACTGTTACTTTTCACGCACGCTTTGCGTAATATAACCTAACCATTCTTAGGTTATCGCAACGACCCGTTAGAGAGACTTGTGACGCGACGTAAGCATGGTAATCAAAACGACGCGTTAAAGAGACTTGAGACGCGATATACTAATCTAGTGTCAATTTTCACGTACACATTGCATAATATAACCTAACCATGCTTAGGTAATTGGAACGACGAGTTAGATTGACCTAAGACGCGACATACTAATCTATTGTCATTTTTCACGCATACATTGCGTAATATTACCTAACCATGCTTAAGTAATTGGAACGACGCGTTAAATGGACTTGAGACGCGACATACTAATCTATTGTCATTTTTCACGCACACTTTCGGTAATATAACCTAACCATGATTAGGTAATCGGAACGATGCGTTAGAGAGACTTCTGACGCGACATAAGCATGGTTAGCCTTTAGACGCGCCATATTAATCTAACGTCACTTTGTACGCATACTTTGAGTAATATATCGTAACCATGCTTAGGAAATCGGAATGACGCGTTAGAGAGACTTGAGACGCCCATACTAATCTAGTTTCACTTTTCACTCAAACTTTGCATAATATAACCTGACCATGCTTAGGAAATCGGAACGACGCATAAAAGAGCCTTGAGACGAGACATTCTAATCTAGCGTCACCTTTCACGCACACCTTGCGTAATATAACCTAACCATGCTTAGGTAATAGGAACGACACGTTAAAGAGACTTGAGAGGCGACATTCTAATCTAGCATTACTTTTCTCGCAAACTTTGCGTAATATGACCTAATCATTCTTGGGTAATTGGAACGACGCGTTAAAGAGACTTGAGATGCGACATACTAATCTATTGTTACTTTTCATGCATATTGTGCGTAATATAACCTAACCATTCTTAGTTAATCGGAATGACCCGATAGAGAGACTTGTGACGCGACATAAGCATGGTAATAAAAACGACGCGTTAAAAG
The DNA here is from genome assembly GCF_937616625.2 of Mercurialis annua. Lineage (NCBI taxonomy): Eukaryota > Viridiplantae > Streptophyta > Magnoliopsida > Malpighiales > Euphorbiaceae > Mercurialis > Mercurialis annua. The sequence goes on from NC_065576.1 coordinate 26,209,515, forward strand.
ACACTTGAGACGTGATATACTAATCTAGCGTCACTTTTCACGTACATATTGCATAATATAGCCTAACAATGCTTAGGTAATCGGAACGATGAGTTAGATTGACCTATGATGCGACATACTAATCTATTGTCATTTTTCACGCACACTTTGCGTAATATTACCTAACCATGCTTAAGTAATTGGAACGACGCGTTAAATGCACTTAAGACGCGACATACTAATCTATTGTCATTTTTCACGCACACTTTGCGTAATATAACCTAATCATGCTTAGGTAATCGGAACGATGCGTTAAAAAGACATTAGACGCGCCATATTAATCTAGCGTCACTTTGTCTGCAAACTTTCCGTAATATAACCTAACCATGCTGAGGAAATCGGAACGACGCGTTAGAGAGACTTGAGACGCCCATACTAATCTAGTTTCACTTTTCACGCACATTTTGCGTAATATAACCTGACCATGCTTAGGAAATCGGAACGACGCGTTAGAGAGACTTGAGACGCGACATACTGATCTAAAGTCACTTTTCAAGGACACTGTGCGTAGTATAACCATGCTTAGAGGTAATCGGAACGACGCGTTAAAGAGACTTGTGACGCGAGATAATCATGGTAATCGGAACGACGCTTTAATAAGACTTGTGATGCAATATACTTATATAGCGTCCCTATTCACGCACACTTTGCATAACATAACCTAACTAGGCATAAGTAATCAGAACGACGCGTTAAAGAGACTTGTGACGCGACATACTAATCTAGTGTCACTTTTAACGCAGACTTTGCGTAGTATAACCTAACCATGCTTAGGTAATCGGAACGACGCGTTACAGAGACTTGTGATGCGACATACTTAAATTGCATCACTTTTCAAGCACACCTCACGTAATATAACCTAACCATGCTTAGGTAATTGGAACGACGCGTTAAAGAAAATTGATACGCGACATATATAGCGTCACTATTAATGCACACTTTGCGTAATATAACCTAACTATGCATAGGTAATTGGAACAATGCGTTAAAGAGACTTGGGACATGACATAACTATATAGCGTCCCTTTTCACGCACACTTTGCATAATATAACCTAACCATTCATAGTAATCGTAACGACGCGTTAAAGAATCTTGTGACGCGACATACTAATCTAGCCTCACTTTTAACGCACACTTTGCGTAATATAATCTAGCCATGCTTAGGTAATCAGAACGACGCGTTAAAGAGTCTTGTGACACGACATACTTATATAGCGTCACTTTTCACGCACACTTCGCGTAATATAACCTAGCCATGCTTAGGTAATCGGAACGATGCGTTAAAGAGATTTGAGATGCTACATACTATTCTATTGATCCTTTCACGCACACTTTGCGTACTATAACCTAACCATGCTTAGGTAACCGGAACGACAGGTTAGAGTGACTTGTGATGCGACATAAGCATGGTAATCGAAACGACGCGTTAAAGTGAGTTGAGACGCAACATACTAATCTAGTGTCACTTTAACGCGCACTGTGCGTAATATAACCTAACCATGCTAGGGTAATCGGAACGACGCGTTAAAGAGACTTGTGACATGACTTACTTATATAGCGTCACTTTTCACGCACACTTTTCGTAATATAACATAACCATTGTTAGGTAATCAGAACGACGCGTTAAAGAGACTTGTGACACAACATACTAATCTAGTGTCACTCTATAACGCACACTTTGCGTAATATAACCTAACCATGCTTAGGTAATCGGAACGACGTGTTAAAGAGACTTGAGAAGCGACATACTAATCTAGCATCACTTTTCACGCACACTATGCGTAATATAACCTAACCATGCTTAGGTAATCAAAACTACGCGTTAAAGAGACTTGTGACGTGACATACTACTAATTTAGCGTCACTTTTAACGCACACTTTGCGTTATATAATCTAACCATGCATAGGTAATCAGAACGACGCATTAAAGAGACTTGTGAAACGACATAATAATCTAGCGTCACTTTTAGCGCACACTTAGCGTAATATAACCTAACCATGGTTAGGTAATCAGAACAACCCGTTAAAGAGACTTGAGACGCGACATACTAATCTAGTATCACTTTTAACGCACACTTTGCATAATATAACCGAACCATGCTTAGGTAATCGAAACGACGCGTTAAAGAGACTTAAGACGCGACATACTTACATACTGTCACTTTTAACGCACACTTTGCGTAATATAACCTAACAATGCATAGGTAATTGGAACGACGCCTTAAAGAGACTTGTGACGCGACATACTTATATAGCGTCCCTTTTCACGCTCACTTTGCATAATATAACCTAACCATACATAGGTAATCGGCCAAGGAGTTAATGAGACTTGTGAGGCGACATACTAATCTAGCCTCACTTTTAACGCACACTTTACGTAATATAACCTAACCATGCTTTGGTAATCGGAACGACGCGTTATAGAGACTTGTGTCGTGACATACTTATATAGCGTCACTTTTCACGCACACTTTGCGTAATATAACCTAACCATGCTTAGGTAATCGGAACAACGCGATAAAGAGACTTGTGACGTGACACTATATAGCGTCACTTTTCACGCAAACTTAGCGTAATATAACCAAACCATAGGTAATCAGAACAACTCGTTAAAGAGACTTGAGACACGACATACAAATCTAGCATAACTTTTAACGCACACTTTGCGTAATATAACCGAACCATGCTTATGTAATAGAAACGACGTGTTAAAGAGACTTAAGACGCGACATACTTATATAGCGTCACTTTTAACGCACACTTTGCGTAATATAACCAAAAAATGCATAGGTAATTGGAATGACGCCTTAAAGAGACTTGTGAGGCGACGTACTTATATAGCGTCCCTTTTCATGCTCACTTTGCATAATATAACCTAACCATGCATAGGTAATCAGCCGACGCGTTAATGAGACTTGTGACGCGACATTCTAATCTAGCTTCAGTTTTAACTCACACTTTGCATAATATAACCAAACCATGCTTTGGTAATCGGAACGACGCGTTAAAGAGACTTATGTCACGACATACTTATATAGCGTCACACCAAACCATGCTTAGGTAATCGGAACAACAAGTTAAAGAGACTTGTGACGCGACATACTTATATAGCGTCCCTTTTCACGCAAACTTTGCGTAATATAACCAAACCATTGTTAGTTAATCAGAACGACGCGTTAAAGAGACTTGTATCGCGACATATTAACGCACACTTAGCGCAATACAACCTAACCATGCTTAGATAATCGAAACAAAGCGTTAAAGAGACTTGTGATGCGACATACTTATATAGCGTCACTTTTCACGCACACTTTACGTAAAATTACCCAACCACTAAAAGGTAATCAGAACGACGAGTTAAAAAGACTTGTGACCCGATATACTAATCTAGTGTCACTTTTAACGCACCCTTCGCGTAAAATAACCTAACCATGCTTAGGTAATCGGAATGATGCAACAAAGAGACTTGAGACGCGACATACTAATCTAGTGACACTTTTAAAACACACTTTGCGTTATATAACCTAACCATGCTTAGGTAATCGGAACGACGCGTTAAAGAGACTTGAGGCGCGACATACTAATCTAAAGTCACTTATAATGCATACTTTGTGTAATATAACCTATCCATGCTTAGGTAATCGGAACGACGTGTTAAAAAGACTTGTGATGTGACATACTTAGGTCAGAACGATGCGTTAAAAAGACTTGTGACCGACATACTAATCTAGTGTCACTTTTAATTTACACTTTGCATCATATAACATAACCACGCTTAGGTAATCTGAACGACGCGTTAAAGAGACTTGAGACGCGACATACTACTAATCTAGTATCACTTTTCACCCACACTTTGCGTAATATAACCTAACCACGTTAAGGTAATCAGAATGACAGGTTAAAGAGATTTCATACGCGACATACTACTAAACTAGCATCACTTTTAATGCGCACATTGTGTTATATAACCTAACCATGCCTAGGTAATCGGAACAACTCGTTGAATAGACTTGTGATGGGACATAGTAATATAGAGTCACTTTTCACGCACACCTTGCGTAATATAACCTAACCATGCATAGCAAATTGGAACTGCGTGTTAAAGAGACTTGTGATGCGACTGAAAAATCGAGCGTCACTTTTCACGCACACTTTGCGTAATATAGCCAAACCATGCTTTGGTATTCTGACGCGTTAAATGGACTTGTGCGCGACATACTTATCTAGCATCACTTTTCACGCACACTTTGCGTAATATAACCTAACCATACTTAGGTAATCGGGACGACGCGTTAAAGAGACTTGTATCTAGCGTCACATTTAACGCACACTTAGCGTAATATAACTTAACAATGCTTAGGTAATCGGAACGACGCGTTAAAGAGACTTGAGACGCGACATACTAATCTAGCGTCACTTTTAACGCACACTTTGCGTAATATAACCGAAATATACTTAGGTAACCGCAATGATGCGTTAAAGAGACTTAAGACGCAACATGCTTATATAGCGTCACTTTTAACGCACACTTTGTGTAATATAACCAAACCATGCATAGGTAATTGGAACGAAGCGTTAAAGAGCCTTGTCACGCGATATACTTTTATTGCGTCACTTTTCATGCACCCTTCGTGTAATATAACCTAGCCAGGTAATCGGAACGATGCGACAAAGAGACTTGAGACGCGACATACTAATCTAGCGACACTTTTAAAACACAAGCTTAGGCAATCGGAACGACGCGTTAAAGAGACTTGAGACGCGACATACTAATATGTCGTCACTTATAACGCACACTTTGCGTAATATAACCTAACCATGCTTAGGTAATCAGAACGACGTGTTAAAAAGACTTGTGATGCGACATACTTATATAGCGTCACTTTTCACACACAATTTACGTACTATAACCTAACCATTGTTAGGTCGGAACGACGCGTTAAAAAGACTTGTGACGCGACATACTAATCTAGCGTCACTTTAAACGCACACTTTGGGTCATATGACCTAACCACGCTTAGGTAATCGGAACGACGCGTTAAAGAGACTTGAGACGCGACATACTACTAATCTAGCATTACTTTTCACGCACACATGTGATATAACCTAATCTCGTTTAGGAAATCGGAATGACACGTTAAAGAGATTTGAGACGAGACATACTACTAATCTACCGTCACTTTTAACTCACACTTTGCGTTATATAACCTAACCATGTCTAGGTAATCGGAACGACTCGTTGAATAGACTTGTGACGGGACATAGTAATCTAAATTCACTTTTCACGCACACTTTGCGTAATATAACCTAGCCATGCATAAGTAATCGGAACGGGGCGTTAAAGAGACTTTTGACGCGACATAATAATCTAGCGTCACTTTTAACGCCCACTTTGCGTAATATAGCCTAACCATGCTTATAGCTAATCGGAACGTCGCGTTAAAGAGACTTGTGACGCGACATACTTATCTACCGCACACTTTGCGAACTATAACCTAACCATGCTTAGGTAATCAGAACGACGCGTTAAAGAGACTTGTATCTAGCATCACATTTAATGCACACTTAGCGTAATATAACCTAGCCATGCTTAGGTAATCGGAACGACGTGTTAAAGAGACTTTACACGCGACATACTAATCTAGCGTCACTTTTAACGCACACTTTGCGTAACATAAGCGAACCATGCTTCGGTAATCGGAACGACGCGTTAACTTAAGACGCAACATACTTATATAGCGTTACTTTTAACGCACACTTGCGTAATATAAACTAACCATGCATAGGTAATTGGAACGACGCGTTGAAGAGATTTCTGAAGCGACATAATTATATAGCGTCCCTTTTCACGCACACTTTGCATATAATATAACCTAACCATGCATAAGTAATCGGCAAACGCGTTAAAGACACTTGTGATGTGATATACTAATCTAGCCTCACTTTTAACGCACACTTTGCGTAATGTAACCTAACCATGCTTAGGTAATCGGAACGACGCGTTAAAGAAAGTTGTTACGCGGCTTACTTATATAGCGTCACTTTTCACGCACACTTTTCTTAATATAACCTAAACATGCTTAGGTAATCTGAACGACGAGTTAAAGAGACTTGTGACGAGACATACTTATATAGCGTCACTTTTCACGCACACTGCGTAATATAACCAAACCATTGTTAGGTAATCAGAATGACGCGTTAAAGAGACTTGTAACGCGACATATTAATCTAGTCACTTTTAACACACACTTAGCGTAATATAACCTAACCGTGCTTAGATACTCGGAACGACGCGATAAAGAGACTTGTGATGCGACATACTTATATAGCGTCGCTTTTCACGCACACTTTACATGACATACTAATCTAGTGTCACTTTTAACGCACCCTTTGTGAAATATAACCTAACCATGCTTAGGTAATCGGAACGATGCGTCAAAGAGACTTGAGATGCGACATACTAAACTAGCAACACACTCTGCGTTATATAACCTAACCATGCTTAGCTAATCGGAACGACGCGTAAATAGACTTGAGACGCGACATACTAATCAGGCTTTGGTAATCGGAACAACGCGTTAAAGAGACTTGTGACGTGACATAAGCATTGTAATCGAAACGACGCGCTAACGAAACTTGAGACGTGCCATACTATTCTAGCATCACTTTTTACGCACATTTAGTGTAATATAACCTAACCATGCTTAGGTAATCGAAACGACACGTTAAAGATACTTGAGATGCGACATACTAATCTAGCGTCACTTTTCACACACATTTTGCGTAATATAACCTAACCATGCTTAGGAAATTGAAACGACGTTTTAGAAAGACTTGAGACGCGACATACTGATCTAACGTCACTTTTCACGCACATTTTGCGTAATATAACCTAGCCATGATTATGTAATCGGAACATCGCGTTCAAGAGACTTTTTGACGCGAGATAAGCATGGTAATCCAAACGACACTTTAAAGAGACTTGACACAAATCATACTAATCTAGCGTCACTTTTTACGCACACTTTGTGTATTACAACCTAACCATGCTTAGATAATCGAAACGACGCGTTAATGAGAATTGAGACTGGACATACTAATCTAGCATCACTTTTTCACGCAAACTTTGCGTAATATAACCTAGCCATGCATAGGTAATCGGAACAATGCGTTAAAGAGACTTGTGACGCGAGATAAGCATGGTAATCAAAACGACGCATCAAAGAGACTTGGGACGAATCATACTAACACACACTTTGCGTAATATAACCTAAACATGCTTAGATAATCGAAACGACGCGTTAAAGAGACTTGAGATTGGACATACTATTCTAGCGTCACTTTTCACGCACACTTTGCGTAATATAACCTAACCCTGCTTAGGTAAACGGAATGACGCGTTAGAGAATCGTGTGAAGCGACCTAAGCATGGTAATCGAAATGTTGTGTGAGACTTGAGACACGACATACTAATCTAGCGTCACTTTTCACGCACACCTTGCGTATAATAACCTAACAAGGCTTAAGTAATCAGAACGACGCGTTAGATAGACTTAAGACGCGACATACATATCAATTGTCTTTTTTCACGCACAACCTAACCATGCTTAAGTAATCTGAACGACGCGTAAATAGACTTAAGATGCGACATACTAATCTATTGTCATTTTTTATGCATACTTTGCGTAATATAGCCTAACCATGCTTAGGTAATCGGAACAACGCGTTAAAGAGACTTGTGACGCGACATAAGCATGGTAATCGAAACGACGCGTTAAAGAGACTTGAGACGCGCCATACTAATCTAGCGTCAATTTTTACGCACACTTTGCGTAATATAACCTAACCATGCTTAAGTAATCGGAACGACGCGTTAAAGAGAAGACGCGACATACTAATCTAGCGTCACTTTTCACGCACACTTTGTATAATATAACCTAGCCATGTTTAGGTAATCGGATCGACACGTTAAACAGACTTGAGACGCGACATAATAATCTAACGTCACTTTTGACACACGCTTTGCTTTGCGTAAATAACCTACCCATGCTTAGGTAATCGGAACAACGCAGATATGAGAAGCGACATACTAATCTAGCGTCACTTTTCATGCACCCTTTGCGTAATATAATCTAACCATGCTTGGGTAATCGTAACGACGCGTTAAAGAGACTTCAGACGCGACATACTAATCTATTGTTATTTTTCACGCACACTTTGCGTAATATAACCTAACCATGCTTAGGTAATCGGAACTACGCGTAAAAGAGACTTGTGACGCGACATAAGCATGGTAATCGAAACGACGCGTTAAAGAGACTTGAGACGCGCCATACTAATCTAGCGTCACTTTTTACGCACACTTTGCGTAATATAACCTAACATGCATAGGTAATCGGAACGTCGTGTTAAAGAGACTTAAGACGCGACATACTAATCTAGCGTCACTTTTCACGCACAATTTGCGTAACATAACCCAACCATGCTTAGGTAATCCGATCGACGCGTTAAACAGACTTGAGACACGGCATAATAATCTAGCGTCACTTTTGACACACGCTTTGTGTAAATAACCTAACCATGCTTATGTAATCGGAACGACACGTTTAAGAGATTTGAGACGGGACATACTAATCTAGCGTCTCTTTTCACGCACCCTTTGCGTAATATAATCTAACCATGCTTAGGTAATCAGAACGACTCGTTAAATAGACTTGAGATGCGACATGCTAGTCACTTTTCACGCACACTTTGCGTAATATAACCTAACCATGCTTAGGTAATCGTAACGATGCGCTAAAGAGACTTTAGACGTGACATACTAATCTATTGTTACTTGTCACGCACACTTTGCGTACTATAACCTAACCATGCTTAAGGTAATCGGAACGGCGCGTTAGAGAGACTTGTGACGCGACATAAGCATGGTAAAAGAAACGATGCATTAAAGTCAGTTGAGACGCGACATACTAATCTAGCGTCACTTTTCACGTAAACTTTGCATAATATAACAACCATACTTTAGTAATCGGAACAATGAATTAAAGAGCCTTAAGACGGGACATTCTAATCTAGCGTCACCTTTCACGCCCACCTTTTGTAATATAACCTAACCATGCTTAGGTAATCGGAACGACGCGTAAAATAGACTTGAGATGCAACATACTAATCTAGCATTACTTCTCTCGCACACTTTGCGTAATATAACCTAACCATTCTTTGATAATCGGAACGATGCGTTAAAGAGACTTGAGACGCGACATACTAATCTAGCGTCACTTTTCACGCACAATTTGCGTAATATAACCTAGCCATGCTTAGGTAATCCAATCGACGCGTTAAACAGACTTGAGACCTGGCATAATAATCTAGCGTCACTTTGGACACACGCTTTGTGTAAATAACCTAACCATGCTTAGGTAATCGGAACGACGCGTTAAAGAGATTTAAGATGCGACATACTAATCTAGCATCACTTTTCACGTACACATTGCATAATATATCCTAACCATGTTAAGGTAATCGGAACGACGAGTTAGATAGACTTAAGTCGCGACATACTAATCTATTGTCATTTTTCACGCAAACTTTGCGTAATATAACCTAACCATGCTTAAGTAATTGGAACGACTCTTTAAATGGACTTGAGTCGCAACATACTAATCTATTGTCATTTTTTACGCACACTTTGGTAATCGGAACGACGCGTTAGAGAGACTTGTGATGCAACATAAGCATGGTAATCGAATCGACGCGTTAAAAAGACTAGAGACGCGCCATATTAATCTAGCGTCACTTTTTACGCACACTTTGCGTAATATTACCTAACCATGCTTAGGAAGTCAGAACGACACGTTAGAGAGACTTGAGACGCGACATACTATACTCTAGTGTCACTTTTCACACACACTTTACGTAATATAACCTAACCATGCTTAGGAAATTGAAACAACGCGTTAGAGAGACAATAGACGCGACATGCTGATTTAGTGTCACTTTTCACGCAAACTTTGCGTAATATAACTAACCATGCATAGGTAATCGGAACAACGCGTTAAAGAGACTTGTGACGCGAGATAAGCATTGTAATCGAAACGACGCTTTAAAGAGACTTTAGACGAATCATGCTAACACACACTTTGCGTAATATAACCTAACCATGCTTAGATAATCGAAACGACGCGTTAAAGAGACTTGAGATTGGACATACTATTCTAGCGTCACTTTTCACGCACACTTTGCGTAATATAACCTAACCCTGTTTAGGTAAACGGAACGACGCGTTAGAGAGACGTGTGACGCGACCTAAGCATGGTAATCAAAATGATGCGTTAAAGAGACTTGAGGCACGACATACTAATCTAGCCTCACTTTTCACGCACACCTTGCGTAAAATAACCTAACAAGGCTTAGGTAATCAGAACGACGCGTTAGATAGACTTAAGACGCGACATACATATCAATTATCTTTTTTCACGCACAACCTAACCATGCTTAAGTAATCTGAACGACGCGTAAATAGACTTGAAATGCGCCATACTAATCTAGCGTAACTTTTTACGCACACTTTGCGTAATATAACCTAACCATGATTAGGTAATCGGAACAACGCGTTAAAGAGACTTGCGACGCGACATATTAATCTAGCGTCACTTTTCACGCACACTTTGTGTAATATAACCTAGCCATGCTTAGGTAATCCGATCGACACGTTAAACAGACTTGAGACGAGTCATAATAATCTAGCGTCACTTTTGACACACGCTTTGCATGAATAACCTAACCATGCTTAGATAATCGGAACAACGCGTTAAAGAGATTTGAGACGCGACATACTAATCTAGCGTCACTTTTCACGCACCCTTTGCGTAATATAACCTAACCATGCTTAGGTAATCGGAACGACGCGTTCAATAGACTTGAGATGCAACAAACTAATCTAGTCACTTTTTACGCACACTTTGCGTAATATAACCTAACCATGCTTGGGTAATCGTAACGACGCGTTAAAGAGACTTCAGACGCGACATACTAATCTATTGTTACTTTTCACGTACACTTTGCGTAATATAACCTAACCATGCTAAGGTAATCGGAACGACGAGTTAGATAGACTTAAGTCGCGACATACTAATCCATTGTCATTTTTCACGCAAACTTTGCGTAATATAACCTAACCATGCTTAAGTAATTGGAATGACTCTTTAAATGGACTTGAGTCGCAACATACTAATCTATTGTCATTTTTCACGCACACTTTGGTAATCGGAACGACGCGTTAGTGAGACTTGTGATGCGACATAAGCATGGTAATCGAAACGACGCGTTAAAAATACATGAGACGCGTCATATTAATCTAGCGTCACTTTTTACGCACACTTTGCATAATATAAGCTAACAATGCTTAGGAAATCGTAACGACGCGTTAGAGAGACTTGAGACGCGACATACTACTCTAGTGTTGCTTTTCACGCACACTTTACGTAATATATCCATTCTTAGAAAATTGAAACGACGCGTTAGAGAGACATTAGACACGACATACTGATTTAACGTCACTTTTCACGCAAACTTTGCGTAATATAACCTAACCAAGTATAGGTAATCAGAACAATGCATTAAAGAGACTTGTGACGTGAGATAAGCATGGTAATCGAAACGACGCTTTAAAGAGACTTGAGACGAATCAGACTAACACACACTTTGCATAATATAACCTAACCATGCTTAGACAATCGAAACGACGCGTTAAAAAGACTTGAGATTGGACATACTATTCTAGCGTCACTTTTCACGCACACTTTGCGTAATATAACCTAACCCTGCTTAGGTAAACGGGACGACGCAAATCGAAATGATGTGCTAAAGTGACTTGAGACACGACATACTAATCTAGCGTCACTTTTCACGCACACCTTGCGTAAAATAACCTAACAAGGCAACGACGCGTTAGATAGACTTAAGACGCGACATACATATCAATTGTCTTTTTTCACGCACAACCTAACCATGCTTAAGTAATCTGAACGACGCGTAAATAGACTTGAGATGCGCCATACTAATCTATTGTCATTTTTCACGCACACTTTGCGTAATATAACCTAGCCATGCTTAGGTAATCGGAACGACACGTTAAAGAGACTTGAGACGCGACATACTGATTTAACGTCACTTTTCACACAAACTTAGCGTAATATAACCTAACCATGCATAGGTAATCAGAACAACGCGTTAAAGAGAATTGTGACCCGAGAAAAGAATGGTAATCGAAACGACGCTTTAAAGAGACTTGAGACGAATTATACTAATCTAGCGTCACTTTTTACGCACATTTTGCGTAATATAACCAAACCATGCTTAGATAATCGAAACAACGCGTTAAAGAAACTTGACACTAGACATAGTCTAACGTTACTTTCCACGCACACGTTGCGTAATATAACCTAACCCTACATAGGTAATCGGAACGACGCCTTAGAGAGACGTGTGACGTGACCTAAGCATGGTAATCGAAATGATGCGTTAAAGAGACTTGAGATACGACATACTAATCTAGCGTCACTTTTTACGCAAACTTTGCATAATATAACCTAACCATGGTAATTGGAACGATAAATTAAAGAGCTGTGAGACGTGACATAATTAATCTAGCATCACTTTTGATGCACACCTTGCGTAAAATAACCTAACCATGCTTAGGTAATCAGAACGACGCGTTAGATAGACTTAAGACGCGACATACTAATTTATTGTCATTTTTCACACACACTTTGCGTAATACCTAACCATGCTTAAGTAATCAGAACAGCGCGTAAATAGACTTGAGATGCGACATACAAATCAATTGTTATTGTTTACGCACACTTTGCGTAATATAACCTAACCATGCTTTGATAATCGAAACAACGCGTTAAAGAGACTTATGACGCGACATAAGCATGGTAATCGAAACGACGCGTTAAAGAAACTTAAGACGCGCCATACTAATCTAGCGTCACTTTTTACGCACATTTTGTGTAATATAACCTAACCATGCTTAGGAAATCGAAACGACGCGTTAAAGAGACTTGAGACGCGACATACTAATCTAGCGTCACTTTCACGCACATTTTGCGTAATATAACCTAACCATGCTTAGGAAATTGAAACGACGTGTTAGAAAGACTTGAGACGCGACATACTGATCTAACGTCACTTTTCACGCACACTTTGCGTAATATAACCTAACCATGATAATGTAATTGGAACAACGCGTTAAAGAGACTTGTGACGCGAGATAAGCATGGTAATCGAAACGACACTTTAAAGAGACTTGAGACGAATCATACTAATCTAGCGTCACTTTTTACGCACACTTTGCGTATTACAACCTAACCACACTTCGATAATCGAAACGACGCGTTGATGAGAATTGAGACTGGACATAGTAATCTAGCGTCACTTTTCACGCACACTTTGGGTAATTTAACCTAACCATGCTTAGGTAATCGGAACGACGCCTTAGAGAGACGTGTGAAGCGAGCTAAGCATGGTAATCGAAATGATGCGTTTAAGAGACTTGTGACGCGACATACTAATCTAGCGTCACTTGTTACGCAAACTTTGCATAATATAACCGAACCATGCTTAGATAATCGGAACGACGCATTAAAGAGCCTTGAGACGAGACATATTAATCTAGCGTCTCTTTTCACGCATACCTTGCGTAATATAACCTAACCATGCATAGGTAATCGGAACAACGCGTTAGATAGACTTAAGACACGACATACAAATCTATTGTCATTTATCATGCACACTTTGCGTAATATAACCTAACCATGCATAGGTAATCGGAATGACGCGTTAAATAGACTTGAGACACGACATACTAATCTATTGTCATTTATTACGCACACTTTGCGTAATATAACCGAAGCATGCTTAAGTAATCGGAACAACGCGTTAGAGAGACTTGTGACGCGACATAAGCATGGTACTCGAAACAAAGCGTTAAAGAGACTAAAGACGCGCCATACTAATCTAGCATCACTTTTTACGCATGCTTAGGTAATCAGAACAACGCGTTAAAGAGACTTCAGACGCAACATACTAATCTAGCGTCACTTTTCACGCACACTTTGTGTAATATAACCTAGCCATGCTTAGGTAATCCGATCGACACGTTAAACAGACTTGAGACGCGTCATAATAATCTAGCGTCACTTTTGACACACGCTTTGCATGAATAACCTAACCATGCTTAGGTAATCGGAACAACGCGTTAAAGAGATTTGAGACGCGACATACTAATCTAGTGTCACTTTTCACGCACCCTTTGCGTAATATAACCTAACCATGCTTAGGTAATCGAAACGACGCGTTCAATAGACTTGAGATGCGACAAACTAATCTAGTCACTTGTCACTCACACTTTGCGTAATATAACCTAACCATGCTTGGGTAATCGTAACGACGCGTTAAAGAGACTTCAGACGCGACATACTAATCTATTGTTACTTTTCACGCACCCTTTGCGTAATATAACCTAACCATTCTAAGGTAATCGGAACGACGAGTTAGATAGACTTAAGTCGCAACATAATAATCCATTGTCATTTTTCACGCAAACTTTGCGTAATATAACCTAACCATGCTTAAGTAATTGGAATGACTCTTTAAATGGACTTGAGTCGCAACATACTAATCTATTGTCATTTTTCACGCACACTTTGGTAATCGGAACGACGCGTTAGTGAGACTTCTGATGCGACATAAGCATGGTAATCGAAACGACGCGTTAAAAATACTTGAGACGCGTCATATTAATCTAGCGTCACTTTTTACGCACACTTTGCGTAATATAACCTAACAATGCTTAGGAAATCGGAACGACGCATTAGAGAGACTTGAGACGCGACATACTACTCTGGTGTCGCTTTTTCACGCACACTTTACGTAATATATCCATGCTTAGAAAATTGAAACGACGCGTTAGAGAGACATTAGACGCGACATACTGATTTAACGTCACTTTTCACGCAAACTTTGCGTAATATAACCTAACCAAGTATAGGTAATCAGAACAACGCATTAAAGAGACTTGTGACGCGAGATAAGCATGGTAATCGAAACGACGCTTTAAAGAGACTTGAGATGCGACATACTTATATAGCGACCCTATTCACGCACACTTTGCATAAAATAACCTAACCATGCATAGGTAATCGGAACGACGCGTTAAAGAGACTTGTGACGCGACATACAATTCTAGTGTCACTTTTAACGCACACTTTGCGTAATATAACCTAACCATGATAATGTAATTGGAACAACGCGTTAAAGAGACTTGTGACGCGAGATAAGCATGGTAATCGAAACGACACATTGAAGAGACTTGAGACGAATCATACTAATCTAGCGTCACTTTTTACGCACACTTTGCGTATTACAACCTAACCAGACTTAGATAATCGAAACGACGCGTCAATGAGAATTGAGACTGGACATAGTATTCTAGCGTCACTTTTCACGCAGACTTTGGGTAATTTAACCTAACCATGCTTAGGTAATCGGAACGACGCCTTAGAGAGACGTGTGACGCGAGCTAAGCATGGTAATCGAAATGATGCGTTTAAGAGACTTGTGACGCGACATACTAATCTAGCGTCACTTGTTACGCAAACTTTGCATAATATAACTGAACCATGCTTAGATAATCGGAACGACGCATTAAAGAGCCTTGAGACGAGACATATTAATCTAGCGTCTCTTTCCACGCACACCTTGCGTAATATAACCTAACCATGCATAGGTAATCGGAACAACGCGTTAGATAGACTTAAGACACGACATACTAATCAATTGTCATTTATCACGCACACTTTGCGTAATATAACCTAACCATGCTTAGGTAATCGGAATGACGCGTTAAATAGACTTGAGACACGACATACTAATCTATTGTCATTTATTACGCACACTTTGCGTAATATAACCGAAGCATGCTTAAGTAATCGGAACAACGCGTTAGAGAGACTTGTGACGCGACATAAGCATGGTACTCGAAACAAAGCGTTAAAGAGACTAAAGACGCGCCATACTAATCTAGCATCACTTTTTACGCATGCTTAGGTAATCAGAACAACGCGTTAAAGAGACTTCAGACGCAACATACTAATCTAGCGTCACTTTTCACGCACACTTTGTGTAATATAACCTAGCCATGCTTAGGTAATCCGATCGACACGTTAAACAGACTTGAGACGCGTCATAATAATCTAGCGTCACTTTTGACACACGCTTTGCATGAATAACCTAACCATGCTTAGGTAATCGGAACAACGCGTTAAAGAGATTTGAGACGCGACATACTAATCTAGCGTCACTTTTCACGCACCCTTTGCGTAATATAACCTAACCATGCTTAGGTAATCGAAACGACGCGTTCAATAGACTTGAGATGCGACAAACTAATCTAGTCACTTGTCACTCACACTTTGCGTAATATAACCTAACCATGCTTGGGTAATCGTAACGACGCGTTAAAGAGACTTCAGACGCGACATACTAATCTATTGTTACTTTTCACGCACCCTTTGCGTAATATAACCTAACCATGCTAAGGTAATCGGAACGACGAGTTAGATAGACTTAAGTCGCAACATACTAATCCATTGTCATTTTTCACGCAAACTTTGCGTAATATAACCTAACCATGCTTAAGTAATTGGAATGACTCTTTAAATGGACTTGAGTCGCAACATACTAATCTATTGTCATTTTTCACGCACACTTTGGTAATCGGAACGACGCGTTAGTGAGACTTGTGATGCGACATAAGCATGGTAATCGAAACGACGCGTTAAAAATACTTGAGACGCGTCATATTAATCTAGCGTCACTTTTTACGCACACTTTGCGTAATATAACCTAACAATGCTTAGGAAATCGGAACGACGCGTTAGAGAGACTTGAGACGCGACATACTACTCTGGTGTCGCTTTTCACGCACACTTTACGTAATATATCCATGCTTAGAAAATTGAAACGACGCGTTAGAGAGACATTAGACGCGACATACTGATTTAACGTCACTTTTCACGCAAACTTTGCGTAATATAACCTAACCAAGTATAGGTAATCAGAACAACGCATTAAAGAGACTTGTGACGCGAGATAAGCATGGTAATCGAAACGACGCTTTAAAGAGACTTGAGACGAATCATACTAACACACACTTTGCGTAAGATAACCTAACCATGCTTAGATAATCGGAACGACGCATTAAAGAGCCTTGAGACGAGACATATTAATCTAGCGTCTCTTTTCACGCACACCTTGCGTAATATAACCTAACCATGCATAGGTAATCGGAACAACGCGTTAGATAGACTTAAGACACGACATACTAATCTATTGTCATTTATCACGCAAACTTTGCGTAATATAACCTAACCATGCTTAGGTAATCGGAATGACGCGTTAAATAGACTTGAGTCACGACATACTAATCTATTGTCATTTATTACGCACACTTTGCGTAATATAACCGAAGCATGCTTATGTAATCGGAACAACGCGTTAGAGAGACTTGTGACGCGACATAAGCATGGTACTCGAAACAAAGCGTTAAAGAGACTAAAGACGCGCCATACTAATCTAGCATCACTTTTTACGCATGCTTAGGTAATCAGAACAACGCGTTAAAGAGACTTGAGACGCAACATACTAATCTAGCGTCACTTTTCACGCACACTTTGTGTAATATAACCTAGCCATGCTTAGGTAATCCGATCGACACGTTAAACAGACTTGAGACGCGTCATAATAATCTAGCGTCACTTTTGACACACGCTTTGCATGAATAACCTAACCATGCTTAGGTAATCGGAACAACGCGTTAAAGAGATTTGAGACGCGACATACTAATCTAGCGTCACTTTTCACGCACCCTTTGCGTAATATAACCCAACCATGCTTAGGTAATCGGAACGACGCGTTCAATAGACTTGAGATGCAACAAACTAATCTAGTCACTTTTCACGCACACTTTGCGTAATATAACCTAACCATGCTTGGGTAATCGTAACGACGCGTTAAAGAGACTTCAGACGCGACATACTAATCTATTGTTACTTTTCACGTACACTTTGCGTAATATAACCTAACCATGCTAAAGTAATCGGAACGACGAGTTAGATAGACTTAAGTCGCGACATACTAATCCATTGTCATTTTTCACGCAAACTTTGCGTAATATAACCTAACCATGCTTAAGTAATTGGAATGACTCTTTAAATGGACTTGAGTCGCAACATACTAATCTATTGTCATTTTTCACGCACACTTTGGTAATCGAAACGACGCGTTAGTGAGACTTGTGATGCGACATAAGCATGGTAATCGAAACGACGCGTTAAAAATACATGAGACGCGTCATATTAATCTAGCGTCACTTTTTACGCACACTTTGCATAATATAACCTAACAATGCTTAGGAAATCGTAACAACGCGTTAGAGAGACTTGAGACGCGACATACTACTCTGGTGTCGCTTTTCACGCACACTTTACGTAATATATCCATTCTTAGAAAATTGAAACGACGCGTTAGAGAGACATTAGACACGACATACTGATTTAACGTCACTTTTCACGCAAACTTTGCGTAATATAACCTAACCAAGTATAGGTAATCAGAACAATGCATTAAAGAGACTTGTGACGTGAGATAAGCATGGTAATCGAAACGACGCTTTAAAGAGACTTGAGACGAATCAGACTAACACACACTTTGCGTAATATAACCTAACCATGCTTAGACAATCGAAACGACGCGTTAAAAAGACTTGAGATTGGACATACTATTCTAGCGTCACTTTTCACGCACACTTTGCGTAATATAACCTAACCCTGCTTAGGTAAACGGGACGACGCAAATCGAAATGATGTGCTAAAGTGACTTGAGACACGACATACTAATCTAGCGTCACTTTTCACGCACACCTTGCGTAAAATAACCTAACAAGGCAACGACGCGTTAGATAGACTTAAGACGCGACATACATATCAATTGTCTTTTTTCACGCACAACCTAACCATGCTTAAGTAATCTGAACGACGCGTAAATAGACTTGAGATGCGCCATACTAATCTATTGTCATTTTTCACGCACACTTTGCGTAATATAACCTAGCCATGCTTAGGTAATCGGAACGACACGTTAAAGAGACTTGAGACGCGACATACTGATTTAACGTCACTTTTCACACAAACTTAGCGTAATATAACCTAACCATGCATAGGTAATCAGAACAACGCGTTAAAGAGAATTGTGACCCGAGAAAAGAATGGTAATCGAAACGACGCTTTAAAGAGACTTGAGACGAATTATACTAATCTAGCGTCACTTTTTACGCACATTTTGCGTAATATAACCAAACCATGCTTAGATAATCGAAACGACGCGTTAAAGAAACTTGACACTAGACATAGTCTAACGTTACTTTCCACGCACACGTTGCGTAATATAACCTAACCCTACATTGGTAATCGGAACGACGCCTTAGAGAGACGTGTGACGTGACCTAAGCATGGTAATCGAAATGATGCGTTAAAGAGACTTGAGATACGACATACTAATCTAGCGTCACTTTTTACGCAAACTTTGCATAATATAACCTAACCATGGTAATTGGAACGATAAATTAAAGAGCTGTGAGACGTGACATAATTAATCTAGCATCACTTTTGATGCACACCTTGCGTAAAATAACCTAACCATGCTTAGGTAATCAGAACGACGCGTTAGATAGACTTAAGACGCGACATACTAATTTATTGTCATTTTTCACACACACTTTGCGTAATACCTAACCATGCTTAAGTAATCAGAACAACGCGTAAATAGACTTGAGATGCGACATACAAATCAATTGTTATTTTTTACGCACACTTTGCGTAATATAACCTAACCATGCTTTGATAATCGAAACAACGCGTTAAAGAGACTTATGACGCGACATAAGCATGGTAATCGAAACGACGCGTTAAAGAAACTTAAGACGCGCCATACTAATCTAGCGTCACTTTTTACGCACATTTTGTGTAATATAACCTAACCATGCTTAGGAAATCGAAACGACGCGTTAAAGAGACTTGAGACGCGACATACTAATCTAGCGTCACTTTCACGCACATTTTGCGTAATATAACCTAACTATGCTTAGGAAATTGAAACGACGTGTTAGAAAGACTTGAGACGCGACATACTGATCTAACGTCACTTTTCACGCACACTTTGCGTAATATAACCTAACCATGATAATGTAATTGGAACAACGCGTTAAAGAGACTTGTGACGCGAGATAAGCATGGTAATCGAAACGACACATTAAAGAGACTTGAGATGTGACATACTTATATAGCGACCCTATTCACGCACACTTTGCATAAAATAACCTAACCATGCATAGGTAATCGGAACGACGCGTTAAAGAGACTTGTGACGCGACATACAATTCTAGTGTCACTTTTAACGCACACTTTGCGTAATATAACCTAACCATGATAATGTAATTGGAACAACGCGTTAAAGAGACTTGTGACGCGAGATAAGCATGGTAATCGAAACGACACATTGAAGAGACTTGAGACGAATCATACTAATCTAGCGTCACTTTTTACGCACACTTTGCGTATTACAACCTAACCACACTTAGATAATCGAAACGACGCGTCAATGAGAATTGAGACTGGACATAGTATTCTAGCGTCACTTTTCACGCAGACTTTGGGTAATTTAACCTAACCATGCTTAGGTAATCGGAACGACGCCTTAGAGAGACGTGTGACGCGAGCTAAGCATGGTAATCGAAATGATGCGTTTAAGAGACTTGTGACGCGACATACTAATCTAGCGTCACTTGTTACGCAAACTTTGCATAATATAACCGAACCATGCTTAGATAATCGGAACGACGCATTAAAGAGCCTTGAGACGAGACATATTAATCTAGCGTCTCTTTTCACGCACACCTTGCGTAATATAACCTAACCATGCATAGGTAATCGGAACAACGCGTTAGATAGACTTAAGACACGACATACTAATCTATTGTCATTTATCACGCACACTTTGCGTAATATAACCTAACCATGCTTAGGTAATCGGAATGACGCGTTAAATAGACTTGAGACACGACATACTAATCTATTGTCATTTATTACGCACACTTTGCGTAATATAACCGAAGCATGCTTAAGTAATCGGAACAACGCGTTAGAGAGACTTGTCACGCGACATAAGCATGGTACTCGAAACAAAGCGTTAAAGAGACTAAAGACGCGCCATACTAATCTAGCATCACTTTTTACGCATGCTTAGGTAATCAGAACAACGCGTTAATGAGACTTGAGACGCAACATACTAATCTAGCGTCATTTTTCACGCACACTTTGTGTAATATAACCTAGCCATGCTTAGGTAATCCGATCGACACGTTAAACAGACTTGAGACGCGTCATAATAATCTAGCGTCACTTTTGACACACGCTTTGCATGAATAACCTAACCATGCTTAGGTAATCGGAACAACGCGTTAAAGAGATTTGAGACGCGACATACTAATCTAGCGTCACTTTTCACGCACCCTTTGCGTAATATAACCTAACCATGCTTAGGTAATCGAAACGACGCGTTCAATAGACTTGAGATGCGACAAACTAATCTAGTCACTTGTCACTCACACTTTGCGTAATATAACCTAACCATGCTTGGGTAATCGTAACGACGCGTTAAAGAGACTTCAGACGCGACATACTAATCTATTGTTACTTTTCACGCACCCTTTGCGTAATATAACCTAACCATGCTAAGGTAATCGGAACGACGAGTTAGATAGACTTAAGTCGCGACATACTAATCCATTGTCATTTTTCACGCAAACTTTGCGTAATATAACCTAACCATGCTTAAGTAATTGGAATGACTCTTTAAATGGACTTGAGTCACAACATACTAATCTATTGTCATTTTTCACGCACACTTTCGTAATCGGAACGACGCGTTAGTGAGACTTGTGATGCGACATAAACATGGTAATCGAAACGACGCGTTAAAAATACTTGAGACGCGTCATATTAATCTAGCGTCACTTTTTACGCACACTTTGCGTAATATAACCTAACAATGGTTAGGAAATCGGAACGACGCGTTAGAGAGACTTGAGACGCGACATACTACTCTGGTGTCGCTTTTCACGCACACTTTACGTAATATATCCATGCTTAGAAAATTGAAACGACGCGTTAGAGAGACATTAGACGCGACATACTGATTTAACGTCACTTTTCACGCAAACTTTGCGTAATATAACCTAACCAAGAATAGGTAATCAGAACAACGCATTAAAGAGACTTGTGACGCGAGATAAGCATGGTAATCGAAACGACGCTTTAAAGAGACTTGAGACGAATCATACTAACACACACTTTGCGTAAGATAACCTAACCATGCTTAGATAATCGGAACGACGCATTAAAGAGCCTTGAGACGAGACATATTAATCTAGCGTCTCTTTTCACGCACACCTTGCGTAATATAACCTAACCCTGCTTAAGTAAACGGGATGACGCAAATCGAAATGATGTGCTAAAGAAACTTGAGTCACGACATACTAATCTAGCGTCACTTTTCACGCACACCTTGCGTAAAATAACCTAACAAGGCTTAGGTAATCAGAACGACGTGTTAGATAGACTTAAGATGCGACATACTAATCTATTGTAATTTTTCACGCACACTTCGTGTATAACCTAGCCATGCTTAGGTAATCCGATCGACACGTTAAACACACTTGAGACGCGACATAATAATCTAGCGTCACTTTTGACACACGCTTTGCGTAAATAACCAAACCATGCTTAGGTAATCGGAACAACGCGTTAAAGAGATTTGAGACGCGACATACTAATCTCGCGTCACTTTTCACGCACCCTTTGCGTAATATAACCTAACCATGCTTAGGTAATCGGAACGACGCGTTCAATAGACTTGAGATGCGACAAACTAATCTAGTCACTTTTCACGCACACTTTGCGTAAATATAACCTAACCATGCTTGGGTAATCGTAACGACGCGTTAAAGAGACTTCAGACGCGACATACTAATCTATTGTTACTTTTCATGCACACTTTGCGTATTATAATCTAACCATGCTTAAGGTAATCGGAACGACGCGTTAGAGAGACTTGTGACGCGACATAAGCATGGTAATCAAAACGACGTGTTAAAGATACTTGAGACGCGACATACTAATCTAGCATCACTTTTCACGCAAATTTTGCATAATATAACAACCATGATTAGGTATCGGAACGATGCATTAAAGAGCCTTGAGACGCGACATACTAATCTAGCGTCACCTTTCCTGCACACCTTGCGTAATATAACGTAACCATGCTTAGGTAATCGGAACGACGCGTTACACTTTGCGCAATATAACCTAACCATTCTTGGGTAATCGGAACGACGCGTTAAAGAGACTTGAGACGCGACATACTAATCTATTTTTACTTTTCACGCACGCTTTGCGTAATATAACCTAACCATTCTTAGGTAATCGGAACGACCCGTTAGAGAGACTTGTGACGCGACATAAGCATGGTAATCAAAACGACGCGTTAAAGAGACTTGAGACGCGATATACTAATCTAGTGTCAATTTTCACGTACACATTGCATAACAAAACCTAACCATGCTTAGGTAATTGAAACGACGAGTTAGATTGACCTAAGACGCGACATACTAATCAATTGTCATTTTTCACGCACACATTGCGTAATATTACCTAACCATGCTTAAGTAATTGGAACGACGCGTTAAATGGACTTGAGACGCGACATACTAATCTATTGTCATTTTTCACATACCCTTCGGGTAATATAACCTAACCATGCTTAGGTAATCGGAACGATGTGTTAGAGAGACTTCTGAAGCGACATAAGCATGGTAATTGAAAAAACGCGTTAAAAAGACTTAAGACATGCCATATTAATCTAGCGTCACTTTGTACGCACACTTTGCGTAATATAACGTAACCATGCTTCGGAAATCGGAATGACGCGTTAGAGAGACTTGAGACGCCCATACTAATCTAGTTTCACTTTTCACTCACAATTTGCATAATATAACATAACCATGCTTAGGAAATCGGAACGACGCATAAAAGAGCCTTGAGACGGGACATTCTAATCTAGCATCACCTTTCACGCACACCTTGCGTAATATAACCTAATCATTCTTGGGTAATCGGAACGATGCGTTAAAGAGACTGTAGATGCAACATACTAATCTATTGTTACTTTTCACGCACACTGTGCGTAATATAACCAAACCATTCTTAGGTAATTGGAACGACCCGTTAGAGAGACTTGTGACGCGACATAAGCATGGTAATCAAAACGACGCGTTAAAGAGACTTGAGACGTGATAATCTAGCGTCACTTTTCACGTACACATTGCATAATATAGCCTAACAATGCTTAGGTAATCGGAACGATAAGTTAGATTGACCTAAGATGCGACATACTAATCTATTGTCATTTTTCACGCACACTTTGCGTAATATTACCTAACCATGCTTAAGTAATTGGAACGACGCGTTAAATGCACTTAAGACGCGACATACTAATCTATTGTCATTTTTCTTGCACACTCTGCGTGATATAACCTAACCATGCTTAGGTAATCGGAACGATGCGTTAAAAAACATTAGACGCGCCATATTAATCTAGTGACACTTTTAAAACACACTTTGCGTTATATAACCTAACCATGCTTAGGTAATCAGAACGACGCATTAAAGAGACTTGAGACGCGACATACTAATCTAGCGTCACTTATAACGCATACTTAGGTAATCGGAACGACGTGTTAAAAAGACTGGTGATGTGACATACTTATCTAGCATCACTTTTCACACACACTTTATGTAATATAACCTAACCATTGTTAGGTTAGAACGATGAGTTAAAAAGACTTGTGACGCGACATTCTAATCTAGTGTCACTTTTAATGTATGCTTTGCGTTATATAACCTAACCATGCCTAGGTAATCGGAACAACTCGTTGAATAGACTTGTGATGGGACATAGTAATATAGAGTCACTTTTCACGCACACTTTGCGTAATATAACCTAACCATGCATAGCTAATCGGAACGGCGCGTTAAAGAGACTTGTGATGCGAAAGAATAATCGAGCGTCACTTTTAACGCACACTTTGCGTAATATAGCCTAACCATGCTTTGGTATTCAGAACGACGCGATAAAGAGACTTGTGCGCGACATACTTATCTAGCATCACTTTTCACGCACACTTTGCGTAATATAACCTAACCATGCTTAGGTAATCGGAACGACGCGTTAAAGAGACTTGTATCTAGCGTCACATTTAACGCACACTTAGCGTAATATAACCTAACGATGCTTAGGTAATCGAACGACGCGTTCAAGAGACTTGAGACGCGACATACTAATCTAGCGTCACTTTTGACGCACACTTTGCGTAATATAACCAAATTATACTTAGGTAATCGCAACGACGCGTTAAAGAGACTTAAGACGGAACATACTTATAAAGCGTCACTATTAACGCACACTTTGTGTAATATAACCTAACCATGCATAGGTAATTGGAACGAAGCGTTAAAGAGACTTGTGACGCGATATACTTTTATTGCGTCACTTTTCATGCACCCTTCGCGTAATATAACCTAACCATGCTTAGGTAATCGGAACGATGCGACAAAGAGACTTGAGACGTGACATACTAATCTAGCGACACTTTTATAACATAAGCTTAGGCAATCGGAACGATGCGTTAAAGAGACTTGAGACGCGACATACTAAAATAGCGTCACTTATAACGCACACTTTGCCTAATATAACCTAACCATGCTTAGGTAATCGGAAAGACGTGTTAAAAATACTTGTGATGCGACATACTTATTTAGCGGCACTTTTCACGCACAATTTACGTAATATAACCTAACCATTGTTAGGTCGGAACGACGCGTTAAAAAGACTTGTGACGCGACATACTAATCTAGCGTCACTTTAAACGCACACTTTGGGTCATATAACCTAACCACGCTTAGGTAATCGGAACGACGCGTTAAAGAGACTTGAAACGCGACATACTACTAATCTAGCATCACTTTTCACGCACACATTGCATAATATAACCTAACCACGCTTTGGAAATTGGAATGACACGTTAAAGAGATTTGAGACGCGACATACTACTAATCTACCGTCACTTTTAACTCACACTTTGCGTTATATAACCTAACCATGCTTAGGTAATCGGAACGACTCATTGAATAGACTTGTGACGGGACATAGTAATCTAAATTCACTTTTCACGCACACTTTGCGTAAACCTAGCCATGCATAGGTAATTGGAACGGAGCGTTAAAGAGACTTGTGACGCGACATAATAATCTAGCATCACTTTTAACGCCCACTTTGCGTAATATAGCCTAACCATGCTTATAGCTACTTGGAACGTCGCATTAAAGAGACTTGTGACGCGACATACTTATCTACTGCACACTTTGCGTAATATAACCTAACCATGCTTAGGTAATCGGAACGACGCGTTAAAGAGACTTGTTTCTAGCATCACATTTAATGCACACTTAGCGTAATATAACCTAGCCATGCTTAGGTAATCGGAACGACGCGTTAAAGAGACTTTAGACGCGACATACTAATCTAGCGTCACTTTTAACGCACACTTTGCGCAACATAACCGAACCATGCTTAGGTAATTAGAACGACGCGATAAAGTGACATAAGACGCAACATACTTATATAGCGTTACTTTTAACGCACACTTGCGTAACATAAACTAACCATGCATAGCTAATTGGAACGACGCGTTGAAGAGACTTCTGAAGCGACATACTTATATAGCGTCCCTTTTCACGCACACTTTGCATAATATGACCTAACCATGCATAGGTAATCGGCAAACGCGTTAAAGACACTTGTGGCGCGATATACTAATCTAGCCTCACTTTTAACGCATACTTTGCGTAATGTAACCTAACCATGCTTAGGCAATCGGAACGACGAGTTAAAGAGAGTTGTTACGCGACTTACTTATATAGCGTCACTTTTCACGCACACTTTGCTTAATATAATGTAAACATGCTTAGGTAATTGGAACGACGAGTTAAAGAGACTTGTGACGAGACATGCTTATATAGCGTCACTTTTCATGCACACTGCATAATATAACCAAACCATTGTTAGGTAATAAGAACGACGCGTTAAAGAGACTTGTAACGCGACATATTAATCCAGTCACTTTTAACGTACACTTAGCGTAATATAACCTAACTGTGCTTAGATAATCGGAACGACGCGTTAAAGAGACTTGTGATGCAACATACTTATATAGCGTCGCTTTTCACGCACACTTTACATAAAATTACCTAACCATTGTTAGGTAATCAAAATGACGCATCAAAGAGACTTGTGACGTGACATACCAATCTAGTGTCACTTTTAACGCACCCTTTGCATAATATAACCTGACCATGTTTAGGTAATCGGAACGATGCGTCAAAGGGACTTGAAACGCGACATACTAAACTAGCAACACTTTTAAAACACACTCTGCGTTATTTAACCTAACCATGCTTAGCTAATCGGAACGACTCGTAAATAGACTTGAGACGCGACATACTAATCAATTGTTATTTTTTACGCACACTTTGCGTAATATAACCTAACCATGCTTTGTTAATCGGAACAACTTGTTAAGGAGACTTGTGACGCGACATAAGCATGGTAATCAAAACGACGCGTTAAAGAAACTTAAGACGCGCCATACTAATCTAGTGTCACTTTTAAACACATTTTGTGTAATATAACCTAACATGCTTAGGTAATCGAAACGACGCGTTAAAGAGACTTGAAACGCGACATACTAATCTAGCGTGTCACTTTTCACGCACATTTTGCGTAATATAACCTAACCATGCTTAGGAAATTGAAACGACGTGTTAGAAAGACTTGAGACGCGACATACTGATCTAACGTCACTTTTCACGCACACTTTGCGTAATATAACCTAACCATGATTATGTAATCGGAACAACGCGTTAAATATACTTGTGACGCGAGATAAGCATGGTAATCGAAACGACACTTTAAACAGACTTGAGACGAATCATACTAATCTAGCGCCACTTTTTACGCACACTTTGCGTATTACAACCTAACCATGCTTAGATAATCGAAACGACGCGTTAATGAGAATTGAGATTGGACATAATAATCTAGCGTCACTTTTTATCCACACTTTGGATAATTTAACCTAACCATGCTTAGGTAATCGGAACGACGCCTTAGAGAGACGTGTGATGCGACCTAAGCATGGAAATCGAAACGATGCGTCTAAGATACTTGTGACACGACATACTAATCTAGCGTCACTTGTTACGCAAACTTTGCATAATATAACCTAACCATGCTTAGGTAATCGGAACGACGCATTAAAGAGCCTTGAGACGCGACATATTAATCTAGCATCTCTTTTCACGCATACGTTGCATAATATAACCTAACCATGCATAAGTAATCGGAACAACGCGTTAGATAGACTTAAGGCACGACATATTAATCTATTGTCATTTATCACGCACACTTTTCGTAATATAACCTAACTATGCTTAGGTAATCGGAACGACTCGTTAAATAGATTTGAGACACGACATACTAATCTATTGTCATTTTTTACGCACACTTTGCATAATATAACCTAAGCATGCTTAGGTAATCAGAACAGCGCGTTAGAGAGACTTGTGATGCGACATAAGCATGGTAATCAAAACAAAGCGTTAAAGAGACTTGAGACAAGCCATACTAATCCAGCATCACTTTTTACGCACACTTTGCGTAATATGACCTAACCGTGCTTAGGTAATCGGAACGACGCGTTAAAGAGACTTGAGACGCGACATACTAATCTAGCGTCACTTTTTCACGTAAAGAGCACACTTTGTGTAATATAACCAGCCATGCGTAATATATTACACAAAGTGTGCGTGAAAAGTGACGCTAGATTAGTATGTCGCGTCTGAAGTCTCTTTAACTTGTCGTTCCGATTACCTAAGCATGGTTAGGTCATATTACGCAAAGTGTGCGTAAAAAGTGATGCTGGATTAGTATGGCTTGTCTCAAGTCTCTTTAACGCTTTGTTTTGATTACCATGCTTATGTCACGTCACAAGTCTCTCTAACGCGTTGTTCCGATTACCTAAGCATGCTTAGGTTATATTATGCAAAGTGTGCGTAAAAAATGACAATAGATTAGTATGTCGTGTCTCAAGTCTATTTAACGAGTCGTTCCGATTACCTAAGTATGGTTAGGTTATATTACGCAAAGTGTGCGTGATAAATGACAATATATTAATATGTCGTGCCTTAAGTCTATCTAACGCGTTGTTCCGATTACCTATGCATGGTTAGGTTATATTATGCAACGTATGCGTGAAAAGAGATGCTAGATTAATATGTCGCGTCTCAAGGCTCTTTAATGCGTCGTTCCGATTACCTAAACATGGTTAGGTTATATTATGCAAAGTTTGTGTAACAAGTGACGCTAAATTAGTATGTCGTGTCACAAGTCTCTTAAACGCATCGTTTCGATTTCCATGCTTAGGTCGCGTCACACGTCTCTCTAAGGCGTCGTTCCGATTACCTAAGCATGGTTAGGTTAAATTACCTAAAGTGTGCATAAAAAGTGACGCTAGATTATTATGTCCAATCTCAATTCTCATTAACGCGTCGTCTCGATTATCTAAGCATGGTTAGGTTGTAATACGCAAAGTGTGCGTAAAAGGTGGCGCTAGATTAGTATGATTCGTCTCAAGTCTCTTTAAAGTGTCGTTTCGATTACCATGCTTATCTCGCTCACAAGTCTATTTAACGCGTTGTTCCGATTACATAATCATGGTTAGGTTATATTACGCAAAGTGTGCGTGAAAAGTGACGTTAGATCAGTATGTCGCGTCACAAGTCTCTCTAACGCGTCGTTCCGATTGCCTAAGCATGGTTAGGTTATAGTACACAAAGCGTGCATGAAAAGGATCAATAGATTAGTATGTCGCGTTACAAGTCTCTTTAACGCGCCGTTCCGATTACCTAAGCATGGTTAGGTTATATTATGCAAAATGTGCGTGAAAAGTGACGCTAGATTAGTATGTCCAGTCTGAAGTCTCTTTAACGCGTCGTTCCGATTACCTAAGCAAGGTTAAGTTATCTTACGCGAAGTGTGCGTAAAAAGTGACCCTATATGAGTATGTTTCGTCTCAAGTCTCTTTAATGCGTAGTTCCGAATACCATGCTTATGTCGCGTCAGAAGTCTCTCAAACGCGTCGTCCGGATTACCTAAGGATGGTTAGGTTATATTACGCAAAGTGTGCGTGAAAAATGACAATAGATTAGTATATCGCGTCTCAAGTCTATTTAACGTGTGGTTCCAATTACTTAAGCATGGTTTGGTTATATTATTACGCAAAGTGTGCGTGTAAAAAGACAACAGATTAGTATGTTGCATCATAAGTGTATCTAACGCGTCGTTCCGATTACCTAAGCATGGTTAGGTTATATTACGCAAAGCGTGCGTGAAAAGTGACGCTAGATCAGTATATTGCCTCTCATGTCTATTTAACGCGTAGTTCCGATTACCTAAGAATGGTTAGGTTATATGAGGCAAAGTGTGCGTGAAAAGTAAAGCTAGATTAGTATGTCGCATCTCAAGTCTATTTAACGCGTTGTTTCGATTACCATTCTTATGTCGCGTCACTTTCCTTAGCATGGTCAGGTTATATTGTGTAAAGTGTGCGTTTTCAGTGACGCTAGATTAGTATGCCGCGTCTTAAGTCTCTTTAACGTGTCGTTCCGATTACCTAAGCATGGTTAGGTTATATTACGCAAAGTGTTCTTGAAAAGTGACGCTAGATTAATTTGTCACGTCTTAATTCTCTTTAACGCGTTGTTCCGACTACCTAAGCATTGTTAGGTTATATTACGCAAAGTTTGCGTGAAAAGGGACGCTAGATTAGTATGTCGCGTCTCAAGTCTCTGTAACGCGTCGTTTTGATTACCATGCTTATGTCGCGTCATAAGTCTCTCTAACGCAGCGTTCTGATTTCCTAAGCATGGTTAGGTTATAGTACACAAAGTGTGCGTGAAAAGGATGAAGATTAGTATGTCGCGTCTCAAGTCTCTTTAACGCGTCGTTCCGATTACCTATACATGGTTAGGTATATTATGCAAAATGTGCATGAAAAGTGACGCTAGATTAGTATGTGCAATCTCAAGTGTCTTTAACGTGTTGTTCCGATTACCTAAGAATCGTTAGGTACACTATGCAAAGTTTGCGTATAAAGTAACCCTATATTAGTATGTTTCGTCACGAGTCTATTTAACGCGTCGTTTCGATTACAATGCTTATGTCGCGTCACAAGTCTCTCTAACGTGTCGTTTTGATTACCTAAGTATGGTTAGGTTATATTACGAAAAGTGTGCGTGAAAAGTGACGTTAGATTAGTATGCCGCGTCTGAAGTCTCTTTAGCGCTTCGTTCCGATTACCTAAGCATGGTTAGGTTATATTACGCAAAGTGTGCTTGAAAAGTGAGGCTAGATTAATTTGTCGCGTCTCAAAGTCTCTCTAACGCGTCGTTCCGATTTCCTAAGCATGGTTAGGTTATATTACGAAAAGTGTGCGTAAAACGTGACGCTAGTTAATATCGCGCGTCTCAAGTCTCTTTAACGCGTCATATCGATTACCATGCATATGTCTTGTCAGAAGTCTCTCTAATGCGTTGTTCTGATTACCTAAGAATGGTTAGGTTATCTTACGCAAAGTGTGCATTAAAAATTACAATATATTAACGCGTCGTTCCAATTACCTAAGCATGGTTAGGATATAATACGCAATGCGTGCGTGAAAAGTGACGCTAGATTAGTATGTCGCGTCTCAAGTCTGCTTAACGCGTCGTTCAGATTACCTAAGCATCGTTAGGTTATATTAGGCAAAGTGTGCGTGAAGAGTGACGCTAGATTAGTATGTCGCGTCTCAAGTCTCTTTAACGCGTCGTTCCGATCACCCTTATGGTTAGGTTATTTTACGCAACGTGTGTGTAAAAAGTGACGCTAGATTAGTATGGCGTTTCTCAAGTCTCTCCAACGCGTCATTCTGATTACCTAAGCATAGTTAGGTTATATTACGCAAAGTGTGCGTGAAAAATAACAATAGATTAGTATATCGCGTCTCAAGTCTATTTAACGCGTCTTCCAATCACTTCAGCATGGTTAGGTTGTATTACGCAAAGTGTGCGTGAGAAATGACTATTGATTAGTATGTCGCTCTTAAGTCTCTCTAACGTGTTGTTCAGATTTCCTATGCATCGTTAGGTTATATTACGCAAAGTGTGCGTTAAAATTGATGCTAGATTAGTGAGTCGCGTCTCAAGTCACTTTAACGCGTCGTTTCGATTATCATGCTTATGTCGCGTCACAAGTCACTCTATTACGCATCGTTCCGATTATCTAAGCATGGTTAGGTATATTACGCAAAGTGTGCGTGAATCCGATTACCTAAGCATGGTTATGTTTTAGTATGCACAGTGTGAGTGAAAAAAGTGATGCAAGATTAGTATGGCGCGTCTCAAGTCTCTTTAACTCGTCGTTTCGATTACCATGGTTATGTCGCGTCACAAGTCTCTCTAACGCGTCGTTCCGAATACCTAAGCACGGTTACGCTATATTGCGCAGAGTGTGCGTGAAAAGTGAAGCTAGATTAGTTTGTCGCTTCTCAAGTCTCTTTATCGCATCGTTCCAATTACCTAAGCATGGTAAGTTATATTACGCAAAGTGTTCTTGAAAAGTGATGCTAGATTAATTTGTCGCGTCTCAATTCTCATTAACAATTTTTTCCGATTACCTAAGCATGGTTAGATTATATTACGCAAAGTTAGCGTGAAAACTGACGCTAGATAAGTATGTCGTGTCTCAAGTCTCTTTAACACATCGTTTCGATTACAATGCTTATGTCGCGTCACAAGTTTCTCTAACGCGTTGTTCGATTAACAAAGCATGGTTAGGTTATAACGCAAAGTGTGCCTGTAAAGTAACAATAGATTAGTATGTTGCATCACAAGTCTCTGTAACTCGTCGTTCTGATTACCTAGGCATGGTTAGGTTATATTACGCAAAGTGTGTGTGAAAACTGACTCTAGATGAGTATGTCGCGTCTCAAATCTCTTTAACGCATTGTTTCTATTACCTAAGCATGGTTTGGTTATTTATGCAAAGTGTGCGTGAAAAAGTGACGCTAGATTAATATGGTGCTTCTCAAGTCTCTCTAACGCGTTGTTCCGATTACCTAAGTATGGTTATGGTAAATTACGAAAAGTGTGCGTGAAAAATGACAAAAGTCATTCCGATTACCTAAGCCTGGTCTGGTTATATACGTAAAGTGTGCGTGAAAAGTGACGCTAGATTAGTAAGTCGCGTCTCAAGTCTCTTTAACGCATCGTTTCGATTATCATGCTTATGTCGCGTCACAAGTCACTCTAACGCATCGTTCCGATAACCTAAGCATGGTTAGGTTATATTTCGCAAAGTGTGCTGGAATAATGATAATAGATTAGAATGTCAGGTCTCAAGTCTATTTAACGCGTCGTTCCGATTACCTAAGCATGGTTATGTTTTATTATGCACAGTGTGCGTGAAAAGTGATGCAAGATTACTATGGCGCGTCTCAAGTCTCTTTAACGCGTCGTTTCGATTACCGTGGCTATGTCGCGTCACAAGTCTCTCTAACGCGTCGTTCAAATTACCTATGCATGGTTAGGCTATATTACGCAGAGTGTGCGTAAAAAGTGACGCTAGATTAGTTTGTCGCGTCTCAAGTCTCTTTATCGCATCGTTCCAATTACCTAAGCATGGTTTGGTTATATTACACAAAGTGTGCGTGAAAACTGACGCTAGATGAGTATGTCGTGTCTCAAGTGTCTTTAACGCGTTGTTTCGATTACCTAAGCATGGTTAGGTTATATTATGCAAAGTGTGCGTAAACAAGTGACGCTAGATTAATATGGCGCGTTTCAAGTCTGTTTAACGCGTCGTTTTGATTTCCATGCTTATGTCGCGTCACAAGGCTCTCTAACGCATCATTCCGATTACCTAAGCCAATTAGGTTATATTACGTAAAATGTGCGTGAAAAGTGACGCTAGATTAGTATGCCTCGTCTCAAGTCTTTTTAAGGCGTCGTTCTGATTACCTAAGCATGGTTATGTTATATTACGCAATGTGTGTTTGAAATGTGACGCTAGATTAATTTGTTGCGTCTCAATTCTCTTTAACGCGTCGTTCTGATTACCTAAGCATGGTTATGTTATATTAAGCAAAGTGTGCGTGCAAAGAGACGCTAGATTAGTATGTCGCGTTTCAGGTCTCTGTAACGCGTTGGTACGATTACCTTAGCATGGTTTAGGTTATATTACGCAAAGTGCCCGTGAAAAGTGACGCTAGATTAGTACGTGACATCTCAAGTCTTTTTAACTCGTCGTTCTAATTTTCTAAGCGTGGTTTGGTTATATTACGCAAGTGTGCGTAAAAAGTGATGATAGATTAGTATTGCGCGTCTTAAGTCTATTAATCGCGTCGTTTCAATTACCATGCTTATGTCGCGTCACAAGGCTCTCTAACGCGTCGTTCTGATTACCTAAGCATGGTTAGGTTATATTACGTAAAGTGTTCGTGAAAAGTGACGCTAGATTAGTATGCCGCGTTTAAGTCTCTTTAAGGTGTCGTTTTGATTACCTAAGCGTGGTTATATTATATTACGCAAAGTGTGCTTGAAAAGTGACGCTAGATTAATTTGTCGCGTCTCAGTTCTCTTTAACGCGTCGTTCTGGTTACCTAAGCATGGTTAAATTTATATTAAGCAAAGTGTGCGTGAAAAGAGACGCTAGATTAGTATGTCGCTTTTTAAGTCTATATAATGCGTCGTTACGATTACCTTATCATGGTTATGTTATATTACGCAAATTGTGCGTGAAAAGTGACGCTAGATTAGTATGTGACGTCTCAAGTCTCTTTAACACGTCGTTCTAATTTCCTAAGCACGGTTTGGTTATATTACGCAAGTGTGCGTAAAAAGTGATGAAAGATTAGTATGGTGCGTCTTAAGTCTATTTAACGCGTCGTTTCGATTACCATGCTTATGTCGCGTCACAACTTTCTCTAACGCGTCGTTCCAATTACCAAAGCATGGTTAGGTTATATTACGCAGAGTATGAGTGAAAAATTACAATTTATTAGAATGTCGCGTCGCAAGTGTATTTAACGTGTCGTTACAATTAGCTAAGTATGGTTAAATTATATTACGCAGTGTGCGCGAAAAGTGACACTAGATTAGTATGTCGCGTCTCAAGGCTCTTTTACGCGTCGTCCGATTACCTAAGCATGGTTAGGTTATATTACGCTGGGTGTGCGTGGAAAGTGACTTTAGATTAGTATTTCACGTCTCAAGTCTCTCTAGAGTGCCGTTCCGATTTCCTAGGCATGGTTAAGTTATGTTACGCAATGTGTGCGTAAAAAGTGACGCTAGATTAATACGGCGCATCTCAAGTCTCTTTAACGCGTCATATCGATTACCATGCTTATGTCGCGTCAGAATTCTCTCTAACGCGTCGTTCTTATTACCTAAGCATGGTTAGGTTATATTACGTAAAGTGTGCGTGAAAAATGACAATAGATTAGTATATCGTGTCTCAAGTCTATTTATCGCGTCGTTCCAATTACCTAAGCATGGTTAGGTCATATTACAGTGAGGCTAGATTAGTATGTCGCTTCTCAAGTCTGTTTAACGCGTCATTCCGATTACATAAGCATAGTTAGGTTATATTAGGAAAAGTGTGCGTGAAAAGTGATGCTAGATTTGTATGTAGCATCTCAAGTCTCTTTAACGCGTCGTTCCGATTACATAAGCATGGTTAGGTTTTATTACGCAAAGTGTGTGTGAAAATTGACACTAGATTAGTATGGCGCGTCTCAAGTCTGTTTAACGCGTCGTTTCGATTTCCATGCTTATTCACAAGGCTCTCTAACGCGTCGTTCCGATTACCTAAGCATGGTTAGGTTATATTACGTAAAATGTGCGTGAAAAGTGACGCTAGATTAGTATGCTGGCAGCGTCTCAAGTCTCTTTAAGGCGTCGTTCTGATTACATAGATATGGTTATGTTATATTAAGCAAAGTGTGTTTGAAATATGACGCTAGATTAATTTGTTGCGTCTCAATTCTCTTTAACGCGTCGTTCTGATTACCTAAGCATGGTTAGGTTATATTTAGTATTTGACGTCTCAAGTCTCTTTAACTCGTCGTTCTAATTTCCTAAGGGTGGTTTGGTTATATTACGCAAGTGTGCGTAAAAAGTGATGATAGATTAGTATGGCGCCTAACCATGCTTAGGAAATCGGAACGACGCATTAGAGAGACTTGAGACACGACATACTACTCTAGTGTCACTTTTCACTCATACTTTTCGTAATATAACCTAACCAGACTTGAGACGCGACGTACTAAACTAGCAACACTTTTAAAGCACACTCTGCGTTATATAACCTAACCATACTTAGCTAATCGGAACGACGCGTAAATAAAATTGAGACGCGACATACCAATCAATTGTTATTTTTTACGCACACTTTGCGTAATATAACCTAACCATGCTTTGATAATCGGAACAACACGTTAAAGAGACTTGTGACGCGACATAAGCATGGTAATCGAAACGATGCGTTAAAGAAACTTGAGACGCGCCATACTAATCTAGCGTCACTTTTTACGCACATTTTGTGTAATATAACCTAACCATGCTTAGGTAATCAAAACGACGCGTTAAAGAGACTTGAGACGCGACATACTGATCTAGCGTCACTTTTCACGCACATTTTGCGTAATATAACCTAACCATGCTTAGGAAATTGAAACGACGTGTTAGAAACACTTGAGACGCGACATACTAATCTAACGTAACTTTTCAGGCACACTTTGCTTGATATAACTTAACCATGATTATGTAATCGGAACAACGCGTTAATGAGACTTGTGATGCGAGATAAGCATGGTAATCGAAACGACACTTTAAACCATGCTTAGATTATCGAAACGACGCGTTAATGAGAATTGAGACTGGACATACTAATCTAGCGTCACTTTTCACGCACACTTTGGGTAATTTAACCTAACCATGCTTAGGTGATCGGAACGACGCCTTAGAGAGACGTGTGACGCGACCTAAGCATGGTAATCGAAACGATGCGTTTAAAAGACTTGTGACACGACATACTAATCTAGCGTCACTTTTTACGCATACCTTTTGTAATATAACCAAACCATGCATAGGCAATCGGAACAACGCGTTAGATAGACTAAAGACACGACATACTAATCTATTGTCATTTATCACGCACACTTTGCGTAATATAACCTAACCATGTATGGGTAATCGGAACGACGCGTTAAAATAGACTTGAGGCACGACATACTAATCTATTGTCATTTTTTATGAACACATTGCGTAATATAACCTAAGCATGCTTAGGTAATCAGAAAAACGCGTTAGAGACTTGTGACGCGATATAAGCATGGTAATCGAAACAAAGCGTTAAAGAGACTTGAGACGCGCCATACGAATCTAGCATCACTTTTTACGCACACTTTGCGTAATATAACCTAACCATGCTTAGGTAATCGGAATGACGCGTTAAAGAGACTTGAGATGCGACATACTAGTCTAGTGTCCCTTTTCACGCACACTTTGCTTAATCCAACCTAACCATGCTTAGCTAATCGGAATGACGCGTTAAACAGACTTGAGACGCGACATAGTATTCTAGCGTCACTTCTGACACACGCTTTGCGTAAATAACCTAACCATACTTAGGTAATTGGAACGACGCGTTAAAGAGATTTTAGACGCGGCATACTAATGTAGTCACTTTTCACGCACACTTTGCGTAATATAACCTAACCATACTTAGGTAATCGTAACGACACGTTAAAGAGACTTGAGACGTTTGACATACTAATCTATTGTTACTTTTCACGCACACTTTACGTACTATAACCTAACCATGCTTACGTTAATCGGAACGACGCGTTAGAGAGACTTGTAACGCAACATAAGCATGGTAATCGAAATGTCGCGTTAATGACAGTTGAGACGCGACATACTAATCTAGCGTCACTTTTCACGTTAACTTTGCATAATATAACAACCATTCTTAGGTAATCGGAACGATGCATTAAAGAGCCTTGAGACGGGACATTCTAATCTAGCGTCACCTTTCATGCACACCGTGCGTAATATAACCTAACCATGCTTGGATAATCGGAACGATGCGTTAAAGAGACTTGAGACGTGACATACTAATCAATTGTTAATTTTCACGCACACTCTGCGTAATATAACCTAACCATTCTTAGGTAATCGGAACAACCCATTAGAGAGACTTGTGAGACGACATAAGTATGGCAATCAAAACAACATGTTAAAGAGACTTGAGACGCAACATGCTAATCTAGCATCACTTTTCACGTACACATTGCATAATATAACTAACCATGCTAAGGTAATCGGAACGATGAGTTAGATAGACTTAAGTCGTGACATACTAATCTATTGTCATTTTTCACGCACACTTTACGTAATATAACCTAACTATGCTTAAGTAATTGGAACGACTCGTTAAATGGACTTGAGTCGCGACATACTAATCTATTGTCATTTTTCACGCACACTTTGGTAATCGGAACGACGCGTTAGAGAGACTTGTGATGCGACATAAGCATGGTAATCGAAACGACGCGTTAAAAAGACTTGAGACGTGCCATATTAATCTAGCGTCACTTTTTACGCACATTTTGCGTAATATAACCTAACCATGCTTAGGAAATCGGAACGACGCGTTAGAGCGACTTGAGACGCGACATACTACTCTAGTGTCACTTTTCACGCACACTTTACGTAATATAACCTAACCATGCTTAGGAAATTGAAACAACGCGTTAGAGAGACTTTACACGCGACATACTGATTTAACGTCACTTTCACGCAAATTTTGCGTAATATAACCAAACCATGCATAGGTAATCGAAACAACGCGTTAAAGAGACTTGTGACGCGAGATAAGCATGGTAATCGAAACGACGCTTTAAAGAGACTTGAGAGGAATCATACTTCTAGCGTCACTTTTTACACAAACTTTGCGTAATATAACCTAACCATGCTGAGATAATCAAACGACGCGTTAAAGAGACTTGAGATTTGACATACTATTCTAGCGTCACTTTTCACGCACACTTTGCGTAATATAACCTAACCCTGCTTAGGTAATTGGAACGACGCGTTAGAGAGACGTGTGACGCGACCTAAGCATGGTAATCGAAATGATGCGTTAAAGAGACTTGAGACACGACATACTAATCTAACGTCACTTTTCACGCACACCTTGCGTAAAATAACCTAACAAGGCTTAGGTAATCAGAACGACGCATTAGATAGACTTAAGACACGACGTACTAATCTATTGTCTTTTTTCACGCACAACCTAACCATGATTAAGTAATCGGAACGACGCGTAAATAGTCTTGAGATGGGACATACTAATCTATTGTTATTTTTTATGCACACTTTGCGTAATGTAACCTAACCATGCTTAGGCAATCGGAACAACGGGTTAAAGAGACTTGTGACGCGACAAAAGCATGGTAATCGGAACGACGCGTTAAAGAGACTTGAGACGCGCCATACTAATCTAGCATCACTTATACGCACACTTTGCGTAATATAACCTAACCATGCTTAGGTAATCGGAACGACGCGTTAAAGAGACTTCAGACGCGACATACTAATCTAGCGTCATTTATAACGCACACTTTGCGTAATATAACCTAACCATGCTTAGGTAATCAGAACGACGCGTTAAATAGACTTGAGATGAGACATACTAATCTAGTCACTTTTCACGCACACTTTGCGTAATATAACCTAACCATGCTTAGGTAATCGTAACGACGAGTTAAAGAGACTTGAGACGTGACATAATAATCTATTGTTACTTTTCACGCACATTTTGTGTACTATAACCTAAGCATACTTAAGGTAATCGGAACTACGCGTTAGAGAGACTTGTGACGCGACATAAGCATGGTAATCGAAACGACGCGTTAAAGACAGTTGAGAGGCGACATACTAATCTAGCGTCATTTCTAACGCACACTTTGCGTAATATAACCTAACCATGCTTAGGTAATCAGAACGACGCGTTAAATAGACTTGAGATGTGACATACTAATCTAGTCACTTTTCACGCACACTTTGCGTAATATAACCTAACCATGCTTAGGTAATCGGAATAAAGCATTAAAGAGCCTTGAGACGGGAGATTCTAATCTAGCGTCACCTTTCACGCACACCTTGCGTAATATAACCTAACCATGCTTAGGTAATCCGAACGACGCGTTAAATAGACTTGAGACGCGACATACTAATCTAGCATTACTTCTCTCGCACACTTTGCGTAATATAACCTAACCATTCTTGGATAATCGGAACGATACGTTAAAGAGACTTGAGACGCGACATACTAATCAATTGTTAATTTTCACGCACACTCTGCGTAATATAACCTAACTATTATTAGGTAATCGGAACGACCCATTAATCTAGCATCACTTTTTACGTACGCATTGCATAATATAACCTAACCATGCTAAGGTAATCGAAACGACGAGTTAGATAGACTTAAATGGCGACATACTAATCTATTGTTATTTTTCACGCAATCTTTGTGTAATATAACCTAACCATGCTTAAGTAATTGGAACGACTCAATAAATGGACTTGAGTCGCGACATACTAATCTATTGTCATTTTTCACGCACACTTTGGCAATCAGAATGGCGCGTTAGAGAGACTTGTGATGCGACATAAGCATGGTAATTGAAACGACGCGTTAATAAGACTTGAGACGCGTCATATTAATCTAGCGTCACTTTTTACGCACACTTTGCGTAATATAACCTCACCTTGCTTAGAAAATCGGAACGACGCGTTAGAGACACTTGAGACACGACATACTATACTCTAGTGTCACTTTTCAAGCACACTTTACGTAATATAACCTAACCATGCTTAGGAAATTGAAACGACGCGTTAGAGAGACATTA
This sequence comes from Mercurialis annua, assembly GCF_937616625.2. NCBI lineage: Eukaryota > Viridiplantae > Streptophyta > Magnoliopsida > Malpighiales > Euphorbiaceae > Mercurialis > Mercurialis annua. Next base: position 26,250,863 of record NC_065576.1, read on the forward strand.
GACGCGACATACTAATATAACCTAACTATGCTTAAGTAATAAGAACGACTCTTTAAATGGACTTGAGTCGCGACATAGTAATATATTGTTATTTTTCACGCACACTTTGGCAATCGGAATGGCGCGTTAGAGAGACTTGTGATGCGACATAAGCATGGTAATCGAAACGACGCGTTAAAAAGACTTGAAACGTGTCATATTAATCTAGCGTCACTTTTTACGCACACTTTGCGTAATATAACCTAACCTTGCTTAGAAAATCGGAACGACGCGTTAGAGAGACTTGAGACACGACATACTCTAGTGTCACTTTTCATGCACACTTTACGTAATATAACCTAACCATGCTTAGGAAATTGAAACGACGCGTTAGAGAGACATTAGACGCGACATACTGATATAACCTAACCATGCATAGGTAATCGGAACAACGCGTCAAAGAGACTTGTGACGCGAAATAAGCATGGTAATCAAAACGACGCTTTAAAGAGACCTGAGACGAATAATACTAATCTAGCGTCACTTTTTACACACACTTTGCGTAATATAACCTAACCATGCTTAGATAATCGAAACGACGCGTTAAAGAGACTTGAGATTGGACATACTATTCTAGCGTCACTTTTCACGCACACTTTGCATAATATAACCAAACCCTGCTTAGGTAATCGGAACGACGCGTTAGAGAGACGTGTGACGCGACCTAAGCATGGTAATCGAAATGATGCGTTAAAGAGACTTGAGACACGACATACTAATCTAGCGTCACTTTTCACGCACACCTTGCGTAAAATAACCTAACAAGGCTTAGTTATTCAGAACGATGCATTAGATAGACTTAAGACGCGACATACTTATCTATTGTCTTTTTTCACGCACAACATGCTTAAGTAATCTGAACGACGCGTAAATCGACTTGAGATGCGACATACTAATCTGCTGTCATTTTTTATGCACATTTTGCGTAATATAAGCTAACCATGCTTAGGTAATCAGAACAACGCGCTAAAGAGACTTGTGACGCGACATAAGCATGGTAATCGAAACGACGCGTTAAAGAGACTTGAGACGCGCCATACTAATCTAGCGTCACTTTTTACGCAAACTTTGCGTAATATAACCTAACCATGCTTTGGTAATCGGAACGACGCGTTAAAGAGACTTGAGACGCGACATAGTAATCTAGCGTCACTTTTCACCCATACTTTGTGTAATATAACCTAGCCGTACTTAGGTAATCTGATCGACACGTTAAACAGACTTGACACGCGGCATAATAATCTAGCGTCACTTTTGACACACGCTTTGCGTAAATAACCTAACCATGCTTAGGTAATCGGAAAAACGTTAAAGAGACTTGAGACGCGACATACTAATCTAGCGTCACTTTTCACGCACCATTTGCGTAATATAACCTAACCATTTAGGTAATCGGAGCGACGCGTTAAATAGACTTGAGACGCGACATACTAATCTAGCATCACTTTTCACGCACACATTGGTAATCGGAACAACGCGTTAGAGAGACTTGTGATGCGACATAAGCATGGTAATCTAAACGATGCGTTAAAAAGACTTGAGACGCGCCATATTAATCAAGCGTCACTTTTTACGAACATTTTGCATATTATAACCTGACCATGCTTAGGAAATCGGAATGACGCGTTAGAGAGACTTGAGACGCGACATACTACTCTAGTGTCACTTTTCACACACACTTTACGTAATATAACCTAACCATGCTTAGGAAATTGAAACAACGCGTTAGAGAGACTTTAGACGCGACATACTGATTTAACGTCACTTTTCACGCAAACTTTGCGTAATATAACCTAACCATGCATAGGTAATCGGAACAACGCGTTAAAGGGACTTGTGATGCGAGATAAGCATGTAATCAAAATGATGCTTTAAAGAGACTTGAGACGAATCATACTAATCTAACACACACTTTGCGTAATATAACCTAACTATGCGTAGATAATTGAAACGACGCGTTAAAGAGACTGAGATTGGACACACTATTCTAGCGTCACTTTTCACGAACACTTTGCGTAATATAACCTAACCCTACTTAGGTAATCGGAACGACACGTTAGAGAGACGTGTGATGCGACCTAAGCATGGTAATCAAAATGATGCGTTAAAGAGACTTGACTAATCTAGCGTCACTTTTCACGCACACCTTGCGTAAAATAACATAACAAGGCTTAGGTATTCGGAACGATGCGTTAGATAGACTTAAGATGCGACATTACTAATATGCCATTTTTTATGCACACTTTGCGTAATATAACCTAACCATGCTTAGGTAATCGGAACAACGCGTTAAAAAGACTTGTGATGCGACATAAGCATGGTAATCGAAACGACGTGATAAAGAGACTTGAGACGCGCCATACTAATCTAGCGTCACTTTTTACGCACACTTTGCGTAATATAACATAACCATGCTTAGTTAATCGGAACGACGTGTTAAAGAGACTTGAGACGCGACATACTAATCTAGCTTCACTTTTCACGCACACTTTGCATAATATTACCTAGCCATGCTTAGGTAATCCGATCGACGCGTTAAACAGACTTGAGACGCGGCATAATTATCTAGCGTCACTTTTGACACACTCTTTGCGTAAATAACCTAACCATGCTTACGTAATCGGAACGACGAGTTAAAGAGATTTGCGACGCGACATACTAATCTAGCGTCACTTTTCACGCACACTTTGCGTAATATAACCTAACCATGTTTAGGTAATCGGAACGACACGTGAAAGAGACTTGAGATGCGACATACTAATCTATTGTTACTTTTCACGCACACTTTGCGTACTATAAACTAACCAGGGTAATCGGAACGACGCGTTAGAGAGACTTGTGACGCGACATAAGCATGGTAATCGAAATGACGCGTTAAAGATACTTGACACGCGACATACTAATCTAGCATCACATTTCACGCAAACTTTACATAATATGACAACCATGATTAGGTATCAGAACGACGCATTAAAGAGCCTTGAGATGCGACATACTAATCTAGCGTCACCTTTCACGCACACCTTGCGTAATATAACGTAACCATGCTTAGGTAATCGGAACGACGCGTTAAAGAGACTGGAGACGCGACATACTAATCTAGCATTAATTTTCTCGCACACTTTGCGCAATATAACCTAACCATTCTTGGGTAATCGGAACGACCCATTAGAGAGACTTGAGACGCGATGTCAATTTTCATGTACATATTGCATAATATAACCAAACCATGCTTAAGTAATTGGAACGACGAGTTAGATTGACCTAAGACGCGACATACTAATCTATTGTCATTTTTCACGCACACTTTGCGTAATATTACCTAACCATGCTTAAGTAATTGGAACGACGCGTTAAATGGACTTGAGACGCGATATACTAATCTATTGTCATTTTTCACGCACACTCTGCGTAATATAACCTAACCATGCTTAGGTAATCGGAACCATGGGTTAGAGAGACTTCTGACGCGACATAAGCATGGTAATTGAAAAGACGCGTTAAAAAGACTTTAGACACGCCATATTAATCTAGCGTCACCTTATACGCACACTTTGCGTAATATAACCTAACCATGCTTAGGTAATCGGAATGACGCGTTAAAAAGATATTAGATGCGCCATATTAATCTACCGTCACTTTGTACGCACACTTTGCGTAATATAACCTAACCATGCTGAGGAAATTGGAACGACGCGTTAGAGAGGCTCGAGACGCCCATACTAATCTAGTTTCACTTTTCACGCACATTTTACGTAATATAACCTGACCATGCTTAGGAAATCGGAACGACGCGTTAGAGAGACTTAAGACGCGACATACTGATCTAACGTCACTTTTCAAGGACACTTTGCGTAATATAACCATGCTTAGAGGTAATCGGAACGACGCGTTAAAGAGACTTGTGACGCGACATACTTATATATAGCGTCCCTATTCACGCATACTTTGCATAAAATAACCTAACCATGCATAGGTAATCGGAACGGAGCGTTAAAGAGACTTGTGACGCGGCATAATAATCTAGCGTCACTTTTAACGCCCACTTTGCGTAATATAGCCTAACCATGCTTATAGCTAATCGGAACGTCGCGTTACAGAGACTTGTGACGCGACATAGTTATCTACTACACACTTTGAGTAATATAACCTAACCATAAAGGGTAATCGGAACGACGCGTTAAAGAGACTTGTATCTAGCATCACATTTAACGAACACTTAGCGTAATATAACCTAGCCATGCTTAGGTAATCGGAATGACGCGTTAAAGAAACTTTAGACGCGACATACTAATTTAGCGTCACTTTTAACGCACACTTTGCGTAGCATAACCGAACATGCTTACGTAATCGGAACGACGCGTTAAAGAACCTTAAGACGCAACATACTTGTATTGCGTTACTTTTAACGCACACTTGCGTAATATAAATTAACCATGCATAGGTAATTGGAACGACGCGTTAAAGAGACTTCTGGAGCGACATATATAGCGTCCCTTTTTACGCACACTTTGCATAATATAACCTAACCATGCATAGATAATCGGCAAACGCGTTAAAGACACTTGTGACGCCATATACTAATCGAGCCTCACTTTTAACGCACACTTTGCGTAATGTAACCTAACCATGCTTAGGTAATCATAACGACGCGTTAAAGAGAGTTGTGACGCGACTTACTTATATAGCGTCACTTTTCACGCACACTTTACTTAATATAACCTAAACATGCTTAGGTAATCAGAACGACGAGTTAAAGAGACTTGTGACGAGACATACTTATATAGCGTCACTTTTCACGCACAGTGCGTAATATAACCAAACCATTGTTAGGTAATCAGAACGACGCGTTAAAGAGACTAGTAACTCGACATATTAATCTAGTCACTTTTAACGCACACTTAGCGTAATATAACCTAACCGTGCTTAGATAATCGGAACGACCTGTTTAAGAGACTTGTGATCCGACATACTTATATAGCGTCGCTTTTCACGCACACTTTACATAAAATAACCTAACTGTTGTTAGGTAATCAGAATGACGCGTCAAAGAGACTTGTGACGTGACATACTAATCTAGTGTCACTTTTAACGCACCCTTTGCGTAATATAACCTAACCATGCTTAGGTAATCGAAACGATGCGTCAAAGAGACTTGAGACGCGACATATTAAACTTAGTAACACTTTTAAAACACACTCTGCGTTATATAACCTAACCATGCTTAGGTAATCGGAACGATGCGTTAAAGAGACTTGAGACGCGACACACTAATCTAGCGTCACTTATAACGCACACTTTGCGTAATATAACCTAACCATGCTTAGGTAATCGAAACGATGCGTCAAAGAGACTTGAGACGCGACATACTAAACTTAGTAACACTTTTAAAACACACTCTGCGTTATATAACCTAACCATGAAGAGACTTGAGACGCGACACACTAATCTAGTGTCACTTATAACGCACACTTTGCGTAATATAACCTAACCACACGTAGGTAATCGGAACGACCCGTTAAAAAGACTTGAGACGCTACATACTAGTTTCTTTAACGCGACATACTAGTTTCTTTAACGCGACATACAAGTCTCTTTAACTCGTTCCGATTACCTAAGCATGGTTAGGCTATTTTACGCAAATTGTGCATGAAAAGTGACGCTAGATTAGTATGTCGCGTCTTAGGTCTTTTTAACGCGTCGTTCTGATTACCCAAGCATGGTTAGGTTATTTTACGCAAAGTGTGCGTGAAAAGTGACGCTAGATTAGTATGTCGTGTCTCAAGTCTCTTTAACACGTCGTACGCAAATTGTGCATGAAAAGTGACGCTAGATTAGTATGTCGCGTCTTAGGTCGTTTTAACGCGTCGTTCTGATTACCCAAGCATGGTTAGGTTATTTTACGCAAAGTGTGCGTGAAAAGTGACGCTAGATTAGTATGTCGTGTCTCAAGTCTCTTTAACACGTCGTTCTGATAACCTAAAGCATGGTTAGGTTATATTATGCGAAGTGTGCGTGAAAAGTGATGCTAGATTAGTTTGTCGCATCCCAAGTCTCTCTAACGCGTCGTTCTGATTACCTAAGCATGGTTAGATTATATTACGCAAAGTGTGCTTGAAAAGTGACGCTATATTAGTATGTCGCAAATGAAGTCTCTTTAACGCATTGTTCTGATTACCTAAGCATGGTTATTTATATTACGTAAAGTGTGCGTAAAAAGTGACGCTAGATTAGTATGGCGCATCTTAAGTCTCTTTAACGCGTCGTTTCAATTACCATGCTTATGTCGCGTCAAAAGTCTCTCTAACGCGTCATTCCAATTACCCAATCATGGTTTGGTTATATTACGCAATATGTGATTTAAAAGTGACGCTAGATTAGTATGTCGTGTCAGAAGTCTCTCTAACGCGTCCTTCCGATTACCTAAGAATGGCTAGGTTGTATTACGCAAAGTATTCGTGAAAAGTGACGCTAGATTAGTATGTCGCGTCTCTAGTCTCTTTAAACCGCCTTTCCAATTACCTATTTATGGTTAGGTTATATTAAGGAAAGTGTGCGTTCAAAGTGACGCTAGATTACTATGTCGCCTCTCAAGTCTCTTTAACCCGTCGTTTCGATTAGCATGCTTAAGTCGCGTCGTAAGTATCTCTAACGCATCGTTCTTCTTACCTAAGCGTGGTTAGGTTATATTATGCAAAGTGTGCGTGAAAAGTGACGCTAGATTAGTATGTCGCGTCGCAAGTCTCTTTAACGCGTCGTTCCAATTACCTAAGCATGCTTAGGTTATATTATGTAATCAGAACGACGCGTTAAAAAGACCTAAGACGCGACATACTAATCTAGCGTTACTTTTCATGCACAATTTGCGTAAAATAGCCTAACCATGCTTAGGTAATCGGAACGAGTTAAAGAGACTTGTATGTCACGTTAAAGAAACTAGTATCTCGCGTCTCAAGTCTCTTTAACGCGTCGTTCCGACTACCTAAGCATGGTTAGGTTATATTACGCAAAGTGTGCATGAAAAGTAACGCTAGATCAGTATGTCGCGATTCAAGTCTCTTTAACGCGTTGTTCTGATTACCTAAGCATGGTTAGATTATATTACGCAAAGTGTGCATAAAAAGTGACGCTAGATTAGTATGGCGCATAATATAACCTAGGTAATGGGAACGACGCGTTAAATAGACTTGATACACGACATACTAAATCTATTGTAATTTTTCAGGCACACTTTGCGTAATATAACCTAATCATGCTTAGGTAATCGGAACGACGCATTAAATTGACTTGAGATGCGCCGTACTAATATTTTGTCATTTTTCACGCACACGTTGCGTAATATAACCTAACCATGCTTAAATAATCGGAACGACGCGTTACAGAGATTTGTGACGCGACGTAGGCATGGTAATTGAGACGCGTAATACTAATCTAGTGTCACTTTTTTCGCAATGCTTAGAAATCGGAACGACGCATTAGACAGACTTGATACGCAACATACTAATATATTATCATTTTTTCACGCACACTTTGCTTAATATAACCTATAATCTAGTGACACTTTTCAGGCACACTTTGCGTAATATAACCTAACCATGCTTAGGAAATAGGAACGACGCGTTACAGAGACTCGAGATGCGACATACTAATCTAGCGTCACTTTTCACAAACACGTTTAGTAATATAACCTAACCATACGTAGGTAATCGGAACGACGCGTTAAAGAGACTTTTGACGCGAGATAAGCATGGTGATCGAACGACGCGCTAAAGAGACTTGAGACGCGACATACTAATCTAGCGTCACTTTTCACGCACACTTTTCGTAATATAACCTAACCATGCTTCGTTAATCGAAACAACGCTTAAAGAGAATTGAGACGCAACATACTAAACTAGTGTCACTTTTCATGCAAATGTTGCACAATATAACCTAACCATGCTTAGGTAATCGGAACGACGGGTTAAAGAGCCTTGAGACGCGACATACTAATATACCGTCACCTTTCACGCACACCTTGCGTAATATAACCTAACCATGCTTAGGTAATCAGAACGACGCGTTAAACAAACTTGAAACGAGACATACTAATCTAGCGTCACTTTTCACGCACACTTTGCATAATATAACCTAACCATTCTCTTAGGTAATGGGAACGACGCATTAAATAGACTTGATACGCGGCATACTAATCAATTGTCATTTTTCACGCACACTTTGCGTAATATAACCTAATCATGCTTAGGTAATCGGAAGGACGCATTAAATTGACTCGAGACGCGACATACTAATATATTGTCATTTTTCACGCACACGTTGCGTAATATAACCTAATCATGCTTAGGTAATCGCAATGACGCGTTAGAGAGACATGTGACGCGACATAGCACGATAATCGAAACCACGCGTTATTGAGACTTGAGACGCGTAATACTAATCTAGTGTCACTTTTTTCGTAATGCTTAGAAATCGGAACAACGCATTAGAGAGACTTGATACGCAACATACTAATCTATTGTCATTTTTCACGCACGCTTTGCTTAATATACCCTAACCATGCTTAGGAAATAGGAACATCGCGTTAGAGAGACTTGAGACACGACATACTAATCTAGCGACAGTTTTTAGGCACACTTTGCGTGATATAACCTAACCATGCTTAGGAAATAGGAACGACGCGTTACAGAGACTTGAGACGTGACATACTAATCTAGCGTCACTTTTCACGAACACGTTTTGTAATATAACCTAACCATACTTAGGTAATCGGAAAGATGCGTTAAAGAGACTTTTGACACGAGATAAGCATGGTGATCGAACGACGCGTTAAAGAGACCTTAGACTCGACATACTAATCTAGCGTCACTAACCATGCTTAGTTAATCGAAACAACGCGTTCAAGAGAATTGAGACGCGGCATACTAATATATCGTCACTTTTCATGCACACTTTGTGTAATATAACCTAACAATGCTTTAGATAATCGGAACGACTCGTTAAAGAGCCTTGAGATGCGACATACTAATCTAGTGTCACTTTTCACGCACACCTTGCGTAATATATAGCCTAGGTAATGGGAACAACGCGTTAAATAGACTTGATACGCGACATACTAATCAATTGTCATTTTTCACGCACACTTTGCGTAATATAACCTAATCATGCTTAGGGGATCGGAACGATGCATTAACTTGACTTGAGACGCGCCGTACTAATATTTTGTCATTTTTCACGCACACGTTGCGTAATATAACCTAACCATGCTTAGGTAATCGGAACGACGCGTTATAGAGATTTGTGACGCGACGTAGGCATGGTAATCGAAACAACGCGTTATTGAGACTTGAGACGCGTAATACTAATCTAGTGTCACTTTTTTCGCAATGCTTAGAAATCGGAACGACGCATTAGAGAGACTTGATACGCTGTTATTGTCATTTTTCACGTACGCTTTGCTTAATATAACCTAACCATGCTTAGGAAATAGGAACATCGCGTTAGAGAGACTTGAGACACGACATACTAATCTAGTGACACTTTTCAGGCACACTTTGCGTAATATAACCTAACCATGCTTAGGAAATAGGAACGACGCGTTACAGAGACTTGAGATGCGACATACTAATATAGCGTCACTTTTCACGAACACGTTTAGTAATATAACCTAACCATACTTAGGTAATCGGAATGACGCGTTAAAGAGACTTTTGACGCGAGATAAGCATGGTGATCGAACGACGCGGTAAAGAGACTTGAGACGCGACATACTAATCTAGCGTCACTTTTCACGCACACTTTTCATAATATAACCTAACCATGCTTCGTTAATAGAAACAACGCTTAAAGAGAATTGAGACGCAACATACTAATCTAGTGTCACTTTTCTTGCAAACGTTGCGCAATATAACCTAACCATGATTAGGTAATCGGAACGACGCGTTAAAGAGCCTTGAGACGCGACATACTAATCTAGCGTCACCTTTCACGCACACCTTGCGTAATATAACCTAACCATGCTTAGGTAATCAGAACGACGCGTTAAACAAACTTGAAACGAGACATACTAATCTAGCGTCACTTTTCACGCACACTTTGCATAATATAACCTAACCATTCTTAGGTAATAGGAACGACGCGTTAAATAGACTTGATACGCGACATACTAATCAATTGTCATTTTTCACGCACACTTTGCGTAATATAACCTAATCATGCTTAGGTGATCGGAACGATGCATTAAATTGACTTGAGACGCGCCGTACTAATATTTTGTCATTTTTCACGCACACGTTGCGTAATATAACCTAACCATGCTTAGGTAATCAGAACGACGCGTTACAGAGATTTGTGACGCGACGTAGGCATGGTAATCGAAACAACGCGTTATTGAGACTTGAGACACGTAATACTAATCTAGTGTCACTTTTTTCGCAATGCTTAGAAATCGGAACGACGCATTAGAGAGACTTGATACGCTGTTATTGTCATTTTTCACGTACGCTTTGCTTAATATAACCTAACCATGCTTAGGAAATAGGAACATCGCGTTAGAGAGACTTGAGACACGACATACTAATCTAGCGACACTTTTTAGGCACACTTTGCGTAATATAACCTAACCATGCTTAGGAAATAGGAACGACGCGTTACAGAGACTTGAGATGCGACATACTAATCTAGCGTCACTTTTCACAAACACGTTTTGTAATATTACCTAACCATACTTAGGTAATCGGAAAGACGCGTTAAAGAGACTTTTGACGAGAGATAAGCATGGGGATCGAACGACGCGTTAAAGAGACTTGAGACTCGACATACTAATCTAGCGTCACTTTTCACGCACACTTTTCGTAATGTAACCTAACCATGCTTAGTTAATCTAAACAACGCCTAAAAGAGAATTGAGACGCGACATACTAATCTAGCGTCACTTTTCATGCACACTTTGTGTAATATAACCTAACAATCTTTAGATAATCGAAACGACTCGTTAAAGAGCCTTGAGATGCGACATACTAATCTAGTGTCACTTTTCACGTACACCTTGGGTAATATAACCTAGCCATGCTTAAGGTAATCAGAACGACGCGTTAAAGGGACTTGGGACGTGACATACTAATTTAGCGTCAATTTTCACGCACATTTTGCGTAATATAACCTAATCATGCTTAGTTAATCGGAACGACGTGTTAAATATACTTGAGACGTTACATACTAATCTAGCGTCACTTTTCAAGCACTCTTTGCATAATATAACCTAACCATGCTTAGGTAACATGAACGATTCCTTAAAGAGACTTGAGACACTATATACTAATCTATTGTTACTTTTCAGGCACTCTTTGCGTAATATAACCTAATCTTGCTTAGGTAATCGCAACGACGCGTTAGAGAGACATGTCACGCGACATAAGCATGGTAATCGAAACGACGCGATAAAGAGACTAGAGACGCGACGTACTAATCTATTGTCATTTTTCAGGCACACTTTGTGTAATATAACCTAACCATGCTTAGTTAATCAGAACGACGCGTTAAATAGACTGGAGATGCGACATACTAATCTATTTTCATTTTTCACGCACACGTTGCGTAATATAACCTAACCATGCTTAGGTAATCGGAACGACGCGTGAGATAGACTTGATACGTGACATACTAATCTATTGTCATTTTTCACGCACACTTTGCATAATATAACCTAACCATGCTTAGGTAATCGGAACAACGCGTTAAATAGACTTGAGATGCGACATACTAATCTATTTTCATTTTAATATAACCTAACCATGCTTAGATAATTAGAAAGACGCGTTAGAGAGACTTGTGACGTGACAGAAGCATGGTAATCGAAACGACGCGTTAAATAGACTGGAGACGCGTAATACTAATCTAGCGAACCTAACCATGCTTAGAAATTAGAACGAAGCGTTAGATAGACTTGAGATGTGACGTATTTATCTAGCGTCCCTTTTCAGGCACACTGTGCGTAATATAACCTAACCATGCTTAGGCAATGGGAACGACGTGTTAAAGAGACTTGTGACGGGAGATAAGCATGGTAATCGAAACGACGCGTTACAAAGACTTGAGACGCGACATACTAATCTAGCATCACTTTTCAGGCACATTTTGTGTAATATAACCTAACCATGCTTAGTTAGTCGGACCAACGCGTTAAAGAGAATTGACACGCGGCATACCAATTTAGGGTCACTTTTTACTCACACTTTGCGTAATATAACCTAACCATGCTTAGGTAATCCGAACGACGCGTTAGTCTCTAAGCATGGTAATCGAAAACGACGCGTTAAAGAAACTTGAGATACACTAATCTAGCGTCACTTTTCACGCACAAATTGCGTGATATATCCTAACCATGCTTAGGTAATCGGAACGATGCGTTAAGGAGCCTTGAGACACGACATACTAATCTAACGTCGCTTTTCACGCAAACTTTTCGTAATATAACCTAACCATGCTTAGTTAATCGGAACAACGCGATAAGGAGACTTGTGACGCAAGATAAGCATGGTAATCCAAACGACGCGTTAAAGAGACATGAGAAGCAACATAATAATCTAGCGTCACTTTTCACGCACACTTTGTGTAAAATAACCTAACCATGCTTGGGCAATCTGAACGACTCATTAAAGAGACCTAAGACGCGACATAGTAATTTATAGTCACTTTTCACGCAGACTTTGCGAAATATAGCATAACCATGCCAAGGTAATTGGAACGACGTGTTACAAAGACTTGAGATGCGAAATAATAATCTAGCGTCACTTTTCATGCAGTCTTTGTGTAAAATAACCTAAAGTTTAGGTAATCGGAATAACGCACGACATACTAATCTAGCGTCACTTTTCACGCACACTTTGTGTACTATAACCGAACAACCATGATTAGGTAATAGGAACGACGCGTTAAATAGACTTGAGACGCGACATACAAATCAATTGTCTTTTTTAACGCACATTTTGCATAATATAACCTAACCATGCTTAGGTAATAGAAACGACGCGTTAGAGAGACTTGTGACGCGACGTAAGCATGGTAATCGAAACGACGCGTTAAAGAGACTTGAGACGTGCCATTCTAATCTAGCGTCACTTTTTATTCACACTTCGCGTAATATAACATAACCATGCTTAAGCAATCGGAAAGACAAGTTAAAGAGACTTGAGACTCGACATACTAATCTAGCGTCACTTTTCACGCACACTTTGCGTAATATAACCTAACCATGTTTAGGAAATCGGAACGACGCGTTACATAGACTTGATACGCGACATACTAATCTATTGCCATTTTTTACGCAAACTTTGCGTAATATAACATAATCATGCTTAGGTAATCGGAACGACGCGATAGACTTAAGACGCGACATACTAATATATTGTCATTTTTCACACACATGTTGCGTAATATAACCTAACCATGCTTAGGTAATCGGAACGACGGGTTAGAGAGACTTGTGACGCGACATAGGCATGGTAATCGAAACGACGCGTTACAGAGACTTGAGACGCATAATACTAATATACCGTCACCTTTCACGCACACCTTGCGTAATATAACCTAACCATGCTTAGGTAATCTGAACGATGTGTTTAATAAACTTGAGACACGATAAACTAGTCTAACGTCACTTTTCACACAAACTTTGCTTAATATAACCTAACCATGCTTAGGTAATCATAACAACGCGTTAAAGAGAATTGAGACGCGACATACTGATCTAGGTAATCGGAACGATGAGTTAAATAGACTTGAGACGTGATATACTAATCTAGCATCACTTTTCACGCACACCTTGCGTAATATATAACCTAGCCATTTGAGATGTGACATTATGCACAGTTTGCGTAAAATAACCTAACTATACTTAGGTAATCGGAACAACGCGTTAAAGAGAATGGAGACGCGACATACTAATCTAGCGTCACTTTTCACGTACACTTTGCGTAATATAACCTAACCATTCTTAGGTAATCAGAATGATGTGTTAAATTGACTTGAGATGCGACGTACTAATCAATTGTTTTTTTTTCATTCACAATTTGTGTAATATAACCTAACGGTGCTTAGGTAATCGGAACCAGACGCGCTAGAGAGATTTGTGACGCGAGCTCGAAATGACGCGTCAAAGAGACTTGAGACGCGACATACTAATCTAGTGTCACTTTTCACGCATACTTTGCGTAATATAACCTAACCATGCTTAATGTCACTTTTCACGCACACTTTGCGTAATATAACCTAACCATGCTTAGGTAATCGGAATGACGGGTTAAATAGACTTGAGACGCGACATACTAATCTATTATCATTTCTCACGTACACTTTAAGCAATATAACCTAACCATGCTTAGGTAATCGGGATAACGCTTTAGAGAATTGTGACGCGACATACTAATCTAGCGTCACTTTTCACGCACATTTTGCGTAGTATAACCTATCCATGCTTAGGTAATCGGAACGACGCGTTAAATAGACTTGACAGGCGACATATTAATCAATTATCATTTTTCACGCACACTTTGCGTAATATAACCTAACCATGATGAGGAAATCGGAACGACGCGTTAGAAAGACTTAAGACGCCCATACTAATCTAGTTTCACTTTTCACGCACATTTTGCGTAATATAACCTGAACATGCTTAGGAAATCGGAACGACGTGTTAGAGAGAGTTGAGACGCGACATACTGATCTAACGTCACTTTTTAAGGACCATTTGCGTAATATAACCATGCTTAGAGGTAATCGGAACGACGCGTTAAAGAGACTTGTGATGCGAGATAATCATGGTAATTGGAACGACGCTTTAATAAGACTTGTGACGCGACATACTTATATAGCGTCCCTATTCATGCACACTTTGCATATAATAACCAAACCATGCATAGGTAATCGGAACGACGCGTTAAAGAGACTTGTTACGCGACATACTAATCTAGTGTCACTTTTAACGCACACTTTTCGTAATATAACCTAATCATGCTTAGGTAATCGGAACGACGCGTTACAGAGACTTGTGATGCGACATACTTAAATTGCATCACTTTTCACGCACACTTTACGTAATATAACATAACCATTATTAGGTAATCTGAACGACGCGTTAAAGAGCCTTGTGACGCGACTTACTAATCTAACGTCACTCTTTAACGCACACATTGCGTAATATAACCTAACCATACTTAGGTAATCGGAACGACGTGTTAAAGAGACTTGAGACGCGACATACTAATCTAGCATCACTTTTCAAGCACACCTCGCGTAATATAACCTAACTATGCTTAGGTAATTGGAACGATGCGTTAAAGAAAATTGAGATGTGACATATATAGCGTCAATTTTAATGCACACTTTGCGTAATATAACCTAACTATGCATAGGTAATTGGAACGACGCGTTAAAGAGACTTGTGACACGACATAACTATATAGCGTCCCTTTTCACGCATACTTTGCATAATATAACCTAACCATTCATGGTAATCTAGCCTCACTTTTAACGCACACTTTGCGGAGTCAGAACGACGCGTTAAAGAGTCTTGTGACACGACATACTTATATAGCGTTACTTTTCACGCACACTTCGCGTAATATAACCTAGCCATGCTTATGTAATCGGAACGATGCGTTAAAGAGATTTGAGACGCTACATACTAATCTATTGATCCTTTCACGCACACTTTGCGTACTATAACCTAACTATGCTTAGGTAATCGGAACGACGGGTTAGAGTGACTCGTGACGTGACATAAGCATGGTAATCGAAGCGACGCGTTAAAGAGACTTGAGACGCAACATACTATTCTAGTGTCACTTTAACGCGCATTTTCCGCAATATAACCTAACCATGCTTAGGTAATCGAAACGAAGCGTTAAAGAGACTTGTGATGCGACATACTTAGGGGTGTGCAAAAACCGACCGAAACCGAATAACCGAATAACCGAACCGAACCGACAAATTCGGTTCGGTTCGGTTTGAAAAAGTAGAATATTTTCGGTTGGTCGGTTCGGTTCGGTTTTTAGAGTAAAAAAATTTCAGTCACTTTAACACGTAAACCGAACCGAAAAATCGAACCGAACCGAAATAACCGACCGAACCGACAGGTTCGGTTCGGTATGATAAATTAAATTTTTTGAGAATTTCGGTTCGGTTCGGTTTCTTAAAAAACCAAAAATTTCGGTTCGGTCGGTTCGGTTTAACCGAATGCACACCCCTAGACATACTTATATAGCGTCACTTTTCACGCACACTTTACGTAAAATAACCCAACCACTGTTAGGTAATCAGAACGACGAGTTAAAGAGACTTGTGACGCGATATACTAATCTAGTGTCACTTTTAACGCACCCTTCACGTAAAATAACCTAAAAATGCTTAGGTAATCGGAATGATGCAACAAAGAGACTTGAGACGCGACATACTAATCTAGTGACACTTTTAAAACACACTTTGCGTTATATAACCTAACCATAAGGGTAATCGGAACGACGCATTAAAGAGACTTGAGATGCGACATACTAATCTAGCGTCACTTATAACGCATACTTTGCGTAATGTAAACTAACCATGCTTAAGTAATCGGAACGACGTGTTAAAAAGACTTGTGATGTGACATACTTATCTAGCATCACTTTTCACACACTTTATGTCATTGTTAGGTCATAACGAGTTAAAGAGACTTGTGACGCGACATACTAATCTAGTGTCACTTTTAATGTACACTTTACATCATATAACCTAACCACGCTTAAGTAATCGGAACGACGCGTTCAAGAGACTTGAGACGCGACATACTACTAATGTAGCATCACTTTTCACCCACACTTTGCGTAATATAACCTAACCACGCTGAGGTAATCAGAATGACACATAAAAGAGATTTCAGACGCGACATACTACTAAACTAGCATCACTTTTAATGCACACTTTGCGTTATCTAACCTAACCATGCCTAGGTAATCGGAACAACTCGTTGAATAGACTTGTGATGGGACATAGGAATATAGAGTCACTTTTCACACACACTTTGTGTAATATAACCTAACCATGTATAGCTAATCGGAACGGCGCGTTAAAGAGACTTGTGAGGCGACAGAATAATCGAGCGTCACTTTTAACGCACACTTTGCGTAATATAGCCTAACCATGCTTTGGTATTCAGAACGACGCGTTAAAGAGACTTGTGCGCGACATACTTATCTAGCATCACTTTTCACGCACACTTTGCGTAATATAACCTAACCATGCTTAGGTAATCGGAACGACGCGTTAAAGAGACTTGTATCTAGCGTCACATTTAACGCACACTTAGTGTAATATAACCTAACCATGATTAGGTAATCGGAATGACGCGTTAAAGAGACTTGAGACGCGACATACTAATCTAGCGTCACTTTTAACGCACACTTTGCGTAATATAACAGAATTATACTTAGGTAATCGCAACGACGCGTTAAAGAGACTTAAGGCGCAACATACTTATATAGCGTCACTTTTAAAGCACACTTTGTGTAATATAACCTAACCATGCATAGGTAATTGGAACGAAGCGTTAAAGAGACTTATGACGCGATATACTTTTATTGTGTCACTTTTCATGCACCCTTCACGTAATATAACCTAACCATTCTTAGGTAATCGGAACGATGCGACAATGAGACTTGAGACGCGACATACTAATCTAGCGACACTATTAAAACACAAGCTTAGGCAATCGGAACGACGCGTTAAAGAGACTTGAGACGCGACATACGAATAAGTCACTTATAACGCACACTTTGCGTAATATAACTTAACCATGCTTAGGTAATCGGAACGACGTGTTAAAAAGACTTGTGATGCGACATACATATATAGCGTCACTTTTCACGCACAGTTTACGTAATATAACCTATCCATTGTTAGGTCGGAACGACGCGTTAAAAAGACTTGTGACGCGACATACTAATCTACCGTCACTTTAAACGCACACTTTGGGTCATATAACCTAACCACGCTTAGGTAATCGGAACGACGCGTTAAAGAGACTTGAGACGCGACATACTACTAATCTAGCATCGACACGTTAAAGAGATTTGAGACGCGACATACTACTAATCTACCGTCAGTTTTAACTCACAATTTGCGTTATATAACCTAACCATGCCTAGGTAATCAGAGCGACTCGTTGAATAGGCTTGTGACGGGACATAGTAATCTAAATTCACTTTTCAGCACACTTTGCGTAATATAACCTAGCCATGCATAAGTAATTGGAATGGAGCGTTAAAGAGACTTGTGACGCGACATAATAATCTAGCGTCACTTTTAACACCCACTTTACGTAATATACCCGAACACCATGCTTATAGCTAATCGGAAAGTCGCATTAAAGAGACTTGTGACGCGACATACTTATCTACCGCACACTTTGCATAATATAACCTAACCATGCTTAGTAATCAGAACGACGCGTTAAAGAGACTTGTATCTAGCATCACATTTAATTCACACTTAGCGTAATATAACCTAACCATGCTTAGATAATCGAAATGAAGCGTTAAAGAGACTTGTGATGCGACATACTTATATAGCGTCACTTTTCACGCACACTTTACGTAAAATAACCCCACCACTGTTAGGTAATCAGAACGACGAGTTAAAGAGACTTGTGACCCGATATACTAATTTAGTGTCACTTTTAACGCACCCTTCGCGTAAAATAACCTAACCATGCTTAGGTAATCCGAATGATGCAACAAAGAGACTTGAGACACAACATACTAATCTAATGACACTTTTAAAACACACTTTGCGTTATATAACCTAACCATGCTTAGGTAATCGGAACGACGTGTTAAAGAGACTTGAGACGCGACATACTAATCTAGCATCACTTATATCGCATACTTTGCGTAATATAACCTAACCATGCTTAGATAATCGGAACGACGTGTTAAAAAGACTTGTGATGTGACATATTTATCTAGCGTCACTTTTCACGCACACTTTATGTAATATAACCTAACCATTGTTAGGTCAGAACGATGCGTTAAAAAGACTTGTGACACGACATACTAATCTAGTGTCACTTTTAATGTACACTTTGCATCATATAACCTAACCACGCTTAGGTAATCGGAACGACGCGTTAAAGAGACTTGAGACGCGACACACTACTAAATCTAGCATCACTTTTCACCCATACTTTGCGTAATATAACCTAACCACGCTGAGGTAATCAGAATGACATGTTAAAGAGATTTCAGACGCGACATACTACTAAACTAGCGTCACTTTTAATGCACACTTTGCGTTATATAACCTAACCATGCCTAGGTAATCGGAACAACTAGTTGAATAGACTTGTGATGGGACATAGTAAAATAGAGTCACTTTTCACGCACACTTTGCGTAATATAACCTAACCATGCATATCTAATCGGAACGGCGCGTTAAAGAGACTTGTGCGCGACATACTTATCTAGCATCACTTTTTACGCACACTTTGCGTAATATAACCTAACCGTGCTTAGGTAATCGGAACGATGCGTTAAAGAGACTTGTATCTAGCGTCACATTTAACGCACACTTAGCATAAGATAACCTAACCATGCTTAGGTAATCGGAACGACTCGTTAAAGAGACTTGAGACGCGACATACTAATCTAGCGTCACTTTTAACGCATAATTAACGTAGTATAACCGAATTATACTTAGGTAATCGCAACGACGCGTTAAAGAGACTTAAGACGCAACATACTTATATAGCGTCACTTTTAACACACGCTTTGTGTAATAATGCATAGATAATTGGAACGAAGCGTTAAAGAGACTTGTGACGCAATATACTTTTATAGCATCACTTTTCATGCACCCTTCGCGTAATATAACCTAACCATGCTTAGGTAATCGAAACGATGCGACAAAGAGACTTGAGACGCGACATACTAATCTAGCGACACTTTTAAAACACAAGTTTAGGCAATCGGAACGACGCGTTAATGAGACTTGAGACGCGACATACTAATATAGCGTCACTTATAACGCACACTTTGCGTAACATAACCTAACCATGCTTCGGTAATCAGAACAACGTGTTAAAAAGACTTGTGATACGACATACTTATATAGCGTCACTTTTCACGCACAGTTTACGTAATATAACCTAACCATTGTTAGGTTAGAACGACGCGTTAAAAAGACTTGTGACGCGACATACTAATCTAGCGTCACTTTAAACGCACACTTTGGGTCATATAACCTAACCACGCTTACGTAATCGGAACGACGCATTAAAGAGACTTGAGACGCGAAATATTACTAATCTTGCATCACTTTTCACGCACACATTGCGTAATATAACCTAACCACGCTTAGGAAATCGGAATGAAACGTTAAAGAGATTTGAGACGCGACATACTACTAATCTACCGTAACTTTTAACTCACACTTTGCGTTATATAACCTAACCATGCCTATGTAATCGGAACGACTCGTTTAATAGACTTGTGACGTGACATAGTAATCTAATTTCACTTTTCACGCACACTTTGCGTAATATAACCTAGCCATGCATAGGTAATCGGAACGGAGCGTTAAAGAGACTTGTGACGCGACATAACCATGGCAATTGAAACGACGCGTAAAAGAGACTTGAAACACGACATACAAATATAGCGTCACTTTTCACGCACTTTTGTGTAGTATAACCTAACCATGCTTAGGTAATCGGAACGACGCGTTAAAGAGCCTTGAGACGCGGCAAACTAATCTAGCGTCATCTTTCACGCACACCTTGCGTAATATAACCTAACCATGCTTAGGTAATCAGAACGACGCGTTTAACAAACTTGAAATGTGACATACTAATCTAGCGTCACTTTTCACGCACACTTTGCATAATATAACCTAACCATTCTTAGGTATTCGGAACGACGCGTTAAATAGACTTGATACGCAACATACTAATCTATTGTGAAAAATGACAATAGATTAGTGTGTCGCATCTCAAGTCCATTTAACGCGTCGTTCCTATTACTTAAGCATGGTTAGGTAATATTACGCAATGTGTGCGTGAAAAATGACAATAGATTAGTATGTCGCGTCTTAGGTCAATCTAACTCGTCGTTTCAATTACCTAAGCATGGTTAGGTTTTGTTATGCAATGTGTACGTGAAAATTGACACTAGATTAGTATATCGCATCTCAAGTCTCTTTAACGCGTCGTTTTGATTACCATGCTTATGTCGCGTCACAAGTCTCTCTAACGGGTTCGTTCCGATTACCTAAGAATGGTTAGGTTATATTACGCAAAGCGTGCGTGAAAAGTAAAAATAGATTAGTATGTCGTGTCTCAAGTCTCTTTAACGCGTCGTTCCGATTACCCAAGAAAGGTTAGGTTATATTGCGCAAAGTGTGCGAGAAAAGTAATGCTAGATTAGTATGTCGCGTCTCCAGTCTTTTTAACGCGTCGTTCTGATTAGTATGTCGCGTCTCCAGTCTTTTTAAAGTGTGCCTGAAAGGTGACGCTAGATTAGTATGTCGCGTCTCAAGGCTCTTTAATGCATCGTTCCGATACCTAATCATGGTTGTTATATTATGCAAAGTTTGCGTGAAAAGTGATGCTAGATTAGTATGTCGCGTCTCAAGTATCTTTAACACGTTGTTTTGATTACCATGCTTATGTCGCGTCACAAGTCTCTCTAACGCGTCGTTCCGATTACCTTAAGCATGGTTAGATTATAGTACGAAAAGTGTGCGTGAAAAGTAACAATAGATTAGTATGTCGCGTCTGAAGTCTCTTTAACGCGTCGTTACGATTACCCAAGCATGGTTAGGTTATATTACGCAAAGTGTGAGTGAAAAGTGACTAAATTAGTTTGTCGCATCTCAAGTCTATTGAACGCGTCGTTCCGATTACCTAAGCATGGTTAGGTTATATTACGCAAAGGGTGCGTGAAAAGTGAAGCGAGATTAGTATGTCGCGTCTCAAATCTCTTTAACGCGTTGTTCCGATTACCTAAGCATGGTTTGGTTATTTACGAAAAGTGTGTGTCAAAAGTGACGCTAGATTATTATGTCGCGTCTCAAGTGTGTTTCACGTGTCGATCGGATTACCTAAGCATGGCTAGGTTATTTTACACAATGTGTGCGTGAAAAATGACAATAGATTAGTATGTCGCATCTCAAGTCTATTTACGCGTCGTTCAGATTACTTAAGCATGGTTAGGTTATGCGTGAAAAAAGACGATTGATAAGTATGTCGCGTCTTAAGTCTATCTAACGCGTCGTTCGGATTACCTAAGCCTTGTTAGGTTATTTTACGCAAGGTGTGCGTGAAAAGTGACGCTAGATTAGTATGTCGTGTCTCAAGTCTTTTTAGCACATCATTTCGATTTGCGTCGTCCCGTTTACCTAAGCAGGGTTAGTTTATATTATGCAAAGTGTGCGTGAAAAGTGACGCTAGAATAGTATGTCCAATCTCAAGTCTTTTTAACGCGTCGTTTCGATTATCTAAGCATGGTTAGGTTATATTACGCAAAGTGTGTGTTAGTATGATTCGTCTCAAGTCTCTTAAAGCGTCGTTTTGATTACCATGCTTATCTCGCGTCACAAGTCTCTTTAATGCGTTGTTCTGATTACCTATACTTGGTTAGGTTATATTATGCAAAGTTTGCGTGAAAAGTGACGTTAAATCAATATGTCGCGTCTAATGTCTCTCTAACGCGTCGTTTCAATTTCCTAAGCATGGTTATATTACGTAAAGTGTGCGTGAAAAGCGATACCAGAGTAGTATGTCGCGTCTCAAGTCTCTCTAACGCATCATTCCGATTTCCTAAGCATTGTTTGGTTATATTACGCAAAGTGTGCGTAAAAAGTGACGCTAGATTAATATCACGCGTGTCAAGTATTCTTAACGCGTCGTTTCGATTACCATGCTTATGTCGCATCACAAGTCTCACTAACGCGTCGTTCCGATTACCAAAGTGTGCGTGAAAAATGACAATAGATTAGTATGTGCGATTCGAGTCCATTTAAAGAGTCGTTCCAATTACTTAAGCATGGTTAGGTTATATTACGCAAAGTTTGCGTGAAAAATGACAATGGATTAGTATGTCGCGACTTAAGTCTATCTAACTCGTCGTTCCGATTACCTTAGCATGGTTAGGTTATATTACGCAAAGTGTGCGTGAAAAGTAACAATAGATTAATATGTCGCGTCTGAAGTCTCTTTAACGCGTCCTTACGATTACCCAAGCATGGTTAGGTTATATTACGCAAAGTGTGCGTGAAAAGTGACTAGATTAGTTTGTCGCATCTCAAGTCTATTGAACGCGTCGTTCCGATTACCTAAGCATGGTTAGGTTATATTACGCAAAGGGTGCGTGAAAAGTGACGCTAGATTAGTATGTCACGTCTCAAATCGCTTTAACGCGTTGTTCCGATTACCTAAGCATGGTTAGGTTATTCATGCAAAGTGTGTGTCAAAAGTGACGCTAGATTATTATGACGCGTCTCAAGTCTGTTTAACGTGTCGATCGGATTACCTAAGTATGGCTAGGTTATATTACACAAAGTGTGCGTAAAAAGTGACGCTAGATTAGTATGTCGCGTCTCAAGTCGCTTTAACGCGTCGTTCCGATTACCTAATCATGGTTAGGTTATATTACGCAAAGTGTGCGTAAAAAGCGACGCTAGATTAGTATGGCGCATCTCAAGTCTATTTACGCGTCGTTCAGATTACTTAAGCATGGTTAGGTTGTGCGTGAAAAAAGACAATTGATATGTATGTCGCGTCTTAAGTCTATCTAACGCGTCGTTCTGATTACCTAAGCCTTGTTAGGTTATTTTACGCAAGGTGTGCGTGAAAAGTGACGCTAGATTAGTATGTCGTGTCTCTAGTCTCTTTAACGCATTATTTCGATTACCATGATTAGGTCGCGTCACACGTCTCTCTAACGCGTCGTTCTGTTTACCTAAACAGGGTTAGGTTATATTACTCAAAGTGTGCGTGAAAAATGACGCTAGAATAGTATGTCCAATCTCAAGTCTCTTTAACGCGTCGTTTCGATTATCTAAGCATGGTTAGGTTATATTACGCAAAGTGTGTGTTAGCATGATTCGTCTCAAGTCTCTTTAAAGCGTCGTTTCGATTACAATGCTTATCTCGCGTCACAAGTCTCTTTAACGCGTTGTTCTGATTACCTATGCATGGTTAGTTATATTACGCAAAGTTTGCGTGAAAAGTGACATTAAATCAGCATGTCGCGTCTATTGTCTCTCTAACGCGTTGTTTCAATTTTCTAAGCATGGTTAGGCTATATTACGTAAAGTGTGCGTGAAAAGTGACACTAGAGTATAGTATGTCGCGTCTCAAGTCTCTCTAACGCGTTGTTCTGATTTCCTAAGCATGGTTAGGTTATATTACGCAAAGTGTGCGTAAAAAGTGACGCTAGATTAATATGGCGCGTCTCTAGTCTTTTTAACGCGTCGATTCGATTACCATGCTTATGTCGCATCCCAAGTCTCTCTAACGAGTCGTTCCGATTACCAAGGTGTGCGTAAAAAATAAAAAATAGATTAGTATGTTGCGACTCAAGTCCATTTAAAGAGTCGTTCCACTTACTTAAGCATGGTTAGGTTATATGTCGCGACTTAAGTCTATCTAACTCGTCGTTCCGATTACCTTAACATGGTTAGGTTATATTATGCAATGTGTACGTGAAAAGTGATGCTAGATTAGTATGTCGCATCTCAAATCTCTTTAACGCGTCGTTCCGATTACCTAAGCATGGTTAGGTTATTACACAAAGCGTGTGTCCAAAGTGACGCATGATTATTATGCCGGGTCTCAAGTCTATTTAACGCGTCGATTGGATTACCTAAGCATGGCTAGGTTATATTACGCAAATTGTGCGTGAAAAGTGACGCTAAATTAGTATGTCGCGTCTCAAGTCTCTTTAACGCATCGTTCCGATTATCCAAGAATGGTTAGGTTATATTACGCAAAGTGTGCGAGAGAAGTAATGCTAGATTAGTATGTTGCATCTCAAGTCTATTTAACGCGTCGTTCAAATTACCTAAGCATGGTTAGGTTATATTACGCAAGGTGTGCGTGAAAGGTGATGCTAGATTAGAATGTCCCGTCTTAAGGCTCTTTAATGCGTCGTTCCGATTACCTAAGTATGGTTGTTATATTATGCAAAGTTTCCGTGAAAAGTGACGCTAGATTAGTATGTCGCGTCTCAACTGACTTTAATGCATCGTTTCTATTACCATGCTTATGTCGCGTCACAAGTCTCTCTAACGCGCCGTTCCGATTACCTTATGCATGGTTAGGGTATAGTACGCAAAGTGTGCGTGACAAGTAACAATAGATTAGTATGTCACGTCTAAAGTCTCTTTAGCGCATCGTTACGATTACCTAAGCATGGTTAGGATATATTACGCAAAGGGTGCGTGAAAAGAGACGCTAGATTAGTATGTCGCGTCTCAAATCTCTTAAACGCGTCATTCCGATTACCTAAGCATGGTTAGGTTATTTACACAAAGCGTGTGTCAAAAGTGACGCTAGATTATTATGCCGTGTCTCAAGTCTGTTTAACGCGTCGATCGGATTACCTAAGCATGGCTGGGTTATATTACGCAAATTGTGCGTGAAAAGTGACGCTAGATTAGTATGTCGCGTCTTAAGTCTCTTTAACGCGACGTTCCGATTACCTATGCATGGTTAGGTTATATTACGCAAAGTGTGCGTAAAAAGTGACGCTAGATTAGTATGGCGCGTCTCAAGTCTCTTTAACGCGTCGTTTCGATTACCATGCTTATGTTGCGTCACAAGTCTCTTTTACGCGTTGTTCCGATTACTTAAGCATGGTTAGGTAATATTACGCAAAGTGTGCGTGAAAAGTAACAATATATTAGTATGTCGCGTCTGAAGTCTCTTTAACGCGTCGTTACGATTACCCAAGCATGATTAGGTTATATTATGCAAAGGGTGCGTGAAAAGTGACGCTAGATTAGTATGTCGCGTCTCAAATCTGCGTTGTTCCGATTACCTAAGCATGGGTAGGTTATTTACGCAAAGCAAAGCGTGTGTCAAAAGTGACGCTAGATTATTATGTCGCATCTCAAGTCTGTTTAACGTGTAGATCCGATTACCTAAACATGGCTAGGTTATATAATACAAAGTATGCGTGAAAAGTGACGCTAGATTAGTATGCCGCGTCTTCTCATTAACGCGTCGTTCCGATTACCTAAGCATGGTTAGGTTATATTACGCAAAGTGTGCATAAAAGTTGACGCTATATTAGTATGGCGCGTCTCAAGTCTCTTTAACGCGTCGTTTCGATTACCATGCTTATGTCGCGTCACAAGTCTCTTTAACGCGTTGTTCCGATTACCTAATAATGGTTAGGAAATATTACGCAAAGTGTGCATAAAAAATGACAATAGATTAGTATGTCGCATCTTAAGTCTATTTACGCGTCGTTCATATTACTTAAGCATGGTTAGGTTGTGCGTGAAAAAAGACAATTGATATGTATGTCGCGTCTTAAGTCTATCTAACGCGTCGTTCTGATTACCTAAGCCTTGTTAGGTTATTATGCGCAAGGTGTGCGTGAAAAGTGACGCTAGATTAGTATGAAGTGTCTCAAGTCTCACACAACATTTCGATTACCATGCTTAGGTCGCGTCACACGATTCTCTAACGCGTCGTTCCGTTTACCTAAGCAGGATTAGGTTATATTACGCAAAGTGTGCGTGAAAAGTGATGCTAGAATAGTATGTCCAATCTCAAGTCTCTTTAACGCGTCGTTTCGATTATTTAAGCATGGTTAGGTTATATTACGCAAAGTGTGCGTGACAAGTAACAATAGATTAGTATGTCACGTCTAAAGTCTCTTTAGCGCATCGTTACGATTACCTAAGCATGGTTAGGATATATTACGCAAAGGGTGCGTGAAAAGAGACGATAGATTAGTATGTCGCGTCTCAAATCTCTTAAACGCGTCGTTCCGATTACCTAAGCATGGTTAGGTTATTTACACAAAGCGTGTGTCAAAAGTGACGCTAGATTATTATGCCGTGTCTCAAGTCTGTTTAACGCGTCGATCGGATTACCTAAGCATGGCTGGGTTATATTACGCAAATTGTGCGTGAAAAGTGACGCTAGATTAGTATGTCGCGTCTTAAGTCTCTTTAACGCGACGTTCCGATTACCTATGCATGGTTAGGTTATATTACGCAAAGTGTGCGTAAAAAGTGACGCTAGATTAGTATGGTGCGTCTCAAGTCTCTTTAACGCGTCGTTTCGATTACCATGCTTATGTTGCGTCACAAGTCTCTTTTACGCGTTGTTCCGATTACCTAAGCATGGTTTGGTTATATTACGCAAAGTGTGCGTGAAAAGTAACAATATATTAGTATGTCGCGTCTGAAGTCTCTTTAACGCGTCGTTACGATTACCCAAGCATGGTTAGGTTATATTACGCAAAGGGTGCGTGAAAAGTGACGCTAGATTAGTATGTCGCGTCTCAAATCTGCGTTGTTCCGATTACCTAAGCATGGGTAGGTTATTTACGCAAAGCAAAGCGTGTGTCAAAAGTGACGCTAGATTATTATGTCGCATCTCAAGTCTGTTTAACGTGTAGATCCGATTACCTAAACATGGCTAGGTTATATTATACAAAGTGTGCGTGAAAAGTGACGCTAGATTAGTATGTCGCGTCTTCTCTTTAACGCGTCGTTCCGATTACCTAAGCATGGTTAGGTTATATTACGCAAAGTGTGCATAAAAGTTGACGCTATATTAGTATGGCGCGTCTCAAGTCTCTTTAACGCGTCGTTTCGATTACCATGCTTATGTCGCGTCACAAGTCTCTTTAACGCGTTGTTCCGATTACCTAATCATGGTTAGGCTATATTACGCAAAGTGTGCATAAAAAATGACAATAGATTAGTATGTCGCATCTTAAGTCTATTTACGCGTCGTTCATATTACTTAAGCATGGTTAGGTTGTGCGTGAAAAAAGACAATTGATATGTATGTCGCGTCTTAAGTCTATCTAACGCGTCGTTCTGATTACCTAAGCCTTGTTAGGTTATTATGCGCAAGGTGTGCGTGAAAAGTGACGCTAGATTAGTATGAAGTGTCTCAAGTCTCACACAACATTTCCATTACCATGCTTAGGTCGCGTCACACGATTCTCTAACGCGTCGTTCCGTTTACCTAAGCAGGGTTAGGTTATATTACGCAAAGTGTGCGTGAAAAGTGACGCTAGAATAGTATGTCCAATCTCAAGTCTCTTTAACGCGTCGTTTCGATTATCTAAGCATGGTTAGGTTATATTACGCAAAGTGTGTGTTAGTATGATTCGTCCCAAGTCTCTTTGATGCGTCGTTTTGATTACCATGCTTATCTCGCGTCACAAGTCTCTTTAACGCGTTGTTCCGATTACCTATGCATGGCTAGGTTATATTACGCAAAGTTTGCGTGATTAAGTGACGCTGGATTAGTATGTCCAGTCTCAATTCTCATTAACGCGTCGTTTCGATTATCTAAGCATGGTTAGGTTGTAATACACAAAGTGTGCGTAAAAAGTGACGCTAGATTAGTATGATTCGTATCAAGTCTCTTTAAAGTGTCGTTTCGATTACCATGCTTATCTCGCGTCACAAGTCTCTTGAACGCGTTGTTCCGATTACATAATCATGGCTAGGTTATATTACGCAAAATGTGCGTGAAAAGTGACGTTAGATCAGTATGTCGCGTCTCAAGTCTTTCTAAAATGTTGTTTCAATTTCCTAAGCATGGTTAGGTTATATTACGCAAAATGTGCGTGAAAACTGACGCTAGATGAGTATGTCGCATCTCAAGTATCTTTAACGTGTCGTTTCGATTACCTAAGCATGGTTAGGTTATATTACACAAAATGTGTGTAAAAAGTGACGCTAGATTAGTATGGCACGCGTCGTTTCAATTACAATGCTTATGTCGCGTCACAAATCTCTTTAACGCGTTGTTCCGATTACCAAAGCATGATTAGTATGTCGCATCTCAAGTCTATTTACGCGTCGTTCTGATTAGCTAAGCATGGTTAGGCTATATAACGCAGAGTGTGTTCTAAAAGTGTTGCTAGTTTAGTATGTCGCATCTCAAGTCTCTTTGACGCATCGTTCCGATTACCTAAGCATGGTTAGGTTATATTTCACAAAGGGTGCGTTAAAAGTGACACTAGATTAGTATGTCATGTAAAGTGTGCGTGAAAAGCGACGCTATATAAGTATGTCGCATCACAAGTCTCTTTAACGCGTCGTTCCGATTATCTAAGCACGGTTAGGTTATATTACGCTAAATGTGTGTTAAAAGTGACTAGATTAATATGTCGCGTTACAGGTCTCTTTAACGCGTCATTCTGATTACCTAACAATGGTTTGGTTATATTACGTAGTGTGCGTGAAAAGTGACGCTATATAAGTATGTCTCGTCACAAGTCTCTTTAACTCGTCGTTCAGATTACCTAAGCATGTTTAGGTTATATTAAGAAAAGTGTGCGTGAAAAGTGACGCTATATAAGTAAGCCGCGTAACAACTCTCTTTAACGCGTCGTTCCGATTACCTAAGCATGGTTAGGTTACATTACGCAAAGTGTGTGTTAAAAGTGAGGCTAGATTAGTATATCGCATCACAAGTGTCTTTAACGCGTTTGTCGATTACCTATGCATGGTTAGGTTATATTATGCCAAGTGTGCGTGAAAAGGGACGCTATATAATTATGTCGCTTCAGAAGTCTCTTCAACGCGTCGTTCCAATTACCTATGCATGGTTAGTTTATATTACGCAACTGTGCGTTAAAAGTGACGCTATATAAGTATGTTGCGTCTTAAGTTAACGCGTCGTTCCAATTACCTAAGCATGGTTCGGTTATGTTACGCAAAGTGTGCGTTAAAAGTGACGCTAGATTAGTATGTCGCGTGTAAAGTCTCTTTAACACGTCGTTCCGATTACCTAAGCATGGCTAGGTTATACTACGCTAAGTGTGCATTAAATGTGATGCTAGATACAAGTCTCTTTAACGCGTCGTTCTGATTACCTAAGCATGGTTAGGTTATAGTTCGCAAAGTGTGCGGTAGATAAGTATGTCGCGTCACAAGTCTCTTTAATGCGACGTTCCGATTAGCTATAAGCATGGTTAGGCTATATTACGCAAAGTGGGCGTTAAAAGTGACGCTAGATTATTATGTCGCGTCAAAAGTCTCTTTAACGCTCCGTTCCGATTACCTATGCATGGCTAGGTTATATTACGCAAAGTGTGCGTGAAAAGTGAATTTAGATTACTATGTCCCGTCACAAGTCTATTCAACGAGTCGTTCCGATTACCTAGGCATGGTTAGGTTATATAACGCAAAGTGTGAGTTAAAAGTGACGGTATATTAGTAGTATGTCTCGTCACAAATCTCTTTAACGTGTCATTCCGATTTCCTAAGCGAGATTAGGTTATATCACATGTGTGCGTGAAAAGTAATGCTAGATTAGTTGTATGTCGCGTCTCAAGTATCTTTAACGCGTCGTTCCGATTACCTAAGCGTGGTTAAGTTATATGACCCAAAGTGTGCGTTTAAAGTGACGCTAGTTTAGTATGTCGCGTCACAAGTCTTTTTAACGCGTCGTTCCGACCTAACAATGGTTAGGTTATATTATGTAAATTGTGCGTGAAAAGTGACGCTATATAAGTATGTCGCATCTCAAGTCTTTTTAACACGTCGTTCCGATTACCTAAGCATGGTTAGATTTTACGCAAAGTGTGCGTTATAAGTGACGCTATATTAGTATGTCGCGTCTCAAGTCTCTTTAACGCGTCGTTCCGATTGCCTAAGCTTGTGTTTTAAAAGTGTCGCTAGATTAGTATGTCGCGTCTCAAGTCTCTTTGTCGCATCGTTCGGATTACCTAAGCATGGTTAGGTTATATTACGCGAAGGGTGCATGAAAAGTGACGCAATAAAAGTATATCGCGTAACAAGTCTCTTTAACGCTTCGTTCCAATTACCTATGCATGGTTAGGTTATATTACACAAAGTGTGCGTTAAAAGTGACGCTATATAAGCATGTTGCGTCTTAAGTCTCTTTAACGCGTCGTTGCGGTTACCTAAGTATAATTCGATTATATTACGCAAAGTGTGCATTAAAAGTGACGCTAGATTAGTATGTCGCGTCTCAAGTCTCTTTAACGCGTCGTTCCGATTACCTAACCATTGTTAGGTTATATTACGCTAAGTGTGCGTTAAATGTGATGCTAGATACAAGTCTCTTTAACGCGTCGTTCCGATTACCTAAGTATGGTTAGGTTATATTACGCTAAGTGTGCGTGAAAAGTGATGCTAGATAAGTATGTCGCGCACAAGTCTCTTTAACGCGTCATTCAGAATACCAAAGCATGGTTAGGCTCTATTATGCAAAGTGTGCGTTAAAAGGGACGCTCGATTTTTCAGTCGCATCACAAGTCTCTTTAACACGCCGTTCCGATTTGCTATGCATGGTTAGGTTATATTACGCAAAGTGTGCGTGAAAAGTGACTCTATTTTACTATGTCCCATCACAAGTCTATTCAACGAGTTGTTCCGATTACCTAGGCATGGTTAGGTTATATAACGCAAAGTGTGCATTAAAAGTGACGCTAGTTTAGTAGTATGTCGCGTATGAAATCTCTTTAACGTGTCATTCTGATTACCTTAGCGTGGTTAGGTTATATTACGCAAAATGTGGGTGAAAAGTGATACTAGATTAGTAGTATGTCGCGTCTCAAGTCTCTTTAACACGTCGTTCAGATTACCTAAGCGTGGTTAGGTTATATGATGCAAAGTGTACATTAAAAGTGACACTAGATTAGTATGTCGCTTCTCAAGTCTCTTTAACTCGTCGTTCTGATTACCTATCAGTGGTTGGGTAATTTTACGTAAAGTGTGCGTGAAAAGTGACGCTATATAAGTATGTCGCATCACAAGTCTCTTTAACGCTTTGTTTCGATTATCTAAGCATGGTTAGGTTATATTACGCTAAGTGTGCGTTAAAAATGACGCTAGATTAATATGTCGCGATACAAGTCTCTTTAACGTGTCGTTCTGATTAACTAACAATGGTTTGGTTATATTACGCAAAGTTTGCGTGAATTGTGACGCTATATAAGTATGTCGCGTCACAAGTCTCTTTAACGTGTTGTTCTGATTACCTAAGCATGGTTAGGTTATATTACGCAAAGTGTGCGTGAAAAGTGACGCTATATAAGTATGTCGTGACACAAGTCTCTTTAACGCGTCGTTCCGATTACCAAAGCATGGTTAGGTTATATTACGCAAAGTGTGAGTTAAAAGTGAGGCTAGATTAGAATGTCGCGTCACAAGTCTCATTAACGCGTCGGCTGATTACCTATGCATGGTTACGTTATATTATGCAAAGTGAGCGTGAAAAGGGACGCTATATAAGTATGTCGCGTCACAAGTCTCTTTAAGGCGTCATTCCAATTACCTATGCGTTTTTTGGTTATATTACGCAAAGTGTGCGTTAAAAGTGACGCTATATAAGTATGTCGCGTCTTAAGTCTCTTTAACGCGTCGTTTCTATTACATAAGCATGGTTCGGTTAAATTACGCAAAGTGTGCGTTAAAAGTGATGCTAGATTAGTATGTCGCGTCTCAAGTCTCTTTAACGAGTTGTTCTGATTACCTATGGTTTGGTTATATTACGCTAAGTTTGCGTGAAAAGTGACGCTATATAATGTCGCGTCACAAGTCTCTTTATCGCGTTGTTCCGATTACCTAAGCATGGTTAGGTTATATTACGCAAAGTGTGCGTGAAAAGTGACGCTATATAAGTATGTCGCGACACAAGTCTCTTTAATGCGTCGTTCCGATTACCAAAGCATGGTTAGGTTATATTACATAAAGTGTGCGCTAAAAGTGAGGCTAGATTAGTATGTCGCGTCACAAGTCTCATTAACTCCTCGACCGATTACCTATGCATGGTTAGGTTATATATTGAAAGTGAGCGTGAAAAGGGATGCTATATAAGTATGTCGCGTCACAAGTCTCTTTAAGGCGTCGTTCCAATTACTTATTCATTGTTAGGTTATAGTACGCAAAGTGTGCGTTAAAAGTGACACTATGTAAGTATGTCGCGTCTTAATTCTCTTTAACGCATCGTTTCGATTACCTAAGCATGGTTCGGTTATATTATGCAAAGTGTGCGTTAAAAGTGATGCTAGATTAGTATGTCCCGTCTCAAGTCTCTTTAACGGGTTGTTCTGATTACCTAACCATGGTTAGGTTATATTACGTTAAGTGTGCGCTAAAAGTGACGCTAGATTATTATGTCGTTTCACAAGTCTCTTTAATGCGTTGTTCTCATTACCTATGCATGGTTAGATTATATAACGCAAAGTGTGCGTTAAAAGTGACGCTAAATAAGTAGTATGTCACGTCACAAGTCTCTTTAATGCGTCGTTTTGATTACCTAAGCATGGTTAGGTTATATTACGCACAGTGTGCAAGAAAAGTAATGCTTGATTAGTATGTCGAGTCTCCAGTCTCTTTAACACGTCGTTCCGATTACCTAAGCATGGTTAGGTTATACCTTAAAATTAGAGGAACGACGATAAACCTTAACAGATTACATGTATGACTAGCCAGGATCACAGCCTCACCGCGGGCATTTTATCAACCGGCCTGTCCTCTTAGTATCTGTTGAAATTTATCGCATTACCATGTTTTTGACACAAGGTTTTGATTCACAGGATCCTTAGGAGAGGCAAGTGAAGAGCATACCCTTATGCCTTTTATGGCTGGAGATGAAGAGAAACAAACATATATAACTATACCTTACTTATAGAAAATTGGAGCAGAGAGATGTTTAGAAACAAGACATTTTTATGCAAAGAGGCTAAAAAGGCTTGCTTTAAATCAGGATTGTTGTTGCCAGAAAGACGATAAAATCTCTTAGAGATTCTCTGGAAGTGAATCTCTAAGAGATTTTATCGTCTTTCTGGCAACAACAATCCTGATTTAAAGCAAGCCTTTTTAGCCTCTTTGCTAGAATTGCTGTCTACAAAGATGTTCACTCTGATCCAGCAGACAGATAAGAAGATAAATGATCTTAGTCTTGGAGAACTCTATCAAATTATGCTCAGAGCTTTATCTCAACTCTGTGAACAGAAAAAGGTCTTAAATATGTACTTTTCAAGACAGAAGAATCCATTGATGAAGTTATCATGCACCAGACCGGATCTAATGGTCAAATGTGATTCTTCTTCCACATCATGCACTTGTCCGTCAAAAAAGAAGAGCCATTCCTTCAAGATGAAAGGACAGAAAAGGTTCCATAAACGATCTTCCAAAAGATGGCGCTATTTTAAGAAGAAGAAGTTCCGAGGAAGGACAAAATCAAATAAGTGCTTCCTGTGTGGAAAAGAAGGTCACTTTGCAAAAAGCTGTCCTACCAAAGCAAGAAAATCTTCGAAACTTATTCAGCAAATCCAGCAAATGACTTCAGTTGATCTCGATGATGCTGATATTGAATCCTTATTTTCTGAAGAAGATGAGCCTGGTCCATATAGTTTATTCGCTATCAGCAGATGCGACGACAATCCTTCAGATGATGATCTTCAATTCTCCATCCAACATCCAGCTGACAATGTTTATGCTACTTCTTCCCAACCTGTTCCACATGTTGTCGTACAGATATATCCAGAAAAGTTTGCTCGACCTATCAAGGCCATAGCTTTCATGGATACTGGTGCTCGCAAGACGATTATCAATCCTGATGTGCTCCCACCGCAATATTGGGTATCTCATAAAGAATACTCCAGGGCAGCAGACGGAAAGATTTTCTACACGGACTGGAAAACGAAGAATCCAATCAAAATCCAATTCTTCCCTGGTTGTCACATATGGACTCAAGTTCTTGGTTCTTCTCTTCCAAACAAAGACATAGTCCTTGGATTTGACATTTTCTGGGGTATCAGTGGACTGCAACTTTTATCGAATGGGATCAAATACAAGAAGTATTTTCAACCTTATACAGAGGTATCATCTTTTTTCACGATTCAGCCCTCTGTTGTTCCATTCTTTTCTGATATTCAAGAAACTCTAAAAAGTCTATGTTCCGCCAATTCCCACACAGAGTTTCTCTCTAAATGTCCCAACCCTCTTTGGAAAAATCCTGATTTCTTCATTTCGTTACCCTTCAAACAAAATGAAGATGTTAATCCTACTAAAGCCACCCATCCGGGAATGTCACCCTCTGATCTTACATTAGCCATTGATGAATGTGCCCAACTTCTTTCACAAGATCTGATAGAATCCACTAAGTCTGAATGGGCATGTCAAGCTTTTTATGTCAATAAAAGGTCAGAACAAGTAAGAGGAAAAAAAAGACTTGTCATAGACTATCAACCTCTAAACCACTTTCTTAGAGATGATAAGTTTCCTCTTCCAAAGATTTCCTCTCTTTTCACCTATCTTTCAGGAGCAAGAATTTTCTCTAAGTTTGATCTTAAAGCAGGCTTCTGGCAATTAGGTATCAAACCAGAGGAAAGATATAAAACAGCCTTCTGTATACCAAACCATCATTATCAATGGACAGTCATGCCATTTGGTCTTAAGGTTGCTCCTTCCATTTTCCAAAAAGCCATGGTCAAAATTTATGAGCCACTTCTCCCATCAGCGCTCATTTATATTGATGACATTCTATTGTTTTCTTCTGATACATCCAGTCATGAGAAATTACTCCAACATTTCTTTGACATCACTAAGCAATTTGGAGTTATGTTGTCTCCTACTAAGATGTATATTGGCAAACCGGAAATGGAGTATCTCGGCATGAATTTCAAAGATGGTGCTTATCAGCCTGGACAACATTTTGCTGCTGAATTGCTCAAGTTTCCAGATCAAGGTCTCTCTCAAAAACAGGTTCAGCAATTTCTTGGAATTGTTAATTATTTGAGAGACTTCATTCCAAATTTCACTCAAAAGGCGGCCCCGTTATATAAATTACTAAGGAAGAATCCTCCTCCCTGGTCTGACAAACAAACACAAGCAATCAAGCTTCTCAAAGAAGAGACACAAGGAATTCCACCTCTTCAGATTCCTCAGTCAGGAACCAGAATATTGCAGACAGACGCCAGTGATAAATTTTGGGGTGCTATTCTGTTAGAAGAACAAGACAACAAACAAAGGATATGCGCTTATGCTAGTGGAAAATTCTCAGAAGCGGAAACTCATTATCATTCCACATTTAAAGAAGTGCTAGCGGTCAAATATGGGATCAAGAAGTTTGAATTTCATCTGATCGGTCACAAGTTCAAAGTGCTTATGGATTGTTCTTCATTTCCAAAAATGCTCAATTTTAAAGGGAAAATTGTTCCTAACAATCAACTGCTTCGATGGAGCGAATGGTTCAGCAAGTATGATTTCATGGTAGAACATATTAAAGGAAATCAGAATCTTATTCCAGATTTTCTCAGCCGACCTCCTCAACAAGTGTCACAAGTCATTCCGATGATCTATACTTTTAATTCTATCATGTCTGCAGAAGATTTTCTTTTGATGCAGCCACCTCCAGGAGTTCTTGATAATATGTCTCCAGGACAGCTACAGACATTTGCAAAAGCACAGTTGTTCTACTATCAAACTGAGCTTGTCCGGAACTATGGTCCTAGGTTCCTTTATGAGCTAGGGATCCATCCTACATATCCATTCTGCAAACCATTCACCTTGTTAGATCTGAGTCCACAAGATGAAGATTTTGAATGGCCTCCGGAGTTACTTTGTTTCCTTTGGTTTTTCCTCCATCTTTATTCGATAGCTTTCATTTTCCGACCCCCTCACCTTTGTCGTTCTATCCACCTGGTCCTACAAGGAAAAAAACAAAACTCTCATCTTTTGACCTTTCTTAAGTGGTTTCAAACCATCCCTCAATGGTGTCTATATCTGGATAAGGCCTTTCCAGAAAAAGGAAAACATATTGGAAAAGATCCTTACTCGATCCTTATCCTTCATCGTCCTCATCTTAAGCTATCAGACAGTTTTACTGCGTGTCCAACATTCCATATCTACCAACATTTTTCTTATTCTATACTCACACATATGGATGAGCATGAGTATGCATGGA
Organism: Mercurialis annua; assembly: GCF_937616625.2. NCBI lineage: Eukaryota > Viridiplantae > Streptophyta > Magnoliopsida > Malpighiales > Euphorbiaceae > Mercurialis > Mercurialis annua. Next base: position 26,288,073 of record NC_065576.1, read on the forward strand.
GAGAGTTCCAGTATTATATTTTCCAACGGAATAACGTAATCCCTAAAGAGTTATGGCCTCCTTATCAAGAATCTGTACCATGGGACACATATCCTCCTGCTTACTGCTTAAAGATGGAAGATGATAAGAATTTTTGGAGAAAAAATCATCCAGATCATCCTTCTTCATCAAGTTCTACATTATACTCTCCTATCCGGAACATCAACAAGAAGAAAGCAGCAGTTCAAGATTCCATTCCGAAAGATCATCTGTTGGATACTGACTTTAATCCCAGAGCAGGTTATTCACAAGCATCAGATACGGATATGGATTCAGAAAAGGACAAGAATACGGATGAAGATGAGTATTATGCCAACCGGTGGTCCCCATCATTCATGGATGATTCAAATCTATCACCATCACATGAGCCAATCAACAAATAAAGACAAAAATGGCAACTTTCCACATGTCCTCAACAAAGACTTCAACTCTCCACATGTCAATATCAAGTGCTACATGTCAATATGTTGTATTAGTCATGCTTAGTTATCCTTATCTTTTAATCCATGTGTTGTATCGCATGCAGTGCATGCTTAGAATAGGTACATGTGTTTATCCATGTGTCGTGTTTGTACAATGCATGCTTAGCATGCTTATCTAGGCAAGCTTTCTTCCCACCTCTATAAATAGAGTCTTGGTAGGAAGAAAGGAGGACACACAATCTTTGTAATATTTTACGCCTTGAATAAAAATGTCTTGTTTCTAAACATCTCTCTGCTCCAATTTTCTATAAGTAAGGTATAGTTATATATGTTTGTTTCTCTTCATCTCCAGCCATAAAAGGCATAAGGGTATGCTCTTCACTTGCCTCTCCTAAGGATCCTGTGAATCAAAACCTTGTGTCAAAAACATGGTAATGCGATAAATTTCAACAGATACTAAGAGGACAGGCCGGTTGATAAAATGCCCGCGGTGAGGCTGTGATCCTGGCTAGTCATACATGTAATCTGTTAAGGTTTATCGTCGTTCCTCTAATTTTAAGGTTTATCGTCGTTCCTCTAATATTTTAAGGTTTATCGTCGTTCCTCTAATTGGTGTGCGTTAAAGTGACACTAGATTAGTATGTTGCGTCTCAACTCACTTTAACGCGTCGTTTCGATTACCATGCTTATGTCGCGTCACAAGTCACTCTAACCCGTCGTTCCGGTTACCTAAGCATGGTTAGGTAATAGTACGCAAAGTGTGCGTGAAAGGATTAATAGAATAGTATGTAGCGTCTCAAATCTCTTTAACGCATCGTTCCGATTACCTAAGCATGGCTAGGTTATATTACGCGAAGTGTGCGTGAAAAGTGACGCTATATAAGTATCTCGTGTCACAAGACTCTTTAACGCGTCGTTATGATTACCTATGTATGGCTAGGTTATATTACGCAAAGTGTGTGTTAAAAGTGAGGCTAGATTAGTATGTCGCGTCACAAGTTTCTTTAACGCGTCGTTCCGATTACTATGAATGGTTAGGTTATATTATGCAAAGTGTGCGTGAAAAGGGACGCTATATAGTTATGTCATGTCACAAGTCTCTTTAACGAATTGTTCCAATTACCTATGCATAGTTAGGTTATATTACGCTAAGTGTGCGTTAATAGTGACGCTATATATGTCGCGTCTCAATTTTCTTTAACGCGTCGTTCCAATTACCTAAGCATGGTTAGGTTATATTACGCGAGGTGTGCTTGAAAAGTGATGCAATTTAAGTATGTCGCATCACAAGTCTCTGTAACGCTTCGTTCCGATTACCTAAGCATGGTTAGGTTATACTACGCAAAGTCTGCGTTAAAAGTGACACTAGATTAGTATGTCGTGTCACAAGTCTCTTTAACGCGTCGTTCTAATTACCTATGCATGGTTAGGTTATTTTATGCAAAGTGTGCGTGAATAGGGACGCTATATAAGTATATCACATCACAAGTCTTATTAAAGCGTCGTTCCGATTACCATGATTATCTCGCGTCCCAATTCTCTTTAACGCGTTGTTCCGATTACCTCTAAGCATGGTTATACTACGCACAGTGTCCTTGAAAAGTGACTTTAGATCAGTATGTCGCGTCTCAAGTCTCTCTAACGCGTCGTTCCGATTTCTTAAGCATGGTAAGGTTATATTACGCAAAATGTGCGTGAAAAGTGAAACTAGATTAGTATGGGCGTCTCAAGTCTCTCAAACGCGTCGTTCCGATTTCCTCAGCATGGTTAGGTTATATTACGCAAAGTTTGCATACAAAGTGACGCTAGATTAATATGGCGCGTCTAATGTGTTTTTAACGCGTCGTTCCGATTACCTAAGCATGGTTAGGTTATATTACGCAAAGTGTGCGTGAAAAATGACAATAGATTAGTATGTCGCGTCTTAAGTGCATTTAACGCGTCGTTCCAATTACTTAAGCATGGTTAGGTAATATTACGCAAAGTGTGCGTGAAAAATGACAATAGATTAGTATGTCACATAATAGGTCAATCTAACTCATCGTTCCGATTACCTAAGCATTGTTAGGCTTATTATGCAATATGTACGTGAAAAGTGACGCTAGATTAGTATATCACGTCTCAAGTCTCTTTAACGCGTCGTTTTGATTACCATGCTTATGTCGCTTCACAAGTCTCTCTATCGGGTCGTTCCGATTACCTAAGAATTGTTAGGTTATATTACGCACAGTATGCATGAAAAGTAACAATAGATTAGTATGTCGCATCTCAAGTCTCTTTAACGCGTCGTTCCAATTACCCAAGAATGGTTAGGTAATATTACGCAATGTGTGCTTGAAAAATGACAGTAGATTAGTACGTTCCAATTACCTAAGCATGGTTAGGTTATATTATGCAATGTGTACGTGAAAATTGACACTAGATTAGTATATCGCATCTCGAGTCTCTTTAACGCGTCGTTTTGATTACCATGCTTATGTCACGTCACAAGTCTCTCTAACGGGTCGTTGCGATTACCTAAGAATGGTTAGGTTATATTACGCAAAGCGTGCGTGAAAAGAAACAGTAGATTAGTATGTCGCGTATCAAGTCTCTTTAACGCGTCATTAGTATGTCGCGTCTCCAGTCTCTTTTACGCGTCGTTCCGATTACCTAAGCATGGTTACGTTATATTACGCAAGGTGTGCGTGAAAGGTGACGTTAAATTAGTATGTCGCGTCTCAAGGCTATTTAATGCGTCGTTTCGATACCTAATCACGGTTGTTATATTATGCAAAGTTTGCGTGAAAAGTGATGCTAGATTAGTATGTCACGTCTCAAGTCTCTTTAACGCGTTGTTTTAATTACCATGCTTATGTCGTGTCACAAGTCTCTCTAATGGGTCGTTCCGATTACCTAAGAATGGTTATGTTATATTACGCAGAGTATGCGTGAAAATTAACAATTGATTAGTATGTCGCGTCTCAAGTCTCATCGTTCCGATTATCCAAGAATGGTTAGGTTATATTACGCAAAGTGTGCGAGAGAGGTAATGCTAGATTAGTATGTCGCGTCTCATGTCTCTTTAACGCTTCGTTCCGATTACCTAAGCATGGTTAGGTTATATTACGCAAGGTGTGCGTGAAAGATGACGCTAGATTAGAATGTCCCGTCTCAAGGCTCTTTAATGCGTCGTTCCGATTACCTAAGTATGGTTGTTTTTTTTTAAGAAGATAAGTATGGTTGTTATTTTATGCAAAGTTTACTTGAAAAGTGACGCTAGATTAGTATGTCGCGTTCCCATTACCTTAAGCATGTTTAGGTTATAGTACGCAAAGTGTGCGTCAAAAGTAACAATAGATTAGTATGTCACGTCTCAAGTCTCTTTAACGCGTCGTTACGATTACCTAAGCCTGGTTAGGTTATATTACGCAAAGTATGCGTGAAAAGCGACTAGATTAATATGTCACATTTCAAGTCTATTTAACGCGTCGTTCCGATTACCTAAGCATGGTTAGGTTATATTACGCAAAGGGTGCGTGAAAAGTGACGGTAGATTAGTATGTCGCGTCTCAAATTTCTTTAACGCGTCGTTCCGATAACCTAAGCATGGTTATAGGTTATTTACGCAAAGCGTGTGTCAAAAGTGACTCTAGATTATTATGCCGCGTCTCAAGTCTGTTTAACGCGTCGATCAGATTACCTAAGCATGGCTAGGTTATATTACGCAAAGTGTGCGTGAAAAGTGACGCTAGATTAGAATGTCGCGTCTCAAGTCTCTTTAACGTGTTCCGATTACCTAAGCATGGTTAAGTTATATTATGCAAAGTGTGCGTAAAAAGTGAAGCTATATTAGTATGGCGCCTCTCGAGTCTCTTTAACGCGTCGTTCCGATTACCATGCTTATGTCACATCACAAGTCTCTCTAACGCGTCGTTCCAATTACCAAAGTGTGCGTGAAAAATGACAATAGATTAGTATGTCGCGACTCAAGTCCAATTAACGAGTCATTCCAATTACTTAAACATGGCTAGGTTATATTACGTAAAGTGTGCGTGAAAAATGACAATAGATTAGTATGTCGCGACCTAAGTCTATCTAACTCGTCGTTCCGATTACCGTAGCATGGTTAGGTTATATTATGCAATGTGTACGTGAAAAGTGATGCTAGATTAGTATGTCGCGTCTCAAGTCTCTTTAACGCGTTGTTTTAATGCTTATGTCGTGTCACAAGTCTCTCTAATGGGCCGTTCTGATTACCAAAGAATGGTTAGGTTATATTACGCAGAGTGTGCGTGAAAATTAACAATTGATTAGTATGTCGTATCTCAAGTCTCTTTAACGCATAGTTCCGATTATCCAAGAATGGTTAGGTTATATTACGCAAAGTGTGCGAGAGAAGTAATGCTAGATTAGTATGTCGTGTCTCAAGTCTCTTTAACGCGTCGTTCCGATTACCTAAGCATGGTTAGGTTATATTACGCAAGGTGTGCGTGAAAGGTGACGCTAGATTAGAATGTCCCGTCTCAATGCTCTTTAATGCGTCGTTCCGATTACCTAAGTATGGTTGTTATATTATGCAAAGTTAACGTGAAAAGTGACCCTAGATTAGTATGTCGCGTCTCAACTGTCTTTAACGCGTCGTTTTGATTACCATGCTTATGTCGCGTCACAAGTGTCTCTAGCGCGTCGATCCGATTAACTTAAGCATGGTTAGGTTAAAGTACGTAAAGGGTGCGTGAAAAGTAACAATAGATTAGTATTTCATGTCTCAAGTCTTTTTAACGCGTCGTTACGATTACCTAAGCATGATTAGGTTATATTAGGCAAAGTGTGCGTGAAAAGTGACTAGATTAGTATGTCGCATCTCAAGTCTATTACCTAAGCATGGTTAGGTTATATTACGCAAAGGGTGCGTGAAAAGTGACGCTAGAGTAGTATGTCGTGTCTCAAGTCTGTTTAATGCGTCGTTCCGATTACCTAAGCATGGTAAGGTTATTTAGGCAAAACGTGCGTGAAAAGTGACGCTAGATTAGTATGTCGCGTCTCAAGTCTTTTTAACGCGTCATTCCAATTACCTAAGCATGGTTAGGTTTAATTAAGCAAAGTGTGCGTGAAAAGGGGACACTAGATTAGTATGTCGCGTCTCAAGTAACTTTAACGCGTCATTCCGATTACCTAAGCATGGTAGGTTATATTACGCAAAGTGTGCGTAAACAGTGATGCTAGATTAGTATGGCGCGTCTCAAGTCTCTTTAATGCTTTGTTTCATTACCATGCTTATGTCGCGTCACAAGTCTCTCTAATGCGTTGTTCCGATTACCTAAGCATGCTTAGGTTATATTACGCAAAGTGTGCGTAAAAAATGACAATAGATTAGTATGTCGTGTCTCAAGTCTATTTAACGCGTCGTTCCGATTACCTAAGCATGGTTAGGTTATATTACACAAAGTGTGCCTGATAAATGACAATAGATTAGTATGTCGTGTCTTAGATCTATCTAACGCGTTGTTCCGATTACCTGTGCATGGTTAGGTTATATTACGCCAGGTGTGCGTGAAAAGAGACGCTAGATTAATATGTTGCGTCTCAAGGCTCTTTAATGCGTCGTTCCGATTACCTAAGCATGGTTAGGTTTTGTGTAAAAAGTGACCTTAGATTAGTATGTCGTGTCACAAGTCTCTTAAACGCATCGTTTCGATTACCATGCTTATCTCGCGTCACACGTCTCTCTAAGGCGTCGTTCCGATTACATAAGCATGGTTAGGTCAAATTACCCAAACTGTGCGTGAAAAGTGACGCTATATTAGTATGTCCAGTCTCAATTCTCTTTAGCGCGTCGCTTCGATTATCTAAGAATGGTTAGGTTGTGCTATACGCAAAGTGTGCAAAAGTGACGCTAGATTAGTATGATTCGTCTCAAGTCTCTTTAAAGTGTCGTTTCGATCACCATGCTTATCTCGCGTCACAACTCTCTTTAACGCGTTGTTCCGATTACATAATCATGGTTAGCTTATATTACGCGAGTGTGCGTGAAAAGTGACGTTAGATGAGTATGTCGCGTCTCAAGTCTTTCTAACACGTCGTTTCAATTTCCTAAGCATGGTTAGGATATATTACGCAAAATATGCGTGAAAAGTGTCGCTAGATTAGTATGTCGCGTCTCAACTCTCTTTAACGCATCGTTTCTAAGCATGGTTAGGTTATATTATACAAAATGTGCGTGAAAAGTGACGCTAGATTAGTATGGCGTGTATCAAGTTTCTTTAACACGTCGTTTCGATTATCATGCTTATGTCGCGTCACAAATCTCTTTAACGCGTTGTTCCGATTACCAAAGCATGCTTAGGTTATATTACGCAAAGCGTGCGTTAAAAATAACAACTGATTAGTATGTCGCGTCTCAAGTCTATTTACGCGTCGTTCCGATTACTTAAGCATGGTTAGGTATTACGCAAAGTGTGCGTGAAAAATGACAATTAATTATTAGTATGTCGCGTCTTAAGTCTATCTAACGCGTCGTTCTGATTACCTAAGCATGGTTAGGCTATTTTACGCAAGGTGTGCGTCAAAAGTGACGCAAGATTATTATGTCACGTCTCACAGCTCTTTAATGCGTCGTTCCGATTACCTAAGCATGGTTAGGTTATATTATGCAAAGTTTGCGTAAAAAGTGACGCTAGATTAGTATATCGTGTCTCAAGTCTCTTTTACGCATCATTTCGATTACCATGCTTAGGTCACGTCACACGTCTCTCTAACGCGTCGTTCCGATTACCTATGTAGGGTTAGGTTATATTACGCAAAGTGTGCGTGAAAAGTGACGTTAGACTATGTCTAGTGTCAAGTCTCTTTAACACGTCGTTTCGATTATCTAAGCATGGTTTGGTTATATTACGCAAAGTGTGCGTAAAAAGTGACGCTAGATTAGTATGATACGTCTCAAGTCTCTTTAACGCGTCGTTTCGATTACCATGCTTATGTCGCGTCAGAAGTCCCTCTAACGCGTCGTTCCGATTACCTAAGCATGTTTAGGTTATATTACGCAAAGTGTGCGTATAAAATGACAATAGATTGTATGTCGCGACTCAAGTCCATTTAACGAGTCGTTCCAATTACTTAAGCATAGTTAGGTTATATTACGCAAAGTGTGCGTGAAAAATGACAATAGATTAGTATGTCGCGTCTTAAGTCTATCTAACTCGTCTTTCTGATTACATTAGCCTGGCTAGGTTATATTATGCAATGTATACGTGAAAAGTGATGCTAGATTAGTATGTCGCGTCTTAAGTCTCTTTAACGCGTCGTTTTGATTACCATGCTTATGTCGCGTCACAAGTCTCTCTAATGGGTAGTTCCGATTACCTAAGAATGGTTAGGTTATATTACGCAGAGTGTGCGTGAAAATTAATAATTGATTAGTATGTCGCGTCTCAAGTCTCATTAACGCGTCGCTCTGATTACCAAAGAGTGGTTAGGTTATATTACGCACAGTGTGCGAGAAAAGTAATGCTTGATTAGTATGTCGAGTCTCCAGTCTGTTTAGCGCGTCGTTCCGATTAGCTAAGCATGGTTAGGTTACATTAAGAAGGTGTGCATGAAAGGTAACGCTAGATTAGAATGTCCCGTCTCAAGGCTCTTTAATGCATCGTTCCTATTACCTAAGGGCGGTTCTTATATTATCCAAAGTTTGCGTGAAAAGTGACGCTAGATTAGTATGTCGCGTCTCAAGTCTCTTTAACGCGTCGTTTCGATTACCATGCTTATGTCCCGTCACAAGTCTCTCTAACGCGTTGTTCCGATTACCTAAGCATGGTTAGCTTATAATACGCAAAGTGTGCGTGAAAAGTAACAATAGATTAGTATGTCGCGTCTCAAGTCTCTTTATAGCGTCGTTCCGATTACAAGCATGGTTAGGTTATATATGAAAGTGTGCGTGAAAAGTGACAATAGTATGTCGCATCTCAAGTCTATTTAACGCGTCGTTCCGACTACCTAAGCATGGTTAGGTTATATTACGCAAAGTGTGCGTGATAAATGACAATAAATTAGTATGTCGTGTCTTAAGTCTATCTAACGCGTTGTTCCGATTACCTATGCATGGTTAGGTTATATTACGCAAGGTGTGCGTGAAAAGAGACGCTAGATTAATATGTCGCGTCTCAAGGCTCTTTAATGCGTCGTTCCGATTACCTAAGCATGGTTAGGTTATATTATGCAAAGTTTGCGTAACAAGTGACGCTAGATTAGTATGTCGTGTCACAAGTCTCTTAAACGCATCATTTCGATTACTATGCTTAGCTCGCGTCACACGTCTCTCTAAGGCGTCGTTCCGATTACCTAAGCATGGTTAGGTTAAATTACCTAAAGTGTGCGTGAAAAGTGACGCTAGATTACTATGTCCAGTCTCAATTCTCATTAACGCGTCGTTTCAATTATCTAAGCATGGTTAGGTTGTAATACGTAAAGTGTGCGTAAAAAGTGACACTAGATTAGTATGATTCGTCTCAAGTCTCTTTAATGTGTCGTTTTGATTACCATGCTTATCTCGCGTCACAAGTCTCTTTAACGCGTTGTTCCAATTACATTATCATGGTTAGGTTATATTACGCAAAGTGTGCGTGAAAAGTGACGTTAGATCAGTATGTCGCGTCTCAAGTCTTTCTAACACGTCGTTTCAATTTCCTAAGCATTATATTACGCAAAATGTGCGTGAAAGTGACGCTAGATTATTATGTCGCGTCTCAAGTCTCTTTAACGCGTCGTTTCTATTTCCTAAGCATGGTTAGGTTATATTACACAAAATGTGCGTAAAAAGTGACGCTAGATTAGTATGGCGCGTTTCAAGTTTCTTTAACGTGTCGTTTCGATTACCATGCTTATGTCGCGTCATAAGTCTCTTTAACGCGTTGTTCCGATTATCAAAGCATGGTTAGTTTATATTACGCAAAGTGTGCGTAAAAAATAACAATTGATTAGTATGTCGCGTCTCAAGTCTATTTACGCGCTGTTCCGATTACTTAAGCATGGTTAGGTATTACGAAAAGTGTGTGTGAAAAATGACAATAAATTAGTATGTCGCGTCTTAAGTCTATCTAACGCGTCGTTCTGATTAGCTAAGCATGGTTAGGTTATTTTACGCAAGGTGTGCGTCAAAAGTGACGCTAGATTAATATGTCACGTCTGACAGCTCTTTAATTTGTCGTTCCGATTACCATGGTTAGGTTATATTATGCAAAGTTTGCGTAAAAAGTAACGCTAGATTAGTATGTCGTATCTCAAGTCTCTTTAACGCATCATTTCGATTACCATGCTTAGGTCACGTCACACGTCTTTCTAACGCGTCGTTCCGATTACCTATGTAAGGTTAGGTTATATCACGCAACGTGTGCGTGGAAAGTAACGTTAGACTATGTCTAGTGTCAAGTTTCTTTAACGCGTCGTTTCGATTATCTAAGCATGGTTTGGTTATATTACGCAAAATGTGCGTAAAAAGTGACGCTAAATTAGTATAATTCGTCTCAAGCCTCTTTAAAGCGTCGTTTCGATTACCATTCTTTTCTCGGGTCACAATTCTCTTTAACGCGTTGTTCCGATTACCTATGCATGGTTAGGTTATATTACGCTAAGTTTGTGTGAAAAGTGACGTTAAATCAGTATGTCGCGTCTAATGTCTCTCTAATCGTTGTTCCAATTTCCTAAGCATGGTTAGGTTATATTACGTAAAGTGTGCGTGAAAAGTGACACTAGAGTAGTATGCCGCGTCTCAAGTCTCTCTAACGCGTCGTTCCGATTTCCTAAGCATGGTAAGGTTATATTAGGCAATGTTTGCGTAAAAAGTGACGCTAGATTAATATGGCGCGTCTCAAGTCTTTTAACACGTCGTTTCGATTATAATGCTTATGTCGCATCACAAATCTCTCTGACGTGTCGTTCCAATTACCAAAGTGTGCGTGAAAAATGACAATAGATTAGTATGTCGCGACTCAAGTCCAATTAACGAGTCATTCCAATTACTTAAACATGGCTAGGTTATATTACGTAAAGTGTGCGTGAAAAATGACAATAGATTAGTATGTCGCGACCTAAGTCTATCTAACTCGTCGTTCCGATTACCGTAGCATGGTTAGGTTATATTATGCAATGTGTACGTGAAAAGTGATGCTAGATTAGTATGTCGCGTCTCAAGTCTCTTTAACGCGTTGTTTTAATGCTTATGTCGTGTCACAAGTCTCTCTAATGGGCCGTTCCGATTACCAAAGAATGGTTAGGTTATATTACAAAGAATGTGCGTGAAAATTAACAATTGATTAGTATGTCGCATCTCAAGTCTCTTTAGCGCATTGTTCCGATTATCCAAGAATGGTTAGGTTATATTACGCAAAGTGTGCGAGAGAAGTAATGCTCGATTAGTATGTCGTGTCTCAAGTCTCTTTAACGCGTCGTTCCGATTACCTAGCATGGTTAGGTTATATTACGCAAGGTGTGCGTGAAAGGTAACGCTAGATTAGAATGTCCCGTCTCAATGCTCTTTAATGCGTCGTTCCGATACCCTAAGTATGGTTGTTATATTATGCAAAGTTAACGTGAAAAGTGACGCTAGATTAGTATGTCGCGTCTCAACTGTCTTTAACGCGTCGTTTTGATTACCATGCTTATGTCGCGTCACAAGTGTCTCTAACGCGTCGTTCCGATTAACTTAAGCATGGTTAGGTTATAGTACGTAAAGGGTGCGTGAAAAGTAACAATAGATTAGTATTTCATGTCTCAAGTCTTTTTAACGCATCGTTACAATTACCTAAGCATGATTAGGTTATATTAGGCAAAGTGTGCGTGAAAAGTGACTAGATTAGTATGTCGCATCTCAAGTCTATTACCTAAGCATGGTTAGGTTATATTACGCAAAGGGTGCGTGAAAAGTGACGCTAGAGTAGTATGTCTTGTCTCAAGTCTGTTTAATGCGTCGTCCCGATTACCTAAGCATGGTTAGGTTATTTATGCAAAACGTGCGTGAAAAGTGACGCTAGATTAGTATGTCGCGTCTCAAGTCTTTTTAACGCGTCATTCCAATTACCTAAGCAAGGTTAGGTTTGATTAAGCAAAGTGTGCGTGAAAAGGGGACACTAGATTAGTATGTCGCGTCTCAAGTAACTTTAACGCGTCATTCCGACTACCTAAGCATGGTAGGTTATATTACGCAAAGTGTGCGTAAACAGTGATGCTAGATTAGTATGGCGCGTCTCAAGTCTCTTTAATGCTTTGTTTCATTACCATGCTTATGTCGCGTCACAAGTCTCTCTAATGCGTTGTTCCGATTACCTAAGCATGCTTAGGTTATATTACGCAAAGTGTGCGTAAAAAATGACAATAGATTAGTATGCCGTGTCTCAAGTCTATTTAACGTGTCGTTCCGATTACCTAAGCATGGTTAGGTTATATTACGCAAAGTGTGCCTGATAAATGACAATAGATTAGTATGTCGTGTCTTAAGTCTATCTAACGCGTTGTTCCGATTACCTGTGCATGGTTAGGTTATATTACGCCAGGTGTGCGTGAAAAGAGACGCTAGATTAATATGTTGCGTCTCAAGGCTCTTTAATGCGTCGTTCCGATTACCTAAGCATGGTTAGGTTTTGCGTAAAAAGTGACCTTAGATTAGTATGTCGTGTCACAAGTCTCTTAAACGCATCGTTTCGATTACCATGCTTATGTCGCGTCACACATCTCTCTAAGGCGTCGTTCCGATTACATAAGCATGGTTAGGTCAAATTACCCAAAGTGTGCGTGAAAAGTGACGCTATATTAGTATGTCAAGTCTCAATTCTCTTTAACGCGTCGTTTCGATTATCTAAGCATGGTTAGGTTGTGCTATACGCAAAGTGTGCAAAAGTGACGCTAGATTAGTATGATTCGTCTCAAGTCTCTTTAAAGTGTCGTTTCGATCACCATGCTTATCTCGCGTCACAACTCTCTTTAACGCGTTGTTCCGATTACATAATCATGGTTAGCTTATATTACGCGAGTGTGCGTCAAAAGTGACGTTAGATGAGTATGTCGCGTCTCAAGTCTTTCTAACACGTCGTTTCAATTTCCTAAGCATGGTTAGGTTATATTACGCAAAATGTGCGTGAAAAGTGTCGCTAGATTAGTATGTCGCATCTCAAGTCTCTTTAACGCATCGTTTCTAAGCATGGTTAGGTTATATTATACAAAATGTGCGTGAAAAGTGACGCTAGATTAGTATGGCGTGTCTCAAGTTTCTTTAACACGTCGTTTCGATTACCATGCTTATGTCGCGTCACAAATCTCTTTAACGCGTTGTTCCGATTACCAAAGCATGGTTAGGTTATATTACGCAAAGTGTGCGTTTAAAATAACAACTGATTAGTATGTCGCGTCTCAAGTCTATTTACGCGTCGTTCCGATTACTTAAGCATGGTTAGGTATTACGCAAAGTGTGCGTGAAAAATGACAATTAATTAGTATGTCGCGTCTTAAGTCTATCTAACGCGTCGTTCTGATTACCTAAGCATGGTTAGGTTATTTTACGCAAGGTGTGCGTCAAAAGTGACGCAAGATTATTTTGTCACGTCTCACAGCTCTTTAATGCGTCGTTCCGATTACCTAAGCATGGTTAGGATATATTATGCAAAGTTTGCATAAAAAGTGACGCTAGATTAGTATATCGTGTCTCAAGTCTCTTTTACGCATCATTTCGATTACCATGCTTAGGTCACGTCACACGTCTCTCTAACGCGTCGCTCCGATTACCTATGTAGGGTTAGGTTATATTACGCAAAGTGTGCGTGAAAAGTGACGTTAGACTATGTCTAGTGTCAAGTCTCTTTAACACGTCGTTTCGATTATCTAAGCATGGTTTGGTTATATTACGCAAAGTGTGCGTAAAAAGTGACGCTAGATTAGTATGATACGTCTCAAGTCTCTTTAACGCGTCGTTTCGATTACCATGCTTATGTCGCGTCAGAAGTCCCTCTAACGCGTCGTTCCGATTACCTAAGCATGTTTAGGTTATATTACGCAAAGTGTGCATATAAAATGACAATAGATTGTATGTCGCGACTCAAGTCCATTTGACGAGTCGTTCCAATTACTTAAGCATAGTTAGGTTATATTACGCAAAGTGTGCGTGAAAAATGACAATAGATTAGTATGTCGCGTCTTAAGTCTATCTAACTCGTCTTTCTGATTACTTTAGCCTGGCTAGGTTATATTATGCAATGTATACGTGAAAAGTGATGCTAGATTAGTATGTCGCGTCTTAAGTCTCTTTAACGCGTCGTTTTGATTACCATGCTTATGTCGCGTCACAAGTCTCTCTAATGGGTAGTTCCGATTACCTAAGAATGGTTAGGTTATATTACGCAGAGTGTGCGTGAAAATTAATAATTGATTAGTATGTCGCGTCTCAAGTCTCATTAACGCGTCGCTCTGATTACCAAAGAGTGGTTAGGTTATATTACGCACAGTGTGCGAGAAAAGTAATGCTTGATTAGTATGTCGAGTCTCCAGTCTGTTTAGCGCGTCGTTCCGATTAGCTAAGCATGGTTAGGTTACATTAAGAAGGTGTGCATGAAAGGTAACGCTAGATTAGAATGTCCCGTCTCAAGGCTCTTTAATGCATCGTTCCGATTACCTAAGGGCGGTTCTTATATTATCCAAAGTTTGCGTGAAAAGTGACGCTAGATTAGTATGTCGCGTCTCAAGTCTCTTTAACGCGTCGTTTCGATTACCATTCTTATGTCGCGTCACAAGTCTCTCTAACGCGTTGTTCCGATTACCTAAGCATGGTTAGCTTATAATACGCAAAGTGTGCGTGAAAAGTAACAATAGATTAGTATGTCGCGTCTCAAGTCTTTTTATAGCGTCGTTCCGATTACAAGCATGGTTAGGTTATATTATGAAAGTGTGCGTGAAAAGTGACAATAGTATGTCGCATCTCAAGTCTACTTAACGCGTCGTTCCGACTACCTAAGCATGGTTAGGTTATATATCGCAAAGTGTGCGTGAAAAGTAACGCTAGATTAGTATGTCGCGTCTCAAATCTCATTAACGCGTCATTCTGATTACCTAAGCATGGTTAGGTTATTTACGCAAAGCCTGCGTGAAAAATGACGCTAGATTAGTATGTCGCGTCTCAGGTTTGTTTAACGCGTCATTTCGATTACCTAAGCATGGTTAGGTTATATTAAGCAAAGTGTTCGTGAAAGTGATGCTAGATTAGTATGTTCCGTCTCAAGTCTCTTTAACGCGTCGTTCCAATTACCTAAGCATGGTTAGGTTATATTACGCAAAGTGTGCGTAAAAAGTGACGCTAGATTAGTATGGCCCGTCTCAAGTCTCTTCAACGCGTCATTTCGACTACCAAGCTTAAGTTGCGTCACAAGGCTCTTTAACGCGTCGTTCCGATTACCTAAGCATGGTTTGGTTATATTACGCAAAGTGTGCGTAAAAAATGACAATAGATTAGTATGTCGCCTCTCAAGTCTATTTAACGCGTCGTTCCGATTACCTAAGCATGGTTATGTTATATTACGCAAAGTGGGCGTGAAAAATGACAATAGATATTTATGTCGCGTCTTAAGTCTATCTAACGCGCCGGTCTGATTACCTAAGCATGGTTAGGTTATATTACGCAAGGTGTGCGTGAAAAGTGACGCTAGATTAATATGTCGCGTCTCAAGGCTCTTTAATGCGTCGTTCCGATTACCTAAGCATGGTATTATGCATAGTTTGCGTTCAAAGTGACACTAGATTAATATGTCACGTCTCACAGCTCTTTAATGCGTCGTTCCAGTTACACCTAAGCATGGTTAGGTTATACTAACCCAAGTGTTCGTTAAAAGTGCTGCTAGATTAGTATGTCGCGTCCCAAGTCTCTTTAACGCATCATTTCGATTACCTAAAGGCTATATTACGCAAATTGTGCGTGAAACGTGATGCTAGATTAGTACGTCGCGTCTAACGCGTCGTTCCATTACCTAATCATTGTTTGGTTATATTACAGAAAGTGTGCGTGAAAAGTGACGCTAGATTAGTATGTCGCATCTCAAGTCTCTTCAACGCGTCATTCCAATTACCTAAGCATGGTTATATTACGCAACGTGAGCATGAAAAATGATGCTAGATTAGTATGCCGGGTCTCAAGTCTGTTTAACGCGTCATTTTGATAACCATGTTTATGTCGCGTCACAAGTCTCTCTATTTGCGTTTAAAAGTAACGCTAGATTAGTATATCACGTCACCAGTTTCTCTAATGCGTCGTTCCATTTCCTAAGCATGGTTAGGTTATATTATGCAAAGTGTGCGTGAAAAGTGACGCTAGATTATTATGTTGCTACTCAATTCTCTTCAACGCGTCGCTCCTATTACCTAAGCATGGTTAGGTTAGGTTACACAAAGTGTGCGTAAGAAGTGACGCTAGATTAGTTTGGCGCGTCTCAAGTCTCTTTTATGCGTCATGCTTATGTCGCGTCACAAGTCTCTCTAACGCGTCGTTCCGATTAACTAAGCATGGCTACGTTATATTACGCAAAGTGTGCGTAAAAAGTGACGCTAGATTGGTATGTCACGTCTCAAGTCTCTTTAACGCGTCATACCGATTACCTAAGCATGGTTAGGTTATATTACGCAAAGTGTTTGTAAAAAGTGACGCTAGATTAGTATGGCGCGTCTACAGTCTCTATAACGCGTCGTTTCGATTACCATGCTTATGTCGTGTCACAAGTCACTCTAACTCGTCGTTCCAATTACCTAAACAAGTTTAAGCTATAACTTTTCAACAAAGTGTGCGTGAAAAGTGACGC
The DNA here is from genome assembly GCF_937616625.2 of Mercurialis annua. Taxonomy (NCBI): domain Eukaryota; kingdom Viridiplantae; phylum Streptophyta; class Magnoliopsida; order Malpighiales; family Euphorbiaceae; genus Mercurialis; species Mercurialis annua. The sequence goes on from NC_065576.1 coordinate 26,304,337, forward strand.
AAGATTAGTATATCACATCACAAGTCTCTCTAACGCCTTGTTCCGATTAGTTAAGCATGGTTAGGTTATATTACACAAAGTGTGCGTGAAAAGTTACAATAGATTAGTATGTCGCGTCACAAGTCTCTTTAACGAGTCGTTCCGATTGCCTAAGCATTGTTAGGTTATAAGCACAGAGTGCGAGAATAATGACGCTAGATTAGTATGTAGCGTCTTAAGTCTCTTTAACGCGTCGTTCCGATTACCTAAGAATGGTTATGTTATATTACTTCAAGTGCGCGTTAAAAGTGCTGCTAGATTAGTATGTCACGTGACAAGTCTCTTTAACGCGTCTTTCTGATTACCTATGCATGGTTTCATTTTATTAAGCAAAGTGTGCGTGAAAACTGGCGCTAGATTAGCATGTCGCGTCTCAAGTCTCTTTAACGCGTCGTTCCGATTACCTAAGCATGTTTAGGTTATATTATGCAAAGAGTACGAGAATAGTGACGCTATATTAGTATGCCGCGTCACAAGTCTCTCTAACGCGTCATTCAGATTAGCTACGCATGGATAGGTTATATTACGAAAAGTGTGCGTGAAAAGTAACGCTAGATTTGTAAATTGCGTCACAACTCTCTCTAACGCGTCATTCTAATTACCTAAGTATGGTTTGGCTCTATTACGCAAAGTGTGGTGGAAAAGTGACGGTAGATTATTAAGCCGCGTCTTAAGTCTCTTTAACGTGTCGTTCCGATTACCTAAGCATGGTTATGTTACATTGCGCAAAGTGTGCATGACAAGTGACGCTAGATTAGCATGTCACTTCTCAAGTCTCTTTAACGCGTCTTCCCGATTACATAAGCATGGTTGGGTTATTTTACGCAAAGTATGCATGAAAAGTATTGGTAGATTAGTATCTCGCATCTCAAGTCTCTTTAGCACGTCGTTCCGATTACCTCAGAATCGTTATGTTATATTACGCAAAGTGTCCGTGAAAAGTGACGCTAGATTAGTATGTCGCGTCTCAAGTCTCTTTAACGCGTCGTTTATGTCGCCTCACAACTTTCTCTAACACGTCGTTCCAATTACCAAAGCATGGTTAGGTTATATTACGCAGAGTGTGAATTTAAAATTATAATTGATTAGAATGTCGCGTCGCAAGTCTATTTAATGCGTCGTTACGATTACAATGCTTATGTCGCGTCACAAGTCTGTCTAACGCGTCGTTTTGATTACCTAACTATGGTTAGGTTATTGTACGCAAAGTGTGTGTGAAAAGTACCAATAGATTAGTATGTCGTGACTCAAGTCTCTTTAACGCGTCGTTCCGATTACCTAAACTTGGTTAGGTTATATTACGCAAAGTGTGTGTGAAAAGTGACAATTGATTAGTATGTTGCGTCTCAAGTCTATTTAACGCGACGTTCCGATTACCTAAGCATGGTTTCTATTATAGTACGCAAAGTGTGTGTGAAAAAGTCACGCTGGATTAGTATGTCGCGTCTCAATTATCTTTATCGCGTTATTCCGATTACCTAAGCATGGTTAGGTTATATTACGGAAAGCGTGAGTGAAAAGTGACGATAGATTAGTATGTTGCGTCTCAAGTCTCTTTAACGCGTCGTTCCGATTATCAATGCATGGTTAAGTTATATTATGCAAAGTGTACGTGAAAAGTGATCCTAGATTAGTATGTCGCGTCTAAAGTTTCTTTAACACGTCGTTTCGATTACCTAAGCGTGGTTAGGTTATATTAAACAAAGTGTGCATAAAATGCGACTCAAGAATCGTATGACGTGTTTCAAGTCTCTTTAACGCGTCGTTTCAATTACATGCTTATGTCGAGTCACAAGTCTTTCTTACGCGTCATTCCGATTACCTAAGCATGGTTAGGTTATATTACACAAAGTGTGCGTGAAAAATGATAATAGATTAGTATGTCGCGTCTCAAGTCTGTTTAATGCGTCGTTCCTAATACCCAAGCATGGTTAGGTTATATTACGCAGGGTATGCGAAAAAAGTGACGCTAGATTAGTATGTTGCGTCTCAAGGCTCTTTAATGTGCCGTTCCGATTAACTAAGCATGGTTAGGTTATATTACCCAATGTTTGCGTGAAAAGTGACACTAGATTAGTATGTCGCGTCTCAAGTCTCTTTAACGCGTCGTTTCGATTACCATGCTTATGTCGCGTCACAAGTCTCTCTAACGTGTTATTCCGATTACCTAAGCATGGTTAGTTTATAGTACGCAAAGTGTGCGTGAAAAGGATCAATAGATTAGTATGTCACGTCTCAAGTCTCTTTAACGCGTCGTTCCGATTACCTAAGCATGGTTAGTTTATATTACGCAAATTGTGCATGATAAGTGATGATAGATTAGTATGTCGCATCTCAAGCCTATTTAACGCATCCTTCCAATTACCTAAGCATGCTTAGTTTATATTACGCAAAGTGTGCGTGAAAAGTGACGCTAGATTAGCATGTCGCGTCTCAATTCTCTTTTCCGTGTTATTCCAATTACCTAAGCATGGTTAGGCTATATTACGCAAAGTGTGCGTGAATAGTGACGCTAGATTATTATGTCGTGTCTCAAGTCTGTCTAACGCGTCGTTCCGATTACCTAAGCATGGTTATGTTATATTAGGAAAAGAAAGCATGAAAAGTGACGCTGGATTAGTATGTCGCATTCAAGTCTCTTTAACGCGTCGTATCGATGTTGCTTATGTCGCGTTAGAAGTCTCTCTAACGCGTCGTTCTGATTACCTAAGCATGGTTAAGTTATATTACGCAAAGTGTGCGTGAAAAGTGACGCTAGATTACTTAAGCATCGTTTGGTTATATTACGCAAAGTTTGCGTGAAAAGTGATGCTAGATTATTATGACGCGTCTCCATTCTCTTCAACGCATTGTTCCCATTACCTACGCACGGTTAGGTTATATTACGCAAAGCGTGCGTCAAAAGTGACGCTAAATTATTAAGTCGCGCCTCAAGTTTGTTTAACACGTTGTTCCGATTACCTAAGCATGGTTAGGTTATATTAGGAAAAGTGTGCGTGAAAAGTGACGCTAAATAAGTAAGTCGCGTCTCAAGTCTCTTTAACGCGTCGTTCCGATTACTTAAGGATGGTTATGAAAAGTGTGTGTAAACAGTGACGCTAAATTAGTATGGCGTGTCTCAAGTCTATTTAACGCGTTGTTTCGATTACCAAGCTTATTTCGCGTCACAAGTCTCTCTAACACGTCGTTCTGATTACCTAAGCATGGTTAGGTTATATTACGCAAAGTGTGCGTGAAAAATGACAATTGGTTAGGATGTCGCGTTTCAAGTCTATTTAACGCGTCGTTCCTATTACCTAAGAATGGTTAGGTTATATTACGCAAGGTGTGCGTAAAACGTGACGCTAGATTAATTTGTCACGTCTCAATTCTCTTTAACGCATCGTTTCGATTGCCTAAGCATGGTTAGGTTATATTACACAAAGTTTGCGTGGAAAGTGATGCTAGATTAGTACGTCGCATGTCAAGTGTCCGTAACGCTTCTTTTCGATTACCATGCTTATGTCGCGTCACAAGTCTCTGTAACGCGTCGTTCCGATTACCTAACCATGGTTAGGTTATTGTACACAAAGCGTGCATGAAAAGGATCAATTGATTAGTATGTCGCGTTACAAGTCTCTTTAACGCGCCGTTCCGATTATCTAAGCATGGTTAGGTTATATTATGCAAAATGTGCGTGAAAAGTGACGCTAGATTAGTATGTCCAGTCTGAAGAGTCTTTGACGCGTCGTTCCGATTACCTAAGCAAGGTTAAGTTATCTTACGCGAAGTGTGCGTAAAAAGTGACCCGATATGAGTGTGTATTGTCTCAAGTCTCTTTAATGCGTAGTTCCGATTACCATGCTTATGTCGCGTCAGAAGTCTCTCAAACGCGTCGTTCGGATTACCTAGGCATGGTTAGGTTATATTATGCAAAGTGTGCGTGAAAAATGACAATTGATTAGTATATCGCATCTCAAGTCTATTTAACGTGTGGTTCCAATTACTTAATCATGGTTTGGTTATATTATTACGCAAAGTGTGCGTGTAAAATGACAATAGATTAGTATGTCGCGTATTAAGTGTATCTAACGCGTCGTTCCGATTACCTAAGCATGGTTAGGTTATATCATGCAAAGTGTGCAGGAATAGTGACGCTAGATTAGTAAGTCGCATCTCAATTCTCTTTAACGCGTTGTTCCGATTACCTAAGCATGCTTAGATTATATTATGCAAAGCGTGCGTGAAAAGTGACGCTAGATTAGTATGTCTCCTCTCATGTCTATTTAACGCGTAGTTCCGATTACCTAAGAATGGTTAGGTTATTAGGCAAAGTGTGCGTGAAAAGTAATGCTAGATTAGTATGTCGTGTCTCAAGTCTATTTAACGCGTTGTTTCGATTACCATTCTTATGTCGCGTCATAAGTCTCTCTAACACGTCGCTTCGCTTACCTAAGCATGGTTAGGTTATATTACGTAAAGTGTGCGTTTTCAGTGATGCCAGATTAGTATGCCGCGTCTTAAGTCTCTTTAACGTGTCGTTCCGATTACCTAAGCATGGTTAGGTTATATTACGCAAAGTGTTCTTGAAAAGTGACGCTAGATTAATTCGTCACGTCTTAATTCTCTTTAACGCGTTGTTCCGACGACCTAAGCATGGTTAGGTTATATTACGCAAAGTTTGCGTGAAAAGTGACGCTAGATTAGTATGTCGCGTCTCAAGTATCTTCAACGCGTTGTTTTGATTACCATGCTTATGTCGCGTCATAAGTCTCTCTAACGCGGCGTTCCGATTCCCTAAGCATGGTTAGGTTATAGTACGCAAAGTGTGCGTGAAAAGGATCAATAGATTAGTATGTCGTGTCTCAAGTCTCCTTAACCTGTCGTTCCGATTACCTAAGCATGGTTAGGTATATTTTTCAAAATGTGCATGAAAAGTGACGCTAGATTAGTATGTCCAATCTCAAGTCTCTTTAACGTGTTGTTCCGATTACCTAAGAATCGTTAGGTATACTACGCAAAGTGTGCGTGAAAAGTGACCCTAGATTAGTATGTTTCGTCACAAGTCTATTTAACGCGTCGTTTCAATTACAATGCTTATGTCGCGTCACAAGTCTCTCTAACGTGTCGTTTTGATTACCTAAATATGGTTAGGATATATTACGAAAAGTGTGCGTGAAAAGTGACGATAGATTAGTATGCCGCGTCTCAAGTCTCTTTAGCGCCTCGTTCCGATTACCTAAGCATGGTTAGGTTATATTACGCAAAGTGTGCTTGAAAAGTGAGGCTAGATTAATTTGTCGCGTCTCAAGTCTCTCTAACGCGTCGTTCCGATTTCCTAAGCATGGTTGGGTTATATTACGCAAAGTGTGCGTAGAAAGTGACACTAGTTAATATCGCGCGTCTCAAGTCTCTTTAATGCGTCGTATCGATTACCATGCATATGTCTCGTCAGAAGTCTCTCTAATGCGTTGTTCTGATTAACTAAGCATGGTTAGGTTATATTACGCAAAGTGCGCATGAAAAATGACAATAGATTAGTATATCGCGTCTCATGTCTATTTAACCCGTCGTTCCAATTACATAAGCATTGTTAGGTTATAATACGCAATGCGTGCGTGAAAAGTGACGGTAGATTAGTATGGCGTTTAATGCGTTAAAAAGACTAGAGATGAAACATACTAATCTAGCGTCAATTTTCATGCACACTTTGCGTAATATAACCTAACTATGCTTAGGTAATTGGAACGACGCGTTAAAGAGACTTGAGACGCAACATACTAATCTAGTGTCACCTTTTATGCACACTTTGCGTAATATAACATAACCATGCTTAGATAGTCGGAACAACACGTTAACCTAACCATGCTTAGGTAATCTGAACGACACGTTAGAGAGACTTGTGACGCAACATAAGCATGGTAATCGGAACGATGCGTCAAAGACACTTGAGCCGCGACATACAAATCTAATGTCCCTTTTCACGCATATTTTGCGTAATATAACCTAACCATGCATAAGTGATCGGAACGATGTGTTAGATAGACTTGAGACGCGACATACTAATCTATTGTCATTTTTCACACACACTTTGCATAATATAACCTAACCATGTTTAGGTAATCGTAACGACGTGTTAAATAGACTTGACACGCGACATAATAATCCATTGTCATTTTTCACGCACACTATGCGTAATATACAACCTAACCATGCTTAGGTAATCGGAACAACGCGTTAGAGAGAATTGAGACGCGACATAGTAATCTAGTGTCACTTTTCACGTACACTTTGCGTTATATAACAAAACCCTGCCTAGGAAATCGGAACAACGCGTTAGAGAACTTAAGACGCGACATACACTTTGCGTAATATATCCTGACCATGTTTAGGAGATCGGAACGACGCGCTGAAGAGACTTGAGATGCGATATACTAATCTAGCATCACTCATTACACACACTTCGCATAATATAACATAACCATGGTTAGGTAATCGGAACAACGCGTTAAAGAGAATTTAGACGCGACATAATAATTTAGTGTCACTTTTCAAGCACACTTTGCGTAATATAACCTAACCATGCTTAGGTAATCGGAACGATGCGTTAGATAGACTTGAGAAGCGACATACTAATCTATTGTCATTTTTCACGAACACTTTGCATAAAATAACCTAACCGTGCTTAGGTAATCGGAAAGACGCGTTAGAGAGACTTGGGACGCGAAATAGGCATGGTAATCGAAACAACGCATTAAAGAGACTTGAAACTCGCCATACTAATCTAGCATCACCTTAAACGCACACTTTGCGTAATATAACCAAACCATGCTTAGAAAATTGGAACGACGCGTTTGAGAACTAGGGACGCGACATACTAATCCAGCGCCTCTTTTCACGCACTCTTTTCTTAATATAACCTAACCATGCTTAGGTAATTGTAACGACGCGTTAACGAGACTTATGACGCGAGATAAGCATGGTAATTGAAACGACGCGCTAAAGAGACTTGAGATGCGACATACTAATCTAGCGTCACTTTTCAGGCACACTTTGCGTAATATTACCTAACCATGCTTAGGTAATCGGAAAGACGTGTTAGATAGACTTGAGACGCGACATACTAATCCATTGTCATTTTTCACGCACATTTTGCGTAATACAACATAACCATGCTTAGGTAATCAGAACGACGCGATAAATAGACTTGAGACGCGACATACTAATCTAACATAACTTTTCACGCACTCTTTGCGTAATATAACCTTACCATGATTAGGTAATCGGAACGAAACGTTAGAGAGACTTAAGAGGCGACATTCTAATCAATTGTTTCTTTTCACGCACACTTTGTGTAATATAACCTAACCACGCTTAGGTAATCGGAACGATGAATAGAGAGACTTGTGACGCGACATAAGCATAGTAATCGAAATGACGCGTTAAAGAGACTTGAGACGCGTAATACTAATCTAGCGTCACTTTTTATGCACACTTTGCGTAATATTAGCTAACCATGCTTAGGAAATCGGAACGACTCGTTAGAGAGACTTGATACGCGACATACTAATCTAGCATCACTTTTCACGCACATTTTGCGTAATATAACCTAGCCATGCTTAGGTAGTTGGAAAAACGTGTTATAGAGGAAACGCGTCATACTAATCTAGTGTCACTTTTTCACACACTTTGTGTAATATAACCTAACCATGCTTAGGTAATCAGAACGACGCGTTAGAGAGACTTGTGACGCGACTTACTAATCTAGCGTCATTTTTCACGCACACTTTGCGTAATATAACCTAACCATGCTTAGGTTATCGGAACGACGAGTTAAAGTGACTTGAGACGCGACATACTAATCTAGCGTCACTTTTCACGCACACTTTGCGTAATATAACCTAACTATGCTTAGGTAATCGGAACGACGCGTTAAAGAGACTTGAGACGCGACGTACTAATCTGGCATCACTTTTCACGCACACTTTGCGTAATATAACCTAACCATGCTTAGGTAATCGGAACGACGCGTTAAAGAGACTTGAGACGCGACATACTAATCTGGCATCACTTTTCACGCACACTTTGCGTAATACAACCTAACCATGCTTGGGTTATCAGAACGACGCTTTAAAGAGACTTGAGACGCGACATACTAATCTGGCATCACTTTTCATGCACACTTTGCGTATAAAAACCTAACCATGCTTGGGTAATCAAAACGACGCATTAAAGAGACTTGAGACACGACATAATAATCTAGCATCACTTTTCACGCATAATTTTCTTAATATAACCTAATTTTCTTATTATAACCTAACCATGCTTAGGTAAACGGAATGACCCGTTAAAAACACTTGTGACGCGACATACTAATCTAGCGGCACTTTTAACGCACAATTTGTGTATTGTAACCTAACCATGCTTAGGTAATTGGAACGTTGCGTTAAAGAGACTTAAGACGCGGCTTACTAATCTATTGTCACTTTTCACGCTAACTTTGCATAATATAACCTAACCATGCTTAGGTAATCGGAATGACGCGTTAGAGAGACTTGTGACGTAACATACTAATATAGCGTCACTTTTCACGTACACTTTGCGTAATATTAGATAACCATGCTTATAGGTAATCGGAACAACGCGTTAGAGAGAGACTTGTAACGCGACACAAGCATGGTAATAGAAATAACGCGTTAAAGAGACTTGAGATGCGACATACTAATATAGCGTCACTTTTCACGACACTTTGCGTAATATAACCTAACCATGCTTAGGTAATCGGAACGACGCGTTAAAGAGACTTGTGATCTGACATACTAATCTAGCGGCACTTTTAACGCACACTTTGCATAATGTTACCTAACCATGCTTAGGTAATCGGTATAACGCGTTAAAGAGACATGAGACACGACTTACTAATCTAGCGTCACATTTCAAGCAGACTTTTCGTTATATGACCTAAGTATGCTTAGGATATTGGAACGACGCGTTAGAGAGACTTGTGACGCGATATAAGCATGGTAATCGAAATGACGCGTTAAAGAGACTTTGAGACGCTACATACTACTCTAGCGTCACTTTTCACGCATACTTTGCGTAACATAACCTAACCATACTTAGGTATTCAGAATGACGCGTTAGAGAGACTTGTTAGGCGACATTCTAATCTAGCGTCACTTTTCACACAAACTTTGCGTAATATAACCTAACCATTCTTAGGTAATCGGAACGACGCGTTAAAGAGACTCTAGACGCGACATACTAATCTAGCGTCACTATTCACGCACTCTTTGCGTAATATAACCTAACCATGCTTAGGTTATCGGAACGACACGTTAGAGAGACTTGTGACGCGACTTACTAATCTAGCGTCACTTTTCACGCACACCTTGCGTAATATAACCTAACCATGCTTAGGTAATCGGAACGACACTTTAGAGAGACTTTTGATGCAACATACAAATCTAGCGGCACTTATATAGCACACATTGCGTAATATCTAACCATGCCTATGTAATTGTAACGACGCGTTAGAGAATTTTGACGCGACATAAGCATATGACAATCGAAACGACGCGTTATAGAGACTTGAGACGCGCCATACTAATCTAGCGTCGCTTTTCACGTACACTTTGCGTAATATAACCTAACCATGCTTAGGTACACTTAACGACGCGTTAAAGAGACTTGAGACGCGACATACTAATCTAGCGTCCCTTTTCACGCACACTTTGCATAATATAATCCAATAATGCTTAGTTAATAGAAACGACGCGTTAAAGAGACTTGAGACGCGTTATAATAGTCTAGCGTCACTTTTCACGCACATTTTGCGTAAAATAACCTAACCATGCATAGGTAATCGGAACGACGCGTTAAATAGACTTGAGACGCGACATACTAGTCCAGCGTAACTTTTCACGCACACATTGCGTAATTTAATCTAACCATGCTTAGGTAATCGGAACAACGAGTTAAAGGGACTTGTGACACGACATACTAATCTAGCGGCACTTTCAACGCACACTTTTCTTAATATTACATAACCATGCTAAGGTAATCGGAACAATGCGTTAAAGAGACTTGAGACATGACTTACTAACATAGTGTCACTTTTCACGCACTATTTGCGTATTAAATCCTAACCATGCTTACGTAATTAGAACGCACGTTAGAGAGACTTGTGACGCAACATACTAATCTAGCATCAGTTTACGCACACTTACCGTAATATAACCGAACAATGCTTAGGTAATCAGAACGACGCATTAGAGAGACTTGTGACACGACATAAGGATGGTAATCGAAAAGACGCGTTAAAGAGACTTAAGACGCGCCTTACTAATCTACCGTCACTTTTACGCAAACTTTGCGTAATATAACATAACCATGCTCAGATAATCTGAACGATGCGTTAAGTAGACTTGAGAGGCGACATACTAATCTAGCGCAACTTTTCACGCACACTTTGCGTAATCTAACTAAACCATGCTTAGGCAATCGGAACAACGCGTTAAAGAGACTTGAGGCGTGACATACTTATCTAGCGTCAGTTTTCACGCACACTTTGCATAGTATAACTTAACCATCCCCTAGGTAATTGGAACGACGTGTTATAGATACTTGAGACGCGACATACTAATCTAGCGAATGTTTGCAAAAACTTTGAGTAATATAACCTAACCATGCTTAAGGTAATCGGAACGGCGCGTTAGAGAGACTTTTGACGTGACATACTAATCTAGCGTCGCTTTTCACGCACACTTTGCATAATATAACCTAACCATGGATAGGCAATCGGAACGACGCATTTGAGAGACTTGTTGCGCAACATAAGCATGGTAATAGAAACGACCTGTTAAAGACACTTGAGACGCGGCATACTAATCAAGCGACTCTTTGCGCAAACTTTTAGTAATATAACCTAACCATGCTTAGGTAATCGGAACGACGCGTTATAGAGACTTGAGACGCGACTTACTAACTTAGTGTCACTTTTCACGCACTATTTGCGTAATATAACCTAACCATGCATAGGCAATCGAAACAATGCGTTAAATAGACTTGAGACACGCCACACTAATCTAGCGTGACTTTTTACATACACTTTGCATAATATAACCTAACCATTATTAGGTAATCTGAACAACGCGTTAAAGAGACTCTAGATGCGACGTACTAATCTAGCGTCACTTTTCATGCACACTTTGCGTAATATAACCTAACCATGCTTAGGTAATCGGTACAATGCATTAAAGAGACTGGAGACGGAAAATACTAGTTTAGCGTCACATTTCACGCACACTTTACGTAAAATAATCTAACCATGCTTAGGTAATCGGTACGACGAGTTATAGAGACTTGAGACGCGACATACTAAGCTAGCGTAACTTTTCACGCAGACTTCGCGTAATATAACCTAATCATGCCGAGTTATAGAGACTTGAGACGCGACATACTAAGCTAGCGTAACTTTTCACGCACACTTTGCGTAATATAACCTAACCATGCTTAGGTTATCGGAACGACGTGTTAAGACGCGACTTACTAATCTATTATCATTTTTCACGCACACTTTGCGTAATATAAACTAACCATGCTCAGGTAATCGGTACGACGCGTTAAAGAGAATGGAGACGCGACATACTAATCTAGCGTCATTTTTTACGCACACTTGACGTAATATAACCTAACAATGCTTAGGTAATTGGAACGACGCGTTAAATAGACTTGAGACGCGACATACTAATCAATTATTATTTTTAACGCACACTTTGCGTAATATAACCTAACCATGCTTAGGTAATCGAAACGACGCGTTAAAGAGACTTGAGAAACGGCATACTAATCTAGCGTCATTTTTTGCGTAATATATAACCTTAACCATGTTACAGAGACTTGAGATGCGACAAACTAATCTAGTGCCACTTTTTAGGCACAATTTGCGTAATATAACCTAACATACTTAGGAAATTAGAACGACGGGTTAGAGAGACTTGAGACGCGACATACTAATCTATTGTTATTTTTCACGCATACTTGGCGTAATATAACCTAACCATGCTTAGGTGATTGGAACCACGCGTTAAATAGATTTGAGACACGACATACTAATCTATTGTCATTTTTCACGCACACTTTGCGTTCCGACTAACTTGTCGTTCCGATTAACTAAGCATGGTTTGGTTATATTACGCAAAGTGTGCGTGAAAAATGACAATAGATTAGTATGTCACGTCTCAAGTCTATTTAACGCGTCGTTCCGATGACTAAGAATGGTTAGGTTGTATTACGCAAATTGTGCGTAAAAATGACAATAGATTAGTATGTCGCGTCTCAAGTCTATCTAACGCGTCGTTCAAATTACCTAAGCTTGTTTTGGTTATATTACGCAAAGTATGTGTCAAAAATGACGCTAGATTTAGTATGTCACCTCTCAAGTCTCTTCAATGCGTCGTTTCGATTACCATGCTTGTTTCGCGTCACAAGTCTCTTTAAGCGTCGTTACAATTACCTAAGCACGGTTAACTTATATTACAAAAGTGTGCGTGAAAAGTGACGTTAGATTAGTATGTCGTGTCTCAAGTCTCTCGAACGCGTCGTTCCGATGACCTAAGCAGGGTTAGGTTATTTTACACAAAGTGCGCGTGAAAAGTGTTGCAAGATTAGTATGTCACGCGACATACTAATCTATTGTTATTTTTCACGCATACTTGGCGTAATATAACCTAACCATGCTTAGGTGATTGGAACCACGCGTTAAATAGATTTGAGACGCGACATACTAATCTATTGTCATTTTTCACGCACACTTTGCGTAATATAACCTAACCATGATTAGGTAATTGGAACGACGAGCTAAATAGACTTGAGACACGACATACAAATGTATTGTTACTTTTCACGCACAATTTTCTAAAAAAAAAACTAACCATGCTTAGGTAATCGAAACAACGCGTTAAAGATACTTGAGACGCGTAATACTAATCTAGCGTCACTTTTCATGCACACTTTGTGTAATATAACCTAACCATGCTTAGGTAATCGGAACGACACGTTAAAGAGACTTGAGACGCGACATACTAATCTGGCATCACTTTTCACGCACTCTTTACTTTATATAACCTAAGCATGCTTAGGTAATCGGAACAACGCGTTAAAGAGACTTGATATGCGACATACTAATCTATTGTTACTTTTCACGCACGCTTTACGTAATATAACCTAACCATGCTTAGGTAATAGGAACGACGCGTAAAAGAGCCTTGAGACGGGACATATTAATCTAGGTCACTTTTCACGCAAACCTTGCGTAATATAACCTAACCATGTTTAGGTAATTGGAACGAAGCGTTAAAGAGACTTGAGACGCGACATACTAATCTAGCGTCACTTTTCACGCACACTTTGTATAATATAACCTAACAATGCTTAGGTAATCAGAACGACGCGTTAAAGATATTTGAGACGCGACATACTAATCTAGCGTCACTTTTCACGCACTCGTTGCGTAATATAACCTAACCATGCTTAGGAAATCGGAACAACGGGTTAAAGAGAAATGAGATGCGACATACTAATCTATCGTCACTTTTCACGCACAATTTGCATAATATAACCTAACCATGCTTAGGTAATCGGAAAGACACGTTAACTCGACTTGAGACGCGACATACTAATCTATTGCTACTTTTCACGCACACTTTGCGTAATATAACCTAACCATTCTTAGGTAATCATAACAACACGTTAGAGAGACTTGTGACGCGACATAAGCATGGTAATCAAAACGACGAGTTTAAGAGACTTGAGACGCGACATACTAATCTTGCAACACTTTTCACGCGCACTTTGTGTAAAATAACCTAACCCTGCTTAGGTCATCGGAACGACGCGTTCGAGAGACTTGAGACACGACATACTAATCTAACGTCACTTTTCACGCACACTTTTGTAATATAAGTTAACCGTGCTTAGGTAATTGTAACGACGCGTTAAAGAGACTTGTGACGAGAAACAAGCATGGTAATCGAAACGACGCGTTGAAGAGACTTGAGAGGTGACATACTAAATCTAGCGTCATTTTTGACACATACTTTGCCTAATATAACCAAAACAAGCTTAGGTAATTTGAACGACGCGTTAGATAGACTTGAGACGCGACATACTAATCTATTGTCATTTTTACGCACAATTTGCGTAGTACAACCTAACCATTCTTAGTCATCGGAACGACGCGTTAAATAGACTTGAGAAGTGACATACTAATCTATTGTCATTTTTCACGCACACTAATATAACCTAACCATGCTTAGTTAATCGGAACGACAAGTTAGAGAGACTTGTGACGCGACATAAGCATGGTAATCGAAACGACGCGTTAAAGATACTTGAGACGTGTAATACTAATCTAGCGTCACTTTTCATGCACACTTTGTGTAATATAACCTAACCATGCTTAGGTAATCGGAACGACACGTTAAAGAGACTTGAGACGCGACATACTAATCTGGCATCACTTTTCACGCACTCTTTACTTTATATAACCTAAGCATGCTTAGGTAATCGGAACAACGCGTTAAAGAGACTTGATATGTGACATACTAATCTATTGTTACTTTTCACGCACGCTTTACGTAATATAACCTAACCATGCTTAGGTAATAGGAACGACGCGTAAAAGAGCCTTGAGACGGGACATATTAATCTAGCGTCACTTTCCACTCAAACCTTGCGTAATATAACCTAACCATGTTTAGGTAATCGGAACAAAGCGTTAAAGACACTTGAGACGCGACATACTAATCTAGCGTCACTTTTCACGCACACTTTGTATAATATAACCTAACAATGCTTAGGTAATCAGAACGACGCGTTAAAGAGATTTGAGACGCGACATACTAATCTAGCGTCACTTTTCACGCACTCGTTGCGTAATATAACCTAACCATGCTTAGGAAATCGGAACAACGGGTTAAAGAGAAATGAGATGCGACATACTAATCAATCGTCACTTTTCACGCACAATTTGCGTAATATAACCTAACTATGCTTAGGTAATCGGAAAGACGCGTTAACTCGAATTGAGACGCGACATACTAATCTATTGCTACTTTTCACGCACACTTTGCGTAATATAACCTAACCATGCTTAGGTAATCAGAACAACACGTTAGAGAGACTTGTGACGCGACATTAGCATGGTAATCAAAACGACGAGTTTAAGAGACTTGAGACGCGACATACTAATCTTGCAACACTTTTCACGCGCACTTTGTGTAAAATAACCTAACCCTGCTTAGGTCATCGGAACGACGCGTTCGAGAGACTTGAGACACAACATACTAATCTAACGTCACTTTTCACGCACACTTTTGTAATATAAGTTAACCGTGCTTAGGTAATTGTAACGACGCGTTAAAGAGACTTGTGATGCAAAACAAGCATGGTAATCGAAACGACGCGTTGAAGAGACTTGAGAGGTGACATACTAAATCTAGCGTCATTTTTGACACATACTTTGCGTAATATAACCAAAACAAGCTTAGGTAATTTGAACGACGCGTTAGATAGACTTGAGACGTGACATACTAATCTATTGTCATTTTTACGCACAATTTTCGTAGTACAACCTAACCATTCTTAGTCATCGGAACGACGCGTTAAATAGACTTGAGACGTGACATACTAATCTATTGTCATTTTTCACGCACACTTTGCGTAATATAACCTAACCATGCTTAGTTAATCGGAACGACACGTTAGAGAGACTTGTGGCCCGACATAAGCATGGTAATCGAAACGACGCGTTAAAGATACTTGAGACGCGTAATACTAATCTAGCGTCACTTTTCATGCACACTTTGTGTAATATAACCTAACCATGCTTAGGTAATCTGAACGACACGTTAAAGAGACTTGAGACGCGACATACTAATCTGGCATCACTTTTCACGCACTCTTTACTTTATATAACCTAAGCATGCTTAGGTAATCGGAACAACGCGTTAAAGAGACTTGATATGCGACATACTAATCTATTGTTACTTTTCACGCACGCTTTACGTAATATAACCTAACCAAGCTTAGGTAATCGGAACGATGCGTCAAAGACACTTGAGCCGCGACATACAAATCTAATGTCCCTTTTCACGCGTACTTTGTATAATATAACCTAACCATGCATAGGTAATCGGAACGATGTGTTAGATAGACTTGAGACGCGACATACTAATCAATTGTCATTTTTCACACACACTTTGCATAATATAACCTAACCATGCTTAGATAATCGGAACGACGTGTTAAATAGACTTGACACGCGACATAATAATCCATTGTCATTTTTCACGCACACTATGCGTAATATATAACCTAACCATGCTTAAGTAATCGGAACAACGCGTTAGAGAGAATTGAGACGCGACATAGTAATCTAGTGTCACTTTTCACGTACACATTGCGTAATATAACCTAACGCCTAGGAAATCGGAAAAACGCGTTAGAGAACTTAAGACGCGACATACTAATTTAACGTCACCTTTTACGCGCACTTTGCGTAATATATCCTGACCATGTTTAGAAGATCGGAACAACGCGCTAAAGAGACTTGAGATGCGATATACTAATCTAGCGTCACTCATTACACACACTTCGCGTAATATAACATAACCATGGTTAGGTAAATCGGAACAGCGCGTTAAAGATTATTTAGACGCGACATACTAATTTAGTGTCACTTTTCAAGCACACTTTGCGTAATATAACCTAACCATGCTTAGGTAATCGGAACGAGGCGTTAGATAGACTTGATACGCGACATGCTAATCAATTGTCATTTTTCACGAACACTTTGCGTAATATAACCTAACCGTGCTTAGGTAATCGGAAAGACGAGTTAGAGAGACTTGTGACGGGAAATAAGCATGGTAATCAAAACAACGCATTAAAGAGACTTGAAACTCGCCATGCTGATCTAGCGTCACTTTAATCGCACAGTTTGCGTAATATAACCTAACTATGCTTAGGAAATCGGAACAACGCGCTTGAGAACTAGGGACGCGACATACTAATCCAGCGCCTCTTTTCACGCACTCTTTGCTTAATAACTAACCATGCTTAGGTAACTGTAACGACGCATTAACGAGACTTATGACACGAGATAAGCATGATAATTGAAACGATGCGTTAAAGAGACTTAAGATGCGACATACTAATCTGGCGTCACATTTCACGCACACTTTGCGTAATATTACCTAACCATGCTTATGTAATCGGAAAGACGCGTTAGATAGACTTGAGACGCGACATACTAATCCACTGTCATTTTTCACGCACATTTTGCGCAATACAACATAACCATGCTTAGGTAATCAGAACGACACGATAAATAGACTTGAGACGCGACATACTAATCTAACATAACTTTTCACGCACTCTTTGCGTAATATAACCTAACCATGATTAGGTAATCGGAACGAAACGTTAGAGAGACTTAAGAGGCGACATTCTAATCTATTGTTACTTTTCACGCACACTTTGCGTATTATAACCTAACCATGCTTAGGTAATCGGAATGACCAATAGAGAGACTTGTGACGTGACATAAGCATGGTAATCGAAATGACGCGTTAAGGAGACTTGAGACGCGTAATACTAATCTAGCGTCAGTTTTTACGCACACTTTGCGTAATATTAGCTAACCATGCTTAGGAAATCGGAACGACTCGTTAGAGAGACTTGATACGCGATATACTAATCTAGCATCACTTTTCACGCACATTTTGCGTAATATAACCTAAGCATGCTTAGGTTGTTGGAAAAACGTGTTAGAGAGACTTGAGACGCGTCGTACTAATCTAGTGTCACTTTTTCACACACTTTGTGTAATATAATCTAACCATGCTTAGGTAATCGGAACGATGCGTTAAAGAGACTTGTGACGCGACTTATTAATCTAGCGTCACTTTTCATGCACACTTTGCGTAATATAACCTAACCATGCTTAGTTTATCGGAACGACGAGTTAAAGTGACTTGAGACGCGACATACTAATCTAGTGTCACTTTTCACGCACACTTTGCGTAATATAACCTAACTATGCTTAGGTAATCGGAACGACGCGTTAAAGAGACTTGAGACGCGACATACTAATCTGGCATCACTTTTCACGCACACTTTGCGTAATATAACCTAACCATGCTTAGGTAATCGGAACGACGCGTTAAAGAGACTTGAGACGCGACATACTAATCTGGCATCACTTTTCACGCACACTTTGCGTAATACAACCTATCCATGCTTAGGTTATACGAACGACGCGTTAAAGAGACTTGAGACGCGACATATTAATCTGGCGTCAACTTTCATGCACACTTTGCGTATAAAAACCTAACCATGCTTGGGTGATAAGAACGGCACGTTAAAGAGACTTGAGACACGACATAATAATCTAGCATCACTTTTCACGCACAATTTTCTTAATATAACCTAACCATGCTTAGGTAAACGGAACAACGTGTTAAAAACACTTGTGACGCGACATACTAATCTAGCGGCACTTTAACGCACACTTTGTGTATTGTAACCTAACCATGCTTAGGTAATTGGAACGTTGCGTTAAAGAGACTTAAGACGTGACTTACTAATCTATTGTCATTTTTCACGCTAACTTTGCATAATATAACCTAACCATGCATAGGTAATTGTAACGACGCGTTAGAGAGACTTTTGACGCGACACAAGCACATGATAATCGAAACGACGCGTTATAGAGACTTGAGACGCGCCATACTAATCTAGCGTCGCTTTTCACGTACACTTTTGCGTAATATAACCTAACCATGCTTAGGTACACTTAACCACGCGTTAAAGAGACTTGAGACACGACATACTAATCTAGCGTCCCTTTTCACGCACACTTTGCATAATATAATCCAATAATGCTTAGTTAATTGAAACGACGCGTTAAAGAGACTTGAGACGCGTTATAATAGTCTAGCGTCACTTTCACGCACATTTTGCGTAAAATAACCTAACCATGCATAGGTAATCGGAACGACGCGTTAAATAGACTTGAGACGCGACATACTAGTCTAGCGTCACTTTTCACGCACACATTGCGTAATTTAATCTAACCATGCTTAGGTAATCGGAACGACGAGTTAAAGGGACTTGTGACACGACATACTAATCTAGCGGCACTTCTAACGCACACTTTGCTTAATATTACCTAACCATGCTAAGGTAATCGGAACAACGCGTTAAAGAGACTTGAGACGTGACTTACTAACTTAGTGTCACTTTTCACGCACTAATTGCGTATTATATCCTAACCATGCTTAGGTAATTAGAATGCACGTTAGAGAGACTTGTGACGCAACATAGTAATCTAGCATCAGTTTTTACGCACACTTTCCGTAATATAACCGAACAATGCTTAGGTAATCGGAACGACGCATTAGAGAGACTTGTGACACGACATAAGGATGGTAATCGAAACGACGCGTTAAAGAGACTTAAGACGCGCCTTACTAATCTACCGTCACTTTTACGCAAACTTTGCGTAATATAACATAACCATGCTCAGATAATCTGAACGATGCTTTAAATAGACTTGAGAGGCGACATACTAATCTAGCATAACTTTTCACGCACACTTTGCGTAATAATAACCAAACCATGCTTAGGCAATCGGAACAACGTGTTAAAGAGACTTGAGGCATGACATACTTATCTAGCGTCAGTTTTCACGCACACTTTGCATAATATAACTTAACCATCCCTAGGTAATTGGAACGACGAATTAAAGATACTTGAGACGCGGCATACTAATCTAGCGAATTTTTGCGAAAACTTTGAGTAATATAACCTAACCATGCTTAAGGTAATCGGAACGACGCGTTAGAGAAACTTGTGACGTGACATACTAATCTAGCGTTGCTTTTCACGCACACTTTGCGTAATATAACCTAACCATGGATAGGTAATCGGAACGACGCATTTGAGAGACTTGTTGCGCAACATAAGCATGGTAATAGAAACGACCTGTTAAAGACACTTGAGACGCGGCATACTAATCAAGCGACTCTTTGCGCAAACTTTTAGTAATATAACCTAACCATGCTTAGGTAATCGGAACGACGCGTTAAAGAGACTTGAGACGCGACTTACTAACTTAGTGTCACTTTTCACGCACTATTTGCGTAATATAACCTAACCATGCTTAGGCAATCGAAACGATGGGTTAAATAGACTTGAGACGCGCCACACTAATCTAGCGTCACTTTTTATGCATACTTTGCATAATATAACCTAACCATTCTTAGGTAATCAGAACAACGCGTTAAAGAGACTCTAGATGCGACGTACTAATCTAGCGTCACTTTTCATGCACACTTTGCGTAATATAACCTAACCATGCTTAGGTAATCGGTACAACGCATTAAAGAGACTGGAGACGGAAAATACTAGTCTAGCGTCACATTTCACGCACACTTTACGTAACATAATCAAACCATGCTTAGGTAATCGGTACGACGAGTTATAGAGACTTGAGACGCGGCATACTAAGCTAGCGTAACTTTTCATGCAGACTTCGCGTAATATAACGTAACCATGCTGAGCTAATCAGAACGACGCGTTAAAGAGACTTGTGACGAGACACACTAATCTAGCGGCACTTTTGACGCACACTTTGCATAATATAACCTAACCATGCTTAGGTAATCGGAATGACGCGTCAAAGAGACTTGAGACGCGGCTTACTAATCTACCGTCACTTTTCACGCACACTTTTGATAATATAACCTAACCATGCTTAGGTAATTAGAACGAAGCTTTAGAGAGACTTGAGAAATGACATTCTAATATGTTGTCACTTTTCACGCACCCTTTGCGTAATATAACCTAACCATTCCTATGTAATCGGAACGATGCGTTAAAGAGACTTGAGACGCGACATACTAATCTAGCGTCAGTGTTCACGCACACTTTGAGTAATATAACCTAACCATGGTAATCAGACCGACGCGATAAAGAGACTTGAGACGCGACATACTAATCTAGCGTCACTTTTCACACACATTTTGCGTAATATAAGATAACCATGCTTAGGTAATCAGAACGACGTGTTAAATAGACTTGAGACACGACATACTAATCTAGCATCACTTTTTCACGCACACTTTGCGTAATATAAGATAACCATACTTAGGTAATCGGAACGACGCGTTAAAGAGACTTATGATGCGACATACTAATCTAGCGGTACTTATAACACACACTTTGCGTAATATAACCCTAATCATGCCTAGGTAATTGGAACGACGCGTTAGAGAGACTTTTGACGCGACATAAGAATGGCAATCGATACGACGCGTTAAAGAGACTTGAGAAGCGCCCTACTAATCTAGCGTCAGTTTTTACGCACACCTTGCGTAATATAACCTAACCATGCTTATGTAATTGGAACGACGCGTGAGAGACTTTGGACGCAACATAAGCATGGCAATCGAAATGACGCGTTAAAGAGACTTGAGACGTGCCATACTAATCTAGCGTCACTTTTGACGCACACTTTGTGGAATATAACCTAACCATGCTTAGGTAATATGAACGACGAGTTAAAGAGACTTGAGATGCGACATAGTAATCTAGCGTCACTTTTCACGCACACTTTGCGAAATATAACCTAACCATGCATAGGTATCAGAACGACGCGTTAAAGAGACTTGAGATGCGACATAATAATCTAGCGTCACTTTTCTCACACACTTGGCGTAATACAACCTAACCATGCTTAGGTAATCGGAACGACGCGTTAAATAAACTTAATACGCGACATACTAATCTATTATCATTTTTCACGCACACTTTGCGCAATATTATCTAACCATTCTTAGGTATCGAAATAACGCGTTAGAGAATTGTGACGCGACATACTAATCTAGCGTCACTTTTCACGCACACTTTGCGTAATATAACCTAACCATGGTTAGGTAATCGGAACAACGCGTTCAATAGACTTGAGACGCAACATAATAATATATTATCACTTTTAAAGAGACTTGAGAAACGGCATACTAATCTAGCGTCACTTTTTAGGTAATATAACCTAACCATGCTTAGGTAATGGGAACGACGCGTTAAAGAGACTTGAGAAGCGACATACTAATCTTGCGTCACTTTTCAGGCACACTTTGCGTAATATAACCTAACATACTTGAGAAGCGACATACTAATCGGAACGACGCGTTAGAGAGACTTGAGAAGCGACATACTAATCTATTGTTACTTTTCACGCATACTTGGCGTAATATAACCTAACTATTATTAGGTGATCGGAACGATTCGTTAAATAGACTTGAGACGCGACATACTAATGCATAGACATTTTTCACGCGCACTTTGCGTAATATAACCGAACCATGTGACGCGAAACAAGCATGGTAACCGAAACGACACATTAAAGAGACTTGAGATGCGACATACAAATCTAGCATCCCTTTTCACGCGCACTTTCTGTAATATATTACCTAACAATGCTTAGGTAATCTGAACGACGTGTTAAAGAGACTTGAGACGCGACATACTAATATAGTGTCACTTATTACACACTTTACGTAATATAACCAAACCATGCTTAGGTAATCGGAACAACGCGTCAAAGAGAATTGAGACGCACTTTGCGTCATATAAACTAACCATGCTTAGGTAATCGGATGCGACATACTCTAGCATTACTTTTCACGCACACTTTGCGTAATATAACTTAACCATTCATAGGTAATCGGAACGACGCGTTAAATCGACTCGAGACATGACATACTAATCTATTTATACTTTTCAACCACACTTTGCGTAATATAACCTAACAATTCTTAGGTAATCAAAACGGCGGGTTAGAGAGACTTGTGATTCGACATATGCATGGTAATCAAAACGACGCGTTAAAGAGACTTAAGATGCGACATACCAATCTAGCGTCACTTTTCAAGCACACATTGCGTTATAACCTAACCATGCTTAGGTAATCGGAACGACGAGTTAAAGAGCCTTGACACGGGACATACTAATCTAGCGTCACTTTTCACGCAAACCTTGCGTAATATAACGTAACCATGTTTAGGTAATCGGAACGGCGCGTTAAAGAGACTTGAGACACAACATACTAATCTAGCGTCACTTTTCACGCACACTTTGTGTAATAGAACCTAACAATGCTCATGTAATCAGAACGACACGTTAAAGAGACTTGAGACGCAACATACTAATCTAGCGTCACTTTTCACGCACTCGTTGTGAGATGTGACATACTAATATATCCTTTTCATGCACAATTTGCGTAATATAACCTAACCATGCTTAGGTAATCGGAAAGACGCGTTAACTCGACTTGAGACGCGTACTAATCTATTGTTACTTTTCACGCACACATTGCGTAATATAACCTAAGCATGCTTAGATAATAAGAATGACACGTTAGAGAGACTTGTGACGCGACATAAGCATGGTAATCGAAATGACGAGTTTAAGAGACTTGAGACGCGACATACTAATCTTGCGTCACTTTTCACGTGAAAAGTGACGCTAGATTAGTATGTCGTGTCTAGAGTCTCTTTAACGCATCATTTCGATGACCATGCTTAGGTCGGGTCACACGTCTCTCTAACGCGTCGTTCCGTTTACCTAAGCAGGGTTAGGTTATATTACGCAAAGTGTGCGTGACAAGTGACGCTAGAATAGTATGTCCAATCTCAAATCTCTTTAACGCGTCGATTTGATTATCTAATGCGGTTAGGTTATATTACGCAAAGTGTGTTATTATGATTCGTCTCAAGTCTCTTTAAAGCGTCGTTTCGATTACCACGCTTATCTCGCGTCACAAGTCTCATTAACACGTTGTCCCGATTACCTATGCATGGTTAGGTTATATTACGCAAAGTTTGCGTGAAAAGTGACGTTAAATCAGTATGACGCGTCTAATGTCTCTCTAACGCGTCGTTTCAATTTCCTAAGCATGGTTAGGTTATATTACGTAAAGTGTGCGTGAAAAGTGACACTAGTGTATAGTATGTTGCGTCTCAAGTCTCTCTAACGCGTAGTTCTGATTTCCTAAGCATTGTTAGGTTAAGTGTGCATAAAAAGTGACGCTAGATTAATATGGCGCGTCTCAAGTCTTTTTAGCGTGTCGTTTCGATTACCATATGTCGCATCACAAGTCTCTCTAACGCGTCGTTCCGATTACCAAAGTGTGCGTGAAAAATGACAATAGATTAGTATGTTGCGACTCAAGTCCATTTAAAGAGTCTTTCCAATTACTTAAGCATGGTTAGGTTATATTACGCAAAGTTTGCGTGAAAAATGACAATAGATTAGTATGTCGCGACTTAAGTCTATCTAACTAGTCGTTCCGATTACCTTAGCATGGTTAGGTTATATTATACAATGTGTACGTGAAAAGTGATGCTAGATTAGTATGTCGCGTCTCAAATCTCTTTAACGCCTCGTTCCGATTACCTAAGCATGGTTAGGTTATCTACACAAAGCGTGTGTCAAAAGTGACGCTAGATTATTATGCCGGGTCTCAAGTCTGTTTAACGCGTCGATCGGATTACCTAAGCATGGCTAGGTTATATTACGCAAATTGTGCGTGAAAAGTGACGCTAGATTTGTATGTCGCGTCTCAAGTCTCTTTAACGCGTCGTTCCGATTACCTATGCATTGTTAGGTTATATTACGCAAAGTGTGCGTAAAAAGTGACGCTAGATTAGTATGGCGCGTCTCAAGTCTCTTTAACGCAACGTTTCGATTACCATGCTTATGTCTCGTCACAAGTCTCTTTAACGCGTTGTTCCGATTACCTAAGCATGGTTGCTAGGTTATATTACGCAAAATGTGTCCTTGAAAAGTGACTTTATATCAGTATCTCGCGTCTCAAGTCTCTCTAACGCGTCGTTCCGATTTCCTAAGTATGGTCAGGTTATATTACGCAAAATGTGCGTGAAAAGTGAAACTAGATTAGTATGGGCGTCTCAAGTCTCTCTAACGCGTCGTTCCGATTTCCTCAGCATGGTTAGGTTATATTACGCAAAGTGTACATACAAACTGACGCTAGATTAATATGGCGCGTCTAATGTCTTTTTAACGCATCGTTCCGATTACCTAAGCATGGTTAGGTTATATCACGCAGAGTGTGCAAGAAAAATGACAATCGCGTCTTAAGTGCATTTAACGCATCGTTCCAATTACTTAAGCATGGCTAGGTAATATTACGCAAAGTGCGCGTGAAAAATGATAATAGATTAGTATGTCGCGACTTAAGTCTATCTAACTCGTCGTTCTAATTACCTTAGCATATGGTTAGGTTATATTACGCAAAGTGTGCATGAAAAGTAACAATATATTAGTATGTCGCGTCTGAAGTCTCTTTAACGCGTCGTTACGATTACCCAAGCATGGTTAGGTTATATTACGCAAAGTGTGCGTGAAAAATGACTAGATTAGTATGTCGCATATCAAGTCAATTGAACGCGTCGTTCCGATTACCTAAGCATGGTTAGGTTATATTACGCAAAGGGTGCGTGAAAAGTGACGCTAGATTAGTATGTCGCATCTCAAATCTCCTTAACGCGTTGTTCCGATTACGTAAGCATGGTTAGGTTATTTACGCAAAGAGTGTGTCAAAAGTGACGCTATATTATTATGCCGCGACTCAAGTCTGTTTAATGTGTCGATCGGATTACCTAAGCATGGCTAGGTTATATTACACAAAGTGTGCGTGAAACGTGACGCTAGATTAGTATGTCGCGTCTCAAGTCTATTTAACGCGTCGTTCCGATTACCTAAGCATGGTAGGTTATATTACGCAAAATGTGCGTAAAAAGTGACGCTAGATTAGTATGGCGCGTCTCAAGTCTCTTTAACTCGTCGTTTCGATTACCATGCTTATGTCGCGTCACAAGGCTCTTTAACGCGTTGTTCCGATTACCTAGGCATGGTTAGGCTATTTTACGCAAAGTGTGCATAAAAAATGACAATAGATTAGTATGTCGCATCTCAAGTCTATTTATGCGTCGTTCAGATCACATAAGCATGGTTAGGTTGTGCGTGAAAAAAGACAATTGATATGTATGTCGCGTCTTAAGTCTATCTAAGGCGTCGTTCTGATTACCTAAGCCTTGTTAGGTTGATTAGTATGTCGTGTCTCAAGTCTCTTTAAAGCATCATTTCGATTACCACACTTAGGTCGCGTCACACGTCTCTCTAGCGCGTCGTTCCGTTTACCTAAGCAGGGTTAGGTTATATTACGCAAAGTGTGCGTGAAAAGTGACGCTAGAATAGTATGTCCAATCTCAAGTCTCTTTAACGCGTCGTGTCGATTATCTAAGCATGGTTAGGTTATATTACGCAAAGTGTGTGTTAGTATGATTCGTCTCAAGTCTCTTTAAAGCGTCGTTTCGATTACCAAGCTTTTCTCGCGTCACAAGTCTCTTTAACGCGATGTTTCGATTACCTATGCATGGTTAGGTTATATTACGCAAAGTTTGCGTGAAAAGTGACGTTAAATCAGTATGTCGCGTCTAATGTCTCTCTAACGCGTCGTTTCCATTTCCTAAGCATGGTTAGGTTATATTATGTAAAGTGTGTGTGAAACGTGACACTAGAGTATAGTATGTCGCGTCTCAAGAGTCTCTAAAGCGTCGTTCCGATTTCCTAAGAATGGTTAGGTTATATTACGCAAAGTGTGCGTAAATGGTGACGATAGATTAATATGGCGCGTCTCAAGTCTTTTTAGCGCATCATTTCGATTACCATGCTTATGTCGCATCACAAGTCTCCCTAACGCGTCGTTCCGATTACCAAAGTGTGCGTGAAAAATGACAATAGATTAGTATGTTGCGACTCAAGTCCATTTAAAGAGTCGTTCCAATTACATAAGCACGGTTAGGTTATATTACGCAAAATTTGCAGTAAAAATGACAATAGATTAGTATGTCGCGACTTAAGTCTATCTAACTCGTCGTTCTAATTACCTTAGCATATGGTTAGGTTATATTACGCAAAGTGTGCGTGAAAAGTAACAATATATTAGTATGTCGCGTCTGAAGTCTCTTTAACGCGTCGTTACGATTACCCAAGCATGGTTAGGTTATATTACGCAAAGTGTGCGTGAAAAGTGACTAGATTAGTATGTCACATATCAAGTCTATTGAACGCGTCATTCCGATTACCTATGCATGGTTAGGTTATATTACGCAAAGGGTGCGTGAAAAGTGACGCTAGATTAGTATGTCGCGTCTCAAATCTCCTTAACGCGTTGTTCCGATTACGAAAGCATGGTTAGGTTATTTACGCAAAGAGTGTGTCAAAAGTGACGCTATATTATTATGCCGCGACTCAAGTCTGTTTAATGTGTCGATCGGATTACCTAAGCATGGCTAGGTTATATTACACAAAGTGTGCGTGAAAAGTGACGCTAGATTAGTATGTCGCGTCTCAAGTCTCTTTAACGCGTCGTTCCGATTACCTAAGCATGGTTAGGTTATATTACGCAAAGTGTGCGTAAAAAATGACACTAGATTAGTATGGCGCGTCTCAAGTCTCTTTAACGCGTCGTTTTGATTACCATGCTTATGTCGCGTCACAAGTCTCTTTAACGCGTTGTTCCGATTACCTAAGCATGGTTAGGCTATATTATGCAAAGTGTGCATAAAAAATGACAATAGATTAGTATGTCGCATCTTAAGTCTATTTACGCGTCGTTCCGATTACCTAAGCATGGTTAGGTAATATTACGCAAAGTGTGCGTGAAAAATGACAGTAGATTAGTATGTCGCTGTTGGCGCAGCGGGAGGCGCGGGTCCGGATCGTATATTTCAATTCAAAATCGAAATTCCAACAATTCGTATCCTATGTCGATTCTCCAACGATTCTTGTAGTCCCGAAAGTACGGCGACCTCAAACTCGTCCACACGAGTATGCGTCCGATTGAATCCTCGCCTTGAAGTAATCCGTAAGAGTTCCTCTTGCCGAGCAGCCCTAAGCTCAAACTCTCGCCGCGATCACTACCTTGCTCGGATGTATGAAAAATGTCGCCAAGTTTTTCCCGTGATTGATGAATACTTGAACTCCTTCAAGTGCTTTCTCTCTCTACAACTTTGTAGTGAGATGTGTGTTGTGTGGTGTTATGAAATGAGCAAGGACATGCTCTATTTATAGGCTAGAGCATGCCTTAAGAATGCAACACCTTGCATGCTAGGTGTCACACACCAAGCAAAGGTGTTGCCACCACATGACACCTTTCATGTGGTGTCATCACATAGGTGACATCATATAGGTGATATCATATAGGTGATGTCATCATATGACATCACATATATGACATAGGCTTATCTCATTACATCATCACCATGACATCATCATTCCATTAGCTAATGATTAGTCATTTAAGTATCATTAATTACACTAATTAATTACTTAAACCTTTTAATCATAAAACTTGGTTAAAATATAATTAGGTTCCTACTAATTTATAACTCTTATAAATTAGTCCCTAATTAATATGGACATAATACAATTAGGTTCCTACTAATTTATAACTCTTACAAATTAGTCCTTAATTTGTACTTGTTTTTCATCTTAGATTAATTTCCGAGATATGCTAGTATCTATATGAAATCGATCTTTCGTAAACTCAATCGGTTGCACACTCTATTGTGTGTGACTAACTAGGTTCACATCTATATGGCAACGAGAGACATAAGAAACACCTTTCTTATATTAAATAATTAAATCCCATTTAATTATTAATTCTCGTAGATCGAGAGTGACGTCTAGCAACATATCACGACCCCCAAATAGAGATGAATGTTTCGATGCATTCTTTTTGAACCAATGTTCATAATTACCGTACACTCAAAATTCCCTTCATCTAAGATTCCAATCTCGACTAGTGTCACGGTTAAGTCAAACACTGTATGTCTTGATTATATGACCTCATCTCCCAGTTCTTATTCTTGATAAATATGACTTCCACTAGAAACAACTTTCTATGTAAGTCATATACACCTGCGCAGGTTTTATCATCCATCAAGAACAATTTGAGATAGCATAGAATCTTGTCTCCGTTCATCCAGAGTGATGAATCCTTTCTAGGTTAAACCCCTATCTCCATATACAACTAACTAGAGCCAACACATCCCGCGGCCCTAGCTCATGAAAGATCTAGGGTTAAGGAGTATCAAACTCTAATCACCTATATACAAGATAGTGTCACCGCAAGTCAAAGGACATATGTACAATTATGAACTAGATGATATTAAATTGACTTTAATGAATTACCATGTATAAGTCATCTAGCGTCACTTGTTCGACTCACTCAACACCTTGAGTGTCCACATGTTTATTCTGATCCCCATCAAGTAGTATGAGACTCACTACTTCCTATAATTTAGTAACTCTTTACTAATCAGGAGAATAAACAGAGGTGACGATCTTTCTGGGATAATGCAATGCCCTTATTCGCAGGACCCCATCGATCGCGAACGGTTATTTAGATCACTTGTATAATAGAATCTGTCACTCATATTCTTAACACCTTAAGAATAGATTCTACCACAATGTGATAAGGACAATACGTAATACATGAACACTTAGTTGATGAGACACTTAGTTCAAATAGAACATATATATCTTTGCCATTGGGATTAGTTCTACAAATATACACGATCAAATGGCCCTAGGGCATATACTACTAACAGTCGCATCTTAGGTCAATCTAACTCATCGATCCGATTACCTAAGCATTGTTAGGCTATATTATGCAATATGTACGTGAGAAGTGACGCTAGATTAGTATATCACGTCTCAAGTCTCTTTAACGTGTCGTTTTGATTACCATGCTTATGTCACGTCACAAGTCTCTCTAAGCATGGTTAGGTAATATTACGCACAGTGTGCGTGAAAAGTAACAATAGATTAGTATGTCGCATCTCAAGTCTCTTTAACGCGTCGTTCCGAATACCCAAGAATGGTTAGGTTATATTACGCAAAGTGTGCGAGAAACGTAATGCAAGATTAGTATGTCGCCTCTCAAGTCTCTTTAACGTGTCATTCCGGTTACCTAAGCATGGTTAGGTTATATTACGCAAGGTGTGCGTGAAAGGTGATGCTAGATTAGAATGTCCCGTCTCAAAGCTCTTTTATGCGTCGTTCCGATTTGCTAAGCATGGTTAGGTTATATTATGCAAAGTGTGAGTGAAAAGTGAAACTAGATTAGTATGGGCGTCTCAAGTCTCTCTAACGCATCATTCCGAATTCCTAAGCATGGATACGTTATATTACGCAAAGTGTGCGTGCAAAGTGACGCTAGATTAATGTGGCACGTCTAAAGTCTTTTTAACGCGTCTTTTAAATTACCATGCTTATGTCGCCTCAGAAGTCTCTCTAACACATCGTTCCGATTACCTAAGCATGGTTTGGTTATATTACCCAAAGGGTGCGTGAAAAATGACAATAGATTAGTATGTCGCGTCTCAAGTCCATTTAACGCGTCATTCCAACTACTTAAGAATGGTTAGATAATATTACACAATATGTGCGTGAAAAATGACAATAGATTAGTATGTCGCGTCTTAGGTCAATCTAACTCGTCGTTCCAATTACCTAAGCATGGTTAGGTTTTATTATGCAATGTGTACGTGAAAATTGACACTAGATTGGTATATCGCGTCTCAAGTCTCTTTAACCCGTCGTTTTGATTACCATACTTATGTCGCGTCACAAGTCTCTCTAACGGGTCGTTCCGATTACCTAACAATGGTTAGGTTATATTACGCAAAGCGTGCGTGAAAAGTACAAATAGATTAGTATGCCGCGTCTCAAGTCTCTTTAACACGTCGTTCCGATTACCCAAGAATGGTTAGGTTATATTGCGCAAAGTGTGCAAGAAAAGTAATGCTAGATTAGTATGTCGCGTCTCCAGTCTCTTTAACGCGTCGTTCCAATTACCTAAGCATGGTTACGTTATATTACGCAAGGTGTGCGTGAAAGGTGACGCTAGATTAGTATGTCGCGTCTCAAGGCTCTTCAATGCGTCGTTACGATACGTAATCATGGTTGTTATATTATGCAAAGTTTGCGTGAAAAGTGATGCTAGATTGGTATGTCGCGTCTTAAGTATCTTTAACACGTTGTTTCGATTTACTATGCTTATGTCGCGTCACAAGTCTCTCTAACGCGTCGTTCCGATTACCTTAAGCATGGTTAGATTATAGTACGCAAAGTGTGCGTGAAAAGTAACAATAGATTAGTATGTCGCGTCTGAAGTCTCTTTAACGCATCGTTACGATTACCCAAGCATGGTTAGGTTATATTACCCAAAGTGTGCGTGAAAAGTGACTAGATTAGTATGTCGCATCTCAAGTCTATTGAACGCGTCGTTCCGATTACCTAAGCATGGTTAGGTTATATTACGCAAAGGGGGCGTGAAAAGTGACGCTAGATTAGTATGTCGCGTCTCAAGTCTCTTTAACGCGTTGTTCCGATTACCTAAGCATGGTTAGGTTATTTACGCAAAGCGTGTGACAAAAGTGGCGCTATATTATTATGCTGCGTCTCAAGTCTGTTTAACGTGTCGATCGGATTATCTAAGCATGGCTAGGTTATATTACACAAAGTGTGCGTGAAAAGTGACACTAGATTAGTATGTCGCGTCTCAAGTCTCTTTAACGCGTAGTTCCGATTACCTAAGCATTATTAGGTTATATTACTCAAAGTGTGCGTTAGAAGTGACGCTAGATTAGTATGGCGCGTCTCAAGTCTCTTTAACGCGTCGTTTCGATTACCATACATATGTCGCGTCACAAGTCTCTTTAACGCGTTGTTCCGATTACCTAAGCATGGTTAGGCTATATTACACAAAGTGTGCATAAAAAATGACAATAGATTAGTATGTCGCATCTCAAGTCTATTTACGCGTCGTTCAGATCACTTTAGCATGGTTAGGTTGTGCGTGAAAAAAAACAATTGATATGTATGTGCGTCTTAAGTCTATCTAACGCGTCGTTCTGATTACCTATGCCTTGTTAGGTTATTTTACGCAAGGTGTGCGTGAAAAGTGATGCTAGATTAGTATGTCGTGTCTCAAGTCTCTTTAACGCATCATTTTGATTACCATGCTTAGGTCGCGTCACACGTCTCTCTAGCGCGTCGTTCCGTTTACCTAAGCAGGGTTAGGTTATATTACGCAAAGTGTGCGTGAAAAGTGACGCTAGAATAGTATGTCCAATCTCAAGTCTCTTTAGCGCGTCGTTTCGATTATCTAAGCATGGTTAGGTTATATTACGCAAAGTGTGTGTTAGTATGATTCGTCTCAAGTCTCTTTAAAGCCTCGTTTTGATTACCAAGCTTATCGCGCGTCACAAGTCTCTTTAACGCGTTGTTTCGATTACCTATGCATGGTTAGGTTATATTACGCAAAGTTTGCGTGAAAAGTGACGTTAAATCAGTATGTCGCGTCTAATGTCTCTCTAACGCGTCGTTTCAATTTCCTAAGCATGGTTAGGTTATATTACGTAAAGTGTGCGTGAAAAGGGACACTAGAGTATAGTATGTCGCGTCTCAAGTCTCTCTAATGCGTCGTTCCGATTTCCTAAGCATAGTTAGGTTATATTACGCAAAGTGTGTGTAAAAGGTGACGATAGATTAATATGGCGCATCTCAAGTCTTTTTAACGCGTCGTTTTGATTACCAAGCTTATGTCGAATCACAAGTCTCTCTAACGCGTCGTTTCGATTACCAAAGTGTGCGTGAAAAATGACAATAAATTAGTATGTTGCGACTCAAGTCCATTTAAAGAGTCGTTCCAATTACTTAAGCACGGCTAGGTTATATTACGCAAAGTTTGCGTGAAAAATGACAATAGATTAGTATGTCGCGACTTAAGTCAATCTAACTCGTCGTTCTGATTACCTTAGCATATGGTTAGGTTATATTACGCAAAGTGTGCGTGAAAAGTAACAATAGATTAATATGTCGCGTCTGAAGTCTCTTTAACGCGTCGTTACAATTACCCAAGAATGGTTAGGTTATATTACGCAAAGTGTGCGTGAAAAGTGACTAGATTAGTATGTCGCATCTCAAGTCTATTGAATGCGTCGTTCCGATTACGTAAGCATGGGTAGGTTATATTACGCAAAGGGTGCGTGAAAAGTGACGCTAGATTAGTATGTCGAGTCTCAAGTCTCTTTAACGCGTCGATCAGATTACCTAAGCATGGCTAGGTTATATTACACAAAGTGTGCGTGAAAAGTGACGCTAGATTAGTATGTTGCGTCTCAAGTCTCTTTAACGCGTCGTTCCGATTACCTAAGCGTGGTTAGGTTATATTACGCAAAGTGTGCGTAAAAAGTGACACTAGATTAGTATGGCGCGTCTCAAGTCTCTTTAACGCGTCGTTTCGATTACCATGCTTATGTCGCGTCATAAGTCTCTTTAACGCGTTGTTCCGATTACCTAAGCATGGTTAGGCTATATTATGCAAAGTGTGCATAAAAAATGACAATAGATTAGTATGTCGCATCTTAAGTCTATTTACGCGTCGTTCCGATTACCTAAGCATGGTTAGGTTATATTACGCAAAGGGTGCGTGAAAAGAGATGCTAGATTAGTATGTCGCGTCTCAAATATCTTTAACGCGTCGTTCCGATTACCTAAGCATGGTTAGGTTATTTACACAAAGCGTGTGTCAAAAGTGACGCTAGATTATTATGCCGGGTCTCAAGTCTGTTTAACGCGTCACAAGGCTCTTTAACGCGTTGTTCCGATTACCTAGGCATGGTTAGGCTATTTTACGCAAAGTGTGCATAAAAAATGACAATAGATTATTATGTCGCATCTCAAGTCTATTTATGCGTCGTTCAGATCACATAAGCATGGTTAGGTTGTGCGTGAAAAAAGACAATTGATATGTATGTCGCGTCTTAAGTCTATCTAAGGCGTCGTTCTGATTACCTAAGCCTTGTTAGGTTGATTAGTATGTCGTGTCTCAAGTCTCTTTAAAGCATCATTTTGATTACCACACTTAGGTCGCGTCACACGTCTCTCTAGCGCGTCGTTCCGTTTACCTAAGCAGGGTTAGGTTATATTACGCAAAGTGTGCGTGAAAAGGGACGCTAGAATAGTATGTCCAATCTCAAGTGTCTTTAACGCGTCGTGTCGATTATCTAAGCATGGTTAGGTTATATTACGCAAAGTGTGTGTTAGTATGATTCGTCTCAAGTCTCTTTAAAGCGTCGTTTCGATTACCAAGCTTTTCTCGCGTCACAAGTCTCTTTAACGCGATGTTTCGATTACCTATGCATGGTTAGGTTATATTACGCAAAGTTTGCGTGAAAAGTGACGTTAAATCAGTATGTCGCGTCTAATGTCTCTCTAACGCGTCGTTTCAATTTCCTAAGCATGGTTAGGTTATATTATGTAAAGTGTGCGTGAAAAGGGACACTAGAGTATAGTATGTCGCGTCTCAAGTCCCTCTAATGCGTCGTTCCGATTTCCTAAGCATAGTTAGGTTATATTACGCAAAGTGTGTGTAAAAGGTGACGATAGATTAATATGGCGCATCTCAAGTCTTTTTAACGCGTCGTTTCGATTACCAAGCTTATGTCGCATCACAAGTCTCTCTAACGCGTCGTTCCGATTACAAAAGTGTGCGTGAAAAATGACAATAAATTAGTATGTTGCGACTCAAGTCCATTTAAAGAGTCGTTCCAATTACTTAAGCACGGCTAGGTTATATTACGCAAAGTTTGCGTGAAAAATGACAATAGATTAGTATGTCGCGACTTAAGTCTATCTAACTCGTCGTTCTGATTACCTTAGCATATGGTTAGGTTATATTACGCAAAGTGTGCGTGAAAAGTAACAATAGATTAATATGTCGCGTCTGAAGTCTCTTTAACGCGTCGTTACAATTACCCAAGAATGGTTAGGTTATATTACGCAAAGTGTGCGTGAAAAGTGACTAGATTAGTATGTCGCATCTCAAGTCTATTGAATGCGTCGTTTCGATTACGTAAGCATGGGTAGGTTATATTACGCAAAGGGTGCGTGAAAAGTGACGCTAGATTAGTATGTCGCGTCTCAAGTCTCTTTAACGCGTCGATCAGATTACCTAAGCATGGCTAGGTTATATTACACAAAGTGTGCGTGAAAAGTGACGCTAGATTAGTATGTTGCGTCTCAAGTCTCTTTAACGCGTCGTTCCGATTACCTAAGCGTGGTTAGGTTATATTACGCAAAGTGTGCATAAAAGGTGACACTAGATTAGTATGGCGCGTCTCAAGTCTCTTTAACGCGTCGTTTCGATTACCATGCTTATGTCGCGTCATAAGTCTCTTTAACGCGTTGTTCCGATTACCTAAGCATGGTTAGGCTATATTATGCAAAGTGTGCATAAAAAATGACAATAGATTAGTATGTCGCATCTTAAGTCTATTTACGCGTCGTTCAGATTACCTAAGCATGGTTAGGTTATATTACGCAAAGGGTGCGTGAAAAGAGATGCTAGATTAGTATGTCGCGTCTCAAATCTCTTTAACGCGTCGTTCCGATTACCTAAGCATGGTTAGGTTATTTACACAAAGCGTGTGTCAAAAGTGACGCTAGATTATTATGCCGGGTCTCAAGTCTGTTTAACGCGTCGATCAGATTACCTAAGCATGGCTAGGTTATATTAATCAAATGGGGCGTGAAAAGTGACGCTAGATTAGTATGTCGCGTCTCAAGTCTCTTTAACGCGTCGTTCTGATTACCTAAGCATTTTTAGGTTATATTACGCGAAGTGTGCGTAAAAAGTGACGCTAGATTAGTATGGCGTGCCTCAAGTCTCTTTAACGCGTCGTTTCGATTACCATGCGTATGTGACGTCACAAGTCTCTTTAACGCGTTGTTCCAATTACCTAAGCATGGTTAGGTTATATTATGCAAAGTGTGCATAAAAAATGACAATAGATTAGTATGTCGCGTCTCAAGTCTATTTACGCGTCGTTCAGATTACTTAAGCATGGTTAGGTTGTGCGTGAATAAAGAAAATAGATAAGTATGTCGCGTCTTAAGTCTATCTAACGCGTTGTCTGATTACCTAAGCCTTGTTAGGTTATTTTACGCAAGGTGTGCGTGAAAAGTGACGCTAGATTAGTATGTCGTGTCTCCAGTCTCTTTAACGCATCATTTCGATGACCATGCTTAGGTCGCGTCACACGTCTCTCTAACGCGTCGTCCCGTGTACCTAAGCAGGGTTAGGTTATATTACGCAAAGTGTGCGTGAAAAGTGACGCTAGAATAGTATGTCCAATCTCAAGTCTCTTTAACGCGTCGTTTCGATTATCTAAGCATGGTTAGGTTATATTACGCAAAGTGTGTGTTAGTATGATTCGTCTCAAGTCTCTTTAAAGCGTCGTTTCGATTACCATTCTTATCTCGCGTCACAAGTCTCTTTAACGCGTTGTTCCGATAACCTATTCATGGTTAGGTTATATTACGCAAAGTTTCCTTGAAAAGTGACGTTAAATCAGTATGTCGCGTCTAATGTCTCTCTAACGCGTCGTTTCAATTTCCTAAGCATGGTTAGGTTATATTACGTAAAGAGTGCGTAAAAAGTGACACTAGAGTATAGTATGTCGCGTCTCAAGTCTCTCTAACGCGTCGTTCCGATTTCCTAAGCATGGTTAGGCTATATTACGCAAAGTGTGCGTAAAATGTGACGCTAGATTAATATGGCGCGTCTCAAGTCTTTCTAATGAGTCGTTTCGATTACCATGCATATGTCGCATCACAAATCTCTCTAACGCGTCGTTCCAATAACCAAAGTGTGCGTGAAAAATGAAAATAGATTAGTATGTTGCGACTCAAGTCCATTTAAAGAGTCCTTCCAATTATTTAAGCATGGTTAGGTTATATTACGCAAAGTTTGCGTGAAAAATGACAATAGATGAGCATGTCGCGACTTAAGTCTATCTAACTCGTCGTTCCGATTACCTTAGCATGGTTAGGTTATATTACGGAAAGTGTGCGTGAAAAGTAACAATAGATTAGTATGTCGCGTTTGAAGTCTCTTTAACGCGTCGTTACAATTACCCAAGCATGGTTAGGTTATATTACGCAAAGTGTGCGTGAAAAGTGACTAGATTAGTATGTCTCGTATCTCAAGTCTATTGAACGCGTCGTTCCGATTACCTAAGCATGGTTAGGTTATAATACGCAAAGGGTGCGTGAAAAGTGACGCTAGATTAGTTTTTAACGCGTTGTTCCGATTACCTAAGCATGGTTAGGTTATTTACGCAAAGCGTGTGTCAAAAGTGACGCTAGATTATTATGTCCCGTCTCAAGTCTGTCTAACGTGTCGATCGGATGACCTAAGCATGGCTAGGTTATATTACATAAAGTGTGCGTGAAAAGTGATGCTAGATTAGTATGTCGCGTCTCAAGTCTCTTTAACGCGTCGTTCCGATTACCTAAGCATGGTAGGTTATATTACGCAAAGTGTGCGTAAAAAGTGACGCTATATTAGTATGGCGCGTCTCAAGTCTCTTTAACGCGTCGTTTCGATTACCATGCTTGTGTCGCGTCACAAGGCTCTTTAACGCGTTGTTCCGATTACATAGGCATGGTTAGGCTATTTTACGCAAAGTGTGCATAAAAAATGATAATAGATTAGTATGTCGCATCTCAAGTCTATTTACGCGTCATTCAGATTACTTAAGCATGGTTAGGTTGTGCGTGAAAAAAGACAATTGATATATGTGTCGCGTCTTAAGTCTATCTAACGCGTCGTTCTGATTACCTAAGCCTTGTTAGGTTATTTTACACAAGGTGTCCGTGAAAACTGACGCTAGATTAGTATGTCGTGTCTCAAGTCTCTTTAGCGCATCATTTTGATTACCATGCTTAGGTCGCGTCACACGTCTCTCTAACGTGTTGTTCCATTTAACTAAGCAGGGTTAGGTTATATTTCGCAAAGTGTGCGTGAAAAGTAACGCTAGAATAGTATGTGCAATCTCAAGTCTCTTTAACGCGTCGTTTCAATTATCTAATCATGGTGTGGTTATATTACGCAAAGTGTGTGTTAGTATGATTCGTCTCAAGTCTCTTTAAAGCGTCGTTTCAATTACTATGCTTATCTCGCGTCACAACTCTCTTTAACGCGTTGTTCCGATTACCTATGCATGGTTAGGTTATATTGCGCAAAGTTTGCGTGAAAAGTGACGTTAAATCAGTATGTCGCGTCTAATGTCTCTCTAATGTGTCGTTTCAATTTCCTAAGCATGGTTAGGTTATATTACGTAAAGTGTGCGTAAAAAGTGACGCTAGATAAATATGCAGCGTCTTATGTATCTTTAACGCGTCGTTTCGATTACCATGCTTATGTCGCATCACAAGTCTCTCTAACGAGAAAAATGACAAAAGATTAGTATGTTGCGACTCAAGTCCATTTATAGAGTCGTTCCAATTGCTTATGCATGGTTAGGTAATATTACGCAAAGTGTGCGTGAAAAATGACGGTAGATTAATATGTCGCATCTTAGGTCAATCTAACTCATCGATCCGATTACCTAAGCATTGTTAGGCTATATTATGCAATGTGTACGTGAAAAGTGACGCTAGATTAGTATATAGCGTCTCAAGTCTCTTTAACGCGTTGTTTTGATTACCATGCTTATCTCGCGTCACAAGTCTCTCTAACGGGTCGTTCCGATTACCTAAGAATGGTTAGGTTATATTACGCACAGTGTGCGTGAAAAGTAACAATAGATTAGTATGTCGCATCTCAAGTCTCTTTAACGCGTCGTTCCGATTACCCAAGAATGGTTAGGTTATATTACGCAAAGTGTGCGAGAAAAGTAATGCTAGATTAGTATGTCGCCTCTCAAGTCTCTTTAAAGTGTCGTTCCGATTACCTAAGCATGGTTAGGTTATATTACGCAAGGTGTGCGTGAAAGGTGATGCTAGATTAGAATGTCCCGTCTCAAGGCTCTTTTATTCGTCATTCCGATTTCCTAAGCATGGTTAGTTATATTATGCAAAGTGTGAGTGAAGTGAAACTAGATTAGTATGAGCTTCTCAAGTCTCTGTAACGCGTCATTCCGATTTCCTAAGCATGGTTACATTATATTACGCAAAGTGTGCGTACAAAGTGACGCTAGATTAATATGGCGCGTCTAAATTCTTTTTAACTCGTCTTTTCAATTACCATGCTTATGTCGCGTTAGAAGTCTCTGTAACACATCGTTCGGATTACCTAAGCAAGGTTTGGTTAAATTACCCAAAGGGTGCGTGAAAAATGACAATAGATTAGTATGTCGCGTCTCAAGTGCATTTAACGCGTCATTCCAACTACTTAAGCATGGTTAGGTAATATTACCTAACCATGGTTAGGTAATCGGAACGACGCGTGCAAGAGACTTAAGACGCGACATACTAATCTAGCGTCACTTTTTACGCGCACTTTGCGTAATATAACCTAACCATGCTTAGGTAGTTGGAACGACGCGTTAGAGAGACTTATGACACGAAATAAGCATGGTAATCGAAACAACGCGTCAAAGATACTTGAGACGTGCCATACTAATCTAGCTTCACTTTTTACGCACACTTTGTGAAATATAACCTAACCATGCTTAGGTAATCGAACGACGCGTTAAAGAGACTTGAGACGCGAGATACTAATCTAGCGTCAATTTTCACGCACACTTTTCTTATTATAACCTAACCATGCTTAGATAATCGGAACGACGCGTTAGAGAGACTTGTGACTCGACATACTAATCTAGCGTGACTTTTCACGCACACTTTGCGTAATATTAGCTAACCATGCTTAGGTAATCGGAACGACGCGTTAAAGAGACTTGGCACACGACATACTAATCTAGCGGCACTTTTAACGCACGCTTTGCATAATATAATCTAACCATGCTTAGGAAATCGGAACGACACATTATAGATAGTTGAGACGCGACTTACTTATCTTCTGCCATTTTTTACACACTATTTGCTTAATATACCCTAACCATGCTTAGGTAATAAGAACGACACGTTAGAGAGACTTGTGACGCGACACAAGGATTGTAATCGAAACGACGCGTGAAAGAGACTTAAGACGCGCCATACTAATCTAGCGTCACTTTTTACGCACACTTTGCATAATAGAACATAACCATGCTTAGATAATCGGAATGACGCGTTAAAGAGAGTTGAGAGGCGACATACCAATGTAGCGTCGCTTGTCACGCACACTTTGCGTAATATGACCTAATTAGAACGACACTTTAAAGAGAATTGAGACGCGACATACTTATCTAGCGTAAATTTTCACGCACATTTTTCATAATATAACCTAACCATCCTTAGATAATCAGAACGACTCGTTAAAGAGACTTGAGACGCGACATACTAATCTAGCGTTACTTTTCATGCACACTTTGCGTAATATAACTTAACCATACTTATGTAGTCAGAACGACGCGTTAGAGAGACTTGTGACGCGACATATTAATCAATTGTCACTTTTCACGCACATTTTACGTAATATAACCTAACCATGCTTAGGTAATCGGAATGACGCCTAAGAGAGACTTGTGATACGACATACTTATTTAGCGTCACTATTCAGGCACTCTTTGCGTAATTGACTTAACCATGCTTAGGTAATCGGAACGGCGCGTTAAAGAGACTTGGGACAAAACATACTAATCAATTGTCATTTTTCACGAACGCTTTGCGCCTAACCATGCTTAGGTAATCAGATGCGTTAGAGAGACTTGTGATGCGATATAAGCATGGTAATCGATACGACGCGATAGAGAGACTTAAGACATGACATACTTATCTAGCGGCACTTTTCACGCAAACTTTGCGTAATATAACCTAGTCATGCTTAGGTAATTGGAACGACGCGATAGAGAGACTTGAGGCGCGACATACTAATCTAGCGTCACTTTTCATGCACACTTTGCATAATATAACCTAACCATGCTTAAGTAATCAGAACAACGCGTTAAAGAGACTTGAGACGCGACATACTAATCTAGCGTCACTTTTCACTTTGCATAAAATAACCTAACCATGCTTAGGTAATCGGAACGACGCGTTCAAGAGACTTGTGACGCTATTGTGACTTTTCACGCACACTTTGTATAATATAACCTAACTTTGCTTGGGTAATCAGAACGATGCGTTAGAGAGACTTATGAAGCAACATGTTAATCTAGCGTCACTTTTCACGCATACTATAACTTTTACCATGCTTAGGTAATAAAAATGACGCATTAAAGAAACTTAAGACGCAACATACTAATCTAGCATCACTTTTCACGCACATGTTGCGTAATATAACCTAACCATGCTTAGGTAATCGGAACGACGCGTTAAAGAGACTTGAGACGCGACATAGTAATCTAGCTTCCCTTTTCACGCACATTTTGCATAATATAACCTAACCAAGCTTAGGTAATCGGAACGACGCGTTAAAGTGACTTGAGATGCGACATACTAATCTAGCGTCACTTTTCATGCACACTTTGCGTAAAATAACCTAACCATGCTTAGGTAATCGAAAAGACGCGATAAAGAGACTTGAGACATGACATACTAATCTTTTGTGACTTTTCACGCACACTTTGCGTAATATTAACCTAACCATGCTTAGGTAATCGGAACGATGTGTTAGAGAAACTTGTGACGCGGCATAAGCATGGTAATCGAACTGACGCGTTAGAGAGACTTAAGACGCGCCATACTAATCTAGCAAAACGTTTAAAGCGCACTTGGTGTAATATACCCTAACCATGCTTAGGTAATTGGAACGACGCGTTAAAGAGACTTGAGATACGACATACTAATCTAGTCACGCACTCTTTGCGTAATATAGCCTAACCATGCTTAGATAATCGGAATGACGCGTTAAAGAGACTTGAGACACGACATACTAATCTATTGTTACTTTTCATGCACACTTCGCGTAATATAACCTAACCAAGCATAGGTATTCGGAACGACACTTTAGAGAAACTTGTGACGCGACATAAGCATGGCAATCGAAACGACGCGATAAAGAGACTTGAGACACGACATACTTATCTAGCGTCACTTTTATCGCACACTTTGCGTAAAATAACCTAACCATACATAGGTAATTGGAACGACGCCTTAAAGAGACTAAAGATGTGACATACTAATCTATTGTCACTTTTCACGCACATTTTTTTTAATATAACCTACTATACTTAAGTAATTGGAACGACGCGTTAAAGTGACTTGAGAGGCGACATACTAATAATCTATTGTCACTTCTCATACACACTTTGCGTAATATAACCAAACAATGCTTAGGTAACCGAAACGACACGCTAAAGAATCTTGAGACGCGACATACAAATTTAGCGTCACTTTTCACGCACACTTGCGTAACATAACCTAACCATACTTAGGTAATCGGAACGACGCATTATAGAGAATTGAGACGCGGCATACTATTTTAGCGTCACTTTTCCCGCACACTTTGAGTAATAACCTAACCATGCTTAGGTAATTAGATCGACGTGTTAGAGAGACTTGAGACGCGACATAAACATGGTTATCAAAACGACGCGTTACAGATTCTTGAGACCCGACATACTAATCTAGCGTCACTTTTCATGCACACGTTGTGTAATATAACCAAAACATGCTTAACAAATCGGAACGACGCGTTAAAGAGACTTGAGATAAGACATACTAATCTAGCGTCACTTTTCACGCACACTTTGCGTAAATGATTAGGTAATGGAACGATGCGTTAGAGAGACTTGTGACGCGACATACTAATGTGGCGTCACTTTTCACGCACACTTTGCATAATAAAACCTTCAGGTAATCGAAATGACGTGTTAAAGAGACTTGTGATGCGACATACTAATCTATCGGCACTTTTAACGCACACTTGGGTTAATATAACCTAACCATACTTAGGTAATCGGAACGACGCGTTAAAGAGACTTGAGATACGACATACTAATATTGCGTCGCTCTTCACGCACACTTTGCGTAATATAACCTAACCATGCTTAGGTAATCGGAACGACGTGTTAAACAGACTTAAGATGCGACATACTAATCTAGCGTCACTTTTCAAGCACGCTTTGCGTAATATAAACTAACCATGCTTAGGTAATTTAAAGAGACCTGCGACGCAACTTACTAATCTATTGTTACTTGGCAAGCACGTTTGCGTATTATAACCTAACCATGCTTTGGTAATCGGAACGATGCGTTAGAGAGACTTGTGACGCGACATGAGCATTGTAATTGAAACGATGCGTTAAAGAGACTTGAGACACGACATACTTATCTAGCGTCACTTTTCATGCAAACTTTGCGTAATATAACCTAACCATGCTTAGGTAATCAGATAAAATCGTTGAAGAGAATTGAGACGCGACAAACTAATCTAGCGTCACTTTTCAAGAACACTTTGCGTAATATAACCTAACCATGCTTAGGTAATTTGAAAGATGCAATAAAGAGACTTGAGACGCGACAAACTAATCTAGCGTCACTTTTCACGCACACTCTGCGTAATATAGCCTAACCATGCTATGGTAATCGAAACGACGTGTTAAAGATACTTGAGAAGTGCCGTATTGATCTTGCATCACTTTTCACGCACACTTTGCATAATAAAACATAACCATGCTTAGGTAATCGGAACGACGCGTTAAATAGACTTGAGACGCGACAAACTAATCTATTATCATTATTCGCGCACACTTTGCGTAATATAACCTAACCATGCTTAGGTAATCGAAACGATGCGTTAGAGTGACTTGTGACGGGACATAAGAATGATAATCGAAACGACACGTTAAAGAGACCAGAGACGCGACTTACTAATCTAGTGTCACTTTTCGCGCACACTTTGCGTAATAAAACCGAACCATGCTTAGGTAATCGGAATGACGCGTTAAATAGACTTGAGACGCGACATACTAATCAATTGTCATTTTTCACGCACACTTTTCGTAATTTAACCTAACCATACTTAGGTAATCGGGACGACGCATTAGAGAGGTTTGAGACGCGCCATATTAATCTAGCGTCACTTTTTGCGCACACTTTGCGTAGTATAACCTAACCATGCTTAGGTAATCGAGACGACGCGTTTAAGAGACTTGAGACATGAAA
Source organism: Mercurialis annua (assembly GCF_937616625.2). Lineage (NCBI taxonomy): Eukaryota > Viridiplantae > Streptophyta > Magnoliopsida > Malpighiales > Euphorbiaceae > Mercurialis > Mercurialis annua. The sequence continues at coordinate 26,348,575 of NC_065576.1, forward strand.
TACTAATCTAGTGTCACTTTTCACGCACACTTTGCGTAATAAAACTTAACCATGCTTAGGTAATCGGAACGACGCGTTAAATAGGCTTTAGATGCGACACACTAATCCTTTGTTACTTTTCACGCACACTTTGTGTAATATAACCTAACCAAAGAGACTTGAGACGCGACATACTAATCTAGCATTACTTTTCACGCACACTTTTTGTAATATAACCTAACCATGCTTAGTTAATCGGAAAAACGCGCTAGAGAGAATTAAGACGCGACATACTAATCCAGCGTCACTTTTCACGCACAATTGGCATAATACAACCTAACCATGCTTAGGTAATCGGAACGACGCGTTAAATAGAAGTTGAGATGCGACATACTAATATATTATCATTTTCACGCACACTTTGCGCAGTATAATCTAACCAAGCTTAGGTAATCGGAACAACGCGTTAGAGAATTGTGACGCGACATACTAATCTTGCGTCACTTTTCACGCACACTTTGCGTAATATAACCTAACCATGCTTAGGTTATCGGAACGACGTGTTAAGACGCGACTTACTAATCTATTATCATTTTTCACGCACACTTTGCGTAATATAAACTAACCATGCTCAGGTAATCGGTACGACGCGTTAAAGAGAATGGAGACGCGACATACTAATCTAGCGTCATTTTTTACGCACACTTGACGTAATATAACCTAACAATGCTTAGGTAATTGGAACGACGCGTTAAATAGGCTTGAGACGCGACATACTAATCTATTATTATTTTTAACGCACACTTTGCGTAATATAACCTAACCATGCTTAGGTAATCGAAACGACGCGTTAAAGAGACTTGAGAAACGGCATACTAATATAGCGTCATTTTTTGCGTAATATATAACCTTAACCATGTTACAGAGACTTGAGATGCGACAAACTAATCTAGTGCCACTTTTTAGGCACAATTTGCGTAATATAACCTAACATACTTAGGAAATTAGAACGACGGGTTAGAGAGACTTGAGATGCGACATACAAATCTATTGTTATTTTTCACGCATACTTGGCGTAATATAACCTAACCATGCTTAGGTGATTGGAACCACGCGTTAAATAGACTTGAGACGCGACATACTAATCTATTGTCATTTTTCACGCACACTTTGCGTAATATAACCTAACCATGATTAGGTAATTGGAACGACGAGCTAAATAGACTTCAGACACGACATACAAATGTATTGTTACTTTTCACGCACAATTTTCTAAAAAAAAAACTAACCATGCTTAGGTAATCGGTACAACGCGTTAAAGAAAATTAAGACGCGACATATTAATCTAGCGTCACTTTTCACGCACACTTGGCGTAATACAGCCTAACCATGCTTAGGTAATCGGAACGACGCGTTAAATAAACTTGAGACGCGACATACTAATCTATTATCATTTTTTACGCACACTTTGCGCAATATAACCTAACCATTCTTAGGTAATCGAAACAACGCGTTAGAGAATTGTGACGCGACATACTAATCTAGCGTTACTTTTCACGCACACTTTGTGTAATATAACCTAACCATGGTTAGGTAATAGGAACGACGCGTTAAATAGACTTGAGACGCGACATAATAATCTATTGTCATTTTTAACGCACACTTTGCGTAATATAACCTAACCATGCTTAGGTAATCGGTACAACGCGCTAAAGAGAATGGAGACACGACATACTAATCTAGCGTCACTTTTCACGCACACTTGGCGTAATATAACCTAACCATGCTTAGGTAATCGGAACAACGTGTTAAATATACTTGAGACGCGACATAATTATCCATTATCACTTTTAACGCACACTTTGCATAATATAACCTAACCATGCTTAGGCAATTTAAATGACGCGTTAAAGAGACTTGAGAAACAGCATACTAATCTAGCGTCACTTTATAGGTAATATAACCTAACCATGCTTAGGTAATTGGAACGACGCGTTAAAGAGACATGAGAAGCGACTTACTAATCTTGCGTCACTTTTCAGGCACACTTTGCATAATATAACCTAACATGCTCAGGAAATTGGAACGACGCATTAGAGAGACTTGAGATGCGACATACTAATCTATTGTTACTTTTCACGCATACTTGGCGTAATATAACCTAACCATTCTTAGGTGATCGGAACGATTCGTTAAATAGACTTGAGACGCGACATACTAATCTATTGTCATTTTTCATACGCACTTTGCGTAATATAACCTAACCATTTTTAGGTAATCAGAACAATGCGTAAGAGAGAATTGTGACGCGAAACAAGCATGGTAATCGAAATGACGCATTAAAGAGACTTGAGACGCGACATACAAATCTAGCATCACTTTTCACACGCACTTTGTGTAATATATTACCTAACAATGCTTAGGTAATTTGAACGACGCGTTAAAGAGAATTGAGACGCGACATACTAATCTAGCGTCACTTATTACACAGTTTACGTAATATAACCACACCATGCTTAGGTAATCGGAACAACGCGCCAAAGAGAATTGAGACGCAACATACTAATCTAGCGTCATTTATTACGACGCTTTGCGTCATAAACTAACCATGCTTAGGTAATCGGACGCGACATACTCTAGCATTACTTTTATCGCACACTTTGCGTAATATAACCTACCCATTAATAGGTAATCGGAACGACGCGTTAAATCGACTTGAGACATGACATACATTACTATTTATACTTTTCATGCACACTTTGCGTAATATAACCTAACAATTCTTAGGTAATCATAACGGCGGGTTAGAGAGACTTGTGATGCGAAATAACCATGGTAATCAAAACGACGCGTTAAAGAGACTTGAGATGCGACATAATCTATCGTCACTTTTGAAGCACACATTGCGTAATATAACCTAACCATGCTTAGGTAATCGGAACGACGCGTTAAAGAGCCTTGAGACGGGACATACTAATCTAGCGTCACTTTTCACGCAAACCTTGCGTAATATGACCTAACCATGTTTAGGTAATCGGAACGAAGCGTTAAAGAGACTTGAGACGCGACATAATAATCTAGCGTCACTTTTCACGCACACTTTGCGTAATATAACCTGACCATGCTTAGGAAATCGGAACAACGGGTTAAAGAGAAATGAGATGCGACATACTAATCTATCGTCACTTTTCACGCACAATTTGCGTAATATAACCTAACCATGCTTAGGTAATCGGAAAGACGCGTTAACTCGACTTGAGACGCGACATACTAATCTATTGCTACTTTTCACGCACACTTTGCGTAATATAACCTAACCATGCTTAGATAATCAGAACAACACGTTAGAGAGACTTGTGACGCGACATAAGCATGGTAATCAAAACGACGAGTTTAAGAGACTTGAGACGCGACATACTAATCTTGCAACACTTTTCACGCGCACTTTGTGTAAAATAACCTAACCCTTCTTAGGTCATCGGAACGACGCGTTCGAGAGACTTGAGACACGACATACTAATCTAACGTCACTTTTCACGCACACTTTTGTAATATAAGTTAACCGTGCTTAGGTAATTGTAACGACACGTTAAAGAGACTTGTGACGCGAAACAAGCATGGTAATCGAAACGACGCATTGAAGAGACTTGAGAGGTGACATACTAAATCTAGCGTAATTTTTGACACATACTTTGCGTAATATAACCAAAACAAGCTTAGGTAATTTGAACGACGCGCTAGATAGACTTGAGACGCGACATACTAATCTATTGTCATTTTTACGCACAATTTGCGTAATACAACCTAACCATTCTTAGTCATCGGAACGACGCGTTAAATAGACTTGAGACGTGACATACTAATCTATTGTCATTTTTCACGCACACTTTGCGTAATATAACCTAACCATGCTTAGTTAATCGGAACGACAAGTTAGAGAGACTTGTGGCGCGACATAAGCATGGTAATCGAAACGACGCGTTAAAGATACTTGAGACGCGTAATACTAATCTAGCGTCACTTTTCATGCACACTTTGTGTAATATAACCTAACCATGCTTAGGTAATCGGAACGACACGTTAAAGAGACTTGAGACGCGACATACTAATCTGGCATCACTTTTCACGCACTCTTTACTTTATATAACCTAAGCATGCTTAGGTAATCGGAACAACGCGTTAAATAGACTTGATATGCAACATACTAATCTATTGTTACTTTTCACGCACGCTTTACGTAATATAACCTAACCATGCTTAGGTAATAGGAAACACGCGTAAAAGAGCCTTGAGACGGGACATATTAATCTAGCGTCACTTTTCACGCAAACCGTGCGTAATATAACCTAACCATGTTTAGGTAATTGGAACGAAGCGTTAAAGAGACTTGAGACGCGACATACTAATCTAGCGTCACTTTTCACGCACACTTTGTATAATATAACCTAACAATGCTTAGGTAATCAGAACGACGCGTTAAAGAGATTTGAGACGCGACATACTAATCTAGCGTCACTTTTCACACACTCGTTGCGTAATATAACCTAACCATGCTTAGGAAATCGGAACAACGGGTTAAAGAGAAATGAGATGCGACATACTAATCTATCGTCACTTTTCACGCACAATTTGCATAATATAACCTAACCATGCTTAGGTAATCGGAAAGACGCGTTAACTCGACTTGAGACGCGACATACTAATCTATTGCTACTTTTCACGCACACTTTGCGTAATATAACCTAACCATTCTTAGGTAATCATAACAACACGTTAGAGAGACTTCTGACGCGACATAAGCATGGTAATCAAAACGACGAGTTTATGAGACTTGAGACGCGACATACTAATCTTGCAACACTTTTCACGCGCACTTTGTGTAAAATAACCTAACCCTGCTTAGGTCATCGGAACGACGTGTTCGAGAGACTTGAGACACAACATACTAATCCAATGTCACTTTTCACGCACACTTTTGTAATATAAGTTAACCGTGCTTAGGTAATTGTAACGACGCGTTAAAGAGACTTGTGACGCGAAACAAGCATGGTAATCGAAACGACGCGTTGAAGAGACTTGAGAGGTGACATACTAAATCTAGCGTCATTTTTGACACATACTTTGCGTAATATAACCAAAACAAGCTTAGGTAATTTGAACGACGCGTTAGATAGACTTGAGACGCGACATACTAATCTATTGTCATTTTTACGCACAATTTGCGTAGTACAACCTAACCATTCTTAGCCATCGGAACGACGCGTTAAATAGACTTGAGACGTGACATACTAATCTATTGTCATTTTTCACGCACACTTTACGTAATATAACCTAACCATGCTTAGTTAATCGGAACGACAAGTTAGAGAGACTTGTGGCGCGACATAAGCATGGTAATCGAAACGACGCGTTAAAGATACTTGAGACGCGTAATACTAATCTAGCGTCACTTTTCATGCACACTTTGTGTAATATAACCTAACCATGCTTAGGTAATCAGAACGACACGTTAAAGAGACTTCAGACGCGACATACTAATCTGGCATCACTTTTCACGCACTCTTTACTTTATATAACCTAAGCATGCTTAGGTAATCGGAACAACACGTTAAAGAGACTTGATATGCGACATACTAATCTATTGTTACTTTTCACGCACGCTTTACGTAATATAACCTAACCATGCTTAGGTAATAGGAACAACGCGTAAAAGAGCCTTGAGACGGGACATATTAATCTAGCGTCACTTTTCACGTAAACCTTGCGTAATATAACCTAACCATGTTGAGGTAATCGGAACGAAGCGTTAAAGACACTTGAGACGCGACATACTAAACTAGCGTCACTTTTCACGCACACTTTGTATAATATAACCTAACAATGCTTAGGTAATCAGAACGATGCGTTAAAGAGATTTGAAACGCGACATACTAATCTAGCGTCACTTTTCACGCACTCGTTGCGTAATATAACCTAACCATGCTTAGGAAATCGGAACAACGGGTTAAAGAGAAATGAGATGCGACATACTAATCTATCGTCACTTTTCACGCACAATTTGCGTAATATAACCTAACCATGCTTAGATAATCAGAACAACACGTTAGAGAGACTTGTGACGCGACATAAGCATGGTAATCAAAACGACGAGTTTAAGAGACTTGAGACGCGACATACTAATCTTGCAACACTTTTCACGCGCACTTTGTGTAAAATAACCTAACCCTTCTTAGGTAATCGGAACGACACGTAAAAGAGACTTGAGACGCGACATACTAATCTGGCATCACTTTTCACGCACTCTTTACTTTATATAACCTTAGCATGCTTAGGTAATCGGAACAACGCGTTAAAGAGACTTGATATGCAACATACTAATCTATTGTTACTTTTCATGCACGCTTTACGTAATATAACCTAACCATGCTTAGGTAATAGGAAACACGCGTAAAAGAGCCTTGAGACGGGACATACTAATCTAGCGTCACTTTTCACGCACACTTTGTATAATATAACCTAACCATGCTTAGATAATCGGAACGACGTGTTAAATAGACTTGACACGCGACATAATAATCCATTTTCATTTTTCACGCACACTATGCGTAATATATAACCTAACCATGCTTAGGTAATCGGAACAACGCGTTAGAGAGAATTGAGACGCGACATAGTAATCTAGTGTCACTTTTCACGTACACTTTGCGTAATATAACCTAACGCCTAGGAAATCGGAACAACGCGTTAGAGAACTTAAGACGCGACATACTAATTTAACGTCACCTTTTACGCACACTTTGCGTAATATATCCTGACCATGTTTAGGAGATCGTAACAACGCGCTAAAGAGACTTGAGATGCGATATACTAATCTAGCGTCACTCATTACACACACTTCGCGTAATATAACATAACCATGGTTAGGTAAATCGGAACAACGCGTTAAAGATTATTTAGACGCGACATACTAATTTAGTGTCACTTTTCAAGCACACTTTGCGTAATATAACCTAACCATGCTTAGGTAATCGGAACGAGGCGTTAGATAGACTTGATACGCGACATGCTAATCAATTGTCATTTTTCACGAACACTTTGCGTAATATAACCTAACCGTGCTTAGGTAATCGGAAAGACAAGTTAGAGAGACTTGTGACGGGAAATAAGCATGGTAATCGAAACAACGCATTAAAGAGACTTGAAACTCGCCATGCTGATCTAGCGTCACTTTAAACGCACAGTTTGCGTAATATAACCTAACCATGCTTAGGAAATTGGAACAACGCGCTTGAGAACTAGGGACGCGACATACTAATCCAGCGCCTCTTTTCACGCACTCTTTGCTTAATAACTAACCATGCTTAGGTAACTGTAACGACGCATTAACGAGACTTATGACGCGAGATAAGCATGATAATTGAAACGACGCGTTAAAGAGACTTGAGATGCGACATACTAATCTGGCGTCACATTTCACGCACACTTTGCGTAATATTACCTAACCATGCTTATGTAATCGGAAAGACGCGTTAGATAGACTTGAGACGCGACATACTAATCCACTGTCATTTTTCACGCACATTTTGCGCAATACAACATAACCATGCTTAGGTAATCAGAACGACACGATAAATAGACTTGAGACGCGACATACTAATCAAACATAACTTTTCACGCACTCTTTGCGTAATATAACCTAACCATGATTAGGTAATCGGAACGAAACGTTAGAGAGACTTAAGAGGCGACATTCTAATCTATTGTTACTTTTCACGCACACTTTGCGTAATATAACCTAACCATGCTTAGGTAATCGGAACGACCAATAGAGAGACTTGTGACGTGACATAAGCATGGTAATCGAAATGACGCGTTAAAGAGACTTGAGACGCGTAATACTAATCTAGCGTCATTTTTTACGCACACTTTGCGTAATATTAGCTAACCATGCTTAGGAAATTGGAACGACTCGTTAGAGAGACTTGATACGCGATATACTAATCTAGCATCATTTTTCACGCACATTTTGCGTAATATAACCTAAGCATGCTTAGGTAGTTGGAAAAACGTGTTAGAGAGACTTGAGACGCGTCGTACTAATCTAGTGTCACTTTTTCACATACTTTGTGTAATATAATCTAACCATGATTAGGTAATCGGAACGATGCGTTAGAGAGACTTGTGACGCGACTTATTAATCTAGCATCACTTTTCACGCACACTTTGCGTAATATAACCTAACCATGCTTAGTTTATCGGAACGACGAGTTAAACTGACTTGAGACGCGACATGCTAATCTAGTGTCACTTTTCACGCACACTTTGCGTAGTATGACCTAACTATGCTTAGGTAATCGGAACGACGCGTTAAAGAGACTTGAGACGCGACATACTAATCTGGCATCACTTTTCACGCACACTTTGCGTAATATAACCTAACCATGCTTAGGTAATCGGAACGACGCGTTAAAGAGACTTGAGACGCGACATACTAATCTGGCATCACTTTTCACGCACACTTTGCGTAATACAACCTAACCATGCTTAGGTTATACGAACGACGCGTTTAAGAGACTTGAGACGCGACATATTAATCTGGCGTCACTTTTCATGCACACTTTGCGTATAAAAACCTAACCATGCTTGGGTGATTAGAACGGCACGTTAAAGAGACTTGAGACACGACATAATAATCTAGCATCACTTTTCACGCACAATTTTCTTAATATAACCTAACCATGCTTAGGTAAACGGAACGACACGTTAAAAACACTTGTGACGCGACATACTAATCTAGCAGCACTTTTAACGCACACTTTGTGTATTGTAACCTAACCATGCTTAGGTAATTGGAACGTTGCGTTAAAGAGACTTAAGACGTGACTTACTAATCTATTGTCACTTTTCACGCAAACTTTGCATAATATAACCTAACCATGCATAGGTAATTGTAACGACGCGTTAGAGAGACTTTTGACGCGACAAAAGCACATGATAATCGAAACGACGCGTTATAGAGACTTGAGACGCGCCATACTAATCTAGCGTCGCTTTTCACGTACACTTTTGCGTAATATAACCTAACCATGCTTAGGTACACTTAACGACGCGTTAAAGAGACTTGAGACACGACATACTAATCTAGCGTCCCTTTTCACGCACACTTTGCATAATATAATCCAATAATGCTTAGTTAATCGAAACGACGCGTTAAAGAGACTTGAGACGCGTTATAATAGTCTAGCGTCACTTTCACGCACATTTTGTGTAAAATAACCTAACCATGCATAGGTAATCGGAACGACGCGTTAAATAGACTTGAGACGCGACATACTAGTCTAGCGTCACTTTTCACGCACACATTGCGTAATTTAATCTAACCATGCTTAGGTAATCGAAACAACGAGTTAAAGGGACTTGTGACACGACATACTAATCTAGCGGCACTTCTAACGCACACTTTGCTTAATATTACCTAACCATGCTAAGGTAATAGGAACAACGCGTTAAAGAGACTTGAGACGTGACTTACTAACTTAGTGTCACTTTTCACGCACTAATTGTGTATTATATCCTAACCATGCTTAGGTAATTAGAATGCACGTTAGAGAGACTTGTGACACGACATAAGGATGGTAATCGAAACGACGCGTTAAAGAGACTTAAGACGCGCCTTACTAATCTACCGTCACTTTTACGCAAACTTTGCGTAATATAACATAACCATGCTCAGATAATCTGAACGATGCTTTAAATAGACTTGAGAGGCGACATACTAATCTAGCGTAACTTTTCACGCACACTTTGCGTAATATATAACCAAACCATGCTTAGGCAATCGGAACAACGCGTTAAAGAGACTTGAGGCATGACATACTTATCTAGCGTCAGTTTTCACGCACACTTTGCATAATATAACTTAACCATCCCTAGGTAATTGGAACGACGAATTAAAGATACTTGAGACGCGACATACTAATCTAGCGAATTTTTGCGAAAACTTTGAGTAATATAACCTAACCATGCTTAAGGTAATCGGAACGACGCGTTAGAGAAACTTGTGACGTGACATACTAATCTAGCGTTGCTTTTCACGCACACTTTGCGTAATATAACCTAACCATGGATAGGTAATCGGAACGACGCATTTGAGAGACTTGTTGCGCAACATAAGCATGGTAATAGAAACGACCTGTTAAAGACACTTGAGACGCGGCATACTAATCAAGCGACTCTTTGCGCAAACTGTTAGTAATATAACCTAACCATGCTTAGGTAATCGGAACGACGCGTTAAAGAGACTTGAGACGCGACTTACTAACTTAGTGTCACTTTTCACGCACTATTTGCGTAATATAACCTAACCATGCTCAGGCAATCGAAACGATGGGTTAAATAGACTTGAGACGCGCCACACTAATCTAGCGTCACTTTTTATGCACACTTTGCATAATATAACCTAACCATTCTTAGGTAATCAGAACAACGCGTTAAAGAGACTCTAGATGCGACGTACTACTCTAGCGTCACTTTTCATGCACACTTTGCGTAATATAACCTAACCATGCTTAGGTAATCGGTACAACGCATTAAAGAGACTGGAGACGGAAAATACTAGTCTAGCGTCACATTTCACGCACACTTTACGTAAAATAATCTAACCATGCTTAGGTAATCGGTACGACGAGTTATAGAGATTTGAGACGCGGCATACTAAGCTAGCGTAACTTTTCATGCAGACTTCGCGTAATATAACCTAACCATGCTGAGCTAATCAGAACGACGCGTTAAAGAGACTTGTGACGAGACACACTAATCTAGCGGCACTTTTGACGCACACTTTGCATAATATAACCTAACCATGCTTAGGTAATCGGAATGACGCGTTAAAGAGACTTGAGACGCGGCTTACTAATCTACCGTCACTTTTCACGCACACTTTTGATAATATAACCTAACCATGCTTAGGTAATTAAAACGAAGCTTTAGAGAGACTTGAGAAATGACATTCTAATATGTTGTCACTTTTCACGCACCCTTTGCGTAATATAACCTAACCATTCCTAGGTAATCGGAACGACGCGTTAAAGAGACTTGAGACGCGACATACTAATCTAGCGTCAGTGTTCACGCACACTTTGAGTAATATAACCTAACCATGGTAATCAGACCGACGCGATAAAGAGACTTGAGACGCGACATACTAATCTAGCGTCACTTTTCACACACATTTTGCGTAATATAAGATAACCATGCTTAGGTAATCAGAACGACGCGTTAAATAGACTTGAGACACGACATACTAATCTAGCATCACTTTTTCACGCACACTTTGCGTAATATAACCTAACCATGCTAAAGTAATCGGAACGACGCGTTCAATAGACTTGAGATGCGACATACTAATCGAGTCACTTTTCTCGCACACTTTGCGTAATATAACCTAACCAAGCGACTCTTTACGCAAAGTGTGCGTGAAAAGTAATAATAGATTAGTATGTCGCGTCTGAAGTCTCTTTAACGCGTCGTTACGATTACCCAAGCATGGTTAGGTTATATTACGCAAAGTGTGCGTGAGAAGTGACTAGATTAGTATGTCGCATCTCAAGTCTATTGAACGCGTCGTTCCGATTACTTTAGCATGGTTAGGTTATATTACGCAAAAGGTGCGTGAAAAGTGACGCTAGATTAGTATGTCGCGTCTCAAATCTCCTTAACGTGTTGTTTCGATTACCTAAGCATGGTTAGGTTATTTACGCAAAGCGTGTGTCAAAAGTGACGCTATATTATTATGCCGCGTCTCCAGTCTGTTTAACGTGTCGATGGGATTACCTAAGCATGGCTAGGTTATATTACACAAAGTGTGCATGAAAAGTGACGCTAGATTAGTATGTCGCAAGTCTCTTTAACGCGTCGTTCCGATTACCTAAGCATGGTTAGGTTATACTACGCAAAGTGTTCGTAAAAAGTGACGCTAGATTAGTATGGCGCGTCTCAAGTCTCTTTAACGCGTCGTTTCGATAACCATGCTTATGTCGTGTCACAAGTCTCTTTAACGCGTTGTTCGGATTACCTAAGCATGGTTAGGCTATATTACGCAAAGTGTGCATAAAAAATGACAATAGATTAGTATGTGGCATCTCAAGTCTATTTACGCGTCGTTCAGATCACTTATGCATGGTTAGGTTGTGCATGAAAAAAGACAATTGATGTATGTCGCGTCTTAAGTCTATCTAACGCGTCGTTCTGATTACCTAAGCCTTGTTAGGTTATTTTATGCAAGGTGTGCGTGAAAAGTGACGCTAGATTAGTATGTCGTGTCTCAAGTCTCTTTAACGCATCATTTCGATTACCATGCTTAGGTCGCGTCACACGTTTCTCTAACGCGTCATTCCGTTTACCTAAGCAGGGTTAGGTTATATTACGCAAAGTGTGCGTGAAAAGTGACGCTAGAATAGTATGTCCAATCTCAAGTCTCTTTAACGCGTCGTTTCGATTATCTAAGCATGGTTAGGTTATATTACGCAAATTGTGTGTTAGTATGATTCGTCTCAAGTCTCTTTAAAGCGTCGTTTCGATTACCATGCTTATCTCGCGTCACAAGTCTCTGTAACGCGTTGTTCCGATTACCTATGCATGGTTAGGTTATATTGCGCAAAGTTTGCGTGAAAAGTGACGTTAAATCAGTATGTCGCGTCTAATGTCTCTCTAACGCGTCGTTTCAATTTCCTAAGCATGGTTAGGTTATATTACGCAAAGTGTGCGTAAAAAGTGTGCGTGAAAAGTGACACTAGAGTATAGTATGTCGCGTCTCAAGTCTCTCTAACACGTCGTTCCAATTTCCTAAGCATGGTTAGGTTATATTACGCAAAGTGTGCGTAAAAAGTGATGCTAGATTAATATGGCGCGTCTCAAGTCTTTTTGACGCGTCGTTTCGATTACCATGCTTATGTCGCATCACAAGTCTCTCTAACGCGTCGTTCCGATTACCAAAGTGTGCGTGAAAAATGACAATAGATTAGTATGTTGCGACTCAAGTCCATTTAAAGAGTCGTTCCAATTACTTAAGCAAGGTTAGGTTATATTACGCAAAGTTTGCGTGAACAATGACAATAGATTAGTATGCCGCGACTTAAATCTATCTAACTCGTCATTCCGATTACCTTAGCATGGTTAGGTTATATTGTGCAATGTATACGTGAAAAGTGATGCTAGATTAGTATGTCGCATCTCAAGTCTATTGAACGCGTCGTACCGATTACTTTAGCATGGTTAGGTTATATTACGCAAAGGGTGCGTGAAAAGTGATGCTAGATTAGTATGTCGTGTCTCAAATCTCTTTAACGCGTTGTTCCGATTACCTAAGCATGGTTAGGTTATTTACGCAAAGCGTGTGTCAAAAGTGACGCTAGATTATTATGCCGGATCTCAAGTCTGTGTTTAACGCGACGATCGGATTACCTAAACATGGATAGGTTATATTACGCAAATTGTGCGTGAAAAGTGACGCTGGATTAGTATGGCGCGTCTCAAGTCTCTTTAACGCGTCGTTTCGATTACCATGCTTATGTCGCATCACAAGTCTCTTTAACGTGTTGTTCTGATTACCTATGCATCTTAGGTTATATTACGCAATGTTTGCGTGAAAAGTGACGTTAAATCAGTATGTCACGTCTAAAGTCTCTCTAACGCGTCGTTTCAATTTCCTAAGCATGGTTAGGTTATATTACGTAAAGTGTGCGTGAAAAGTGACACTAGAGTAGTATGTCACGTCTCAAGTCTCTCTAACGCGTCTTTCTGATTTCCTAAGCATAGGTTATATTACGCAAAGTGTGCGTAAAAAGTGATGCTAGATTAATATGGCGCGTCTCAAGTCTTTTTAACGCGTCGTTTCGATTACCATGCTTATGTCGCATCACAATTCTCTCTAACGCGTCGTTACGACTACCAAAGTGTGCGTGAAAAATGACAATAGATTAGTATGTCGCGACTCAAGTCCATTTAACGAGTCGTTCCAATTACTTAAGCATGGTTAGGTTATATTACGCAAAGTGTGCGTGAAAAATGACAATAGATTAGTATGTCACGACTTAAGTCTATCTAACTGGTCATTCCGATTACCTTAGCATGGTTAGGTTTTATTATGCAATGTGTACGTGAAAAGTGATGTTAGATATGTCGCGTTTCAAGTCTCTTTAACGCGTCGTTTCGATTACCATGCTTATGTCGCGTCACAAGTCACTCTAACCCGTCGTTACGGTTACCTAAGCATGGTTAGGTTATAGTACGCAAAGTGTGCGTGAAGGGATCAATAGGTTAGTAAGTAGCGTCTCAAATCTCTTTAGCGCATCGTTCCGATTACCTAAGCATGGCTAGGTTATATTTTGCGAAGTGTGCGTGAAAAGTGACGCTATATAAGTATGTCGTGTCACAAGACTCTTTAACGCGTCGTTTTTATTACCTAAGCATGGCTTGGTTATATTACGCAAAGTGTGCGTTAAAAGTGAGGCTAGATTAGTATGTTGCGTCATAAGTCTCTTTAACGCGTCGTTCCGATTACTATGAATGGTTAGGTTATATTATGCAAAGTGTGCGTGAAAAGGGACACTATATAGTTATGTCGTGTCACAAGTCTCGTTAACGCGTCGTTCCAATTACCTATGTATAGTTAGGTTATACTACGCAAAGTGTGCGTTAAAAGTGACGCTATATATGTCGCATCTCAATTTTCTTTAACGCGTCGTTCCAATTACCTAAGCATGGTTAGGGTATATTACGCGAGGTGTGCTTGAAAAGTGATGCAATTTAAGTATTTCGCATCACAAGTCTCTGTAACGCGTCGTTCCCATTACCTAAGCATGGTTAGGTTATATTACGCAAAGTGTGCGTTAAAAGTGACACTAGAATAGTATGTCGCGTCACAAGTCTCTTTAACGCGTCGTTCCGATTACCTATGCATGGTTAGGTTATTTTATGCAAAGGCTGCCTGAATAGGGACGCTATATATGTATGTCGCATCACAAGTCTTATTAAATCGTCGTTCCGATAACCATGATCTTGCGTCACAAGTCTCTTTAACGCGTCGTTCCGATTACCTCTAAGCATGGTTATATTACGCAAAGTGTCCTTGAAAAGTGATATTAGATCAGTATGTCGCATCTCAAGTCTCTCTAACGCGTCGTTCCGATTTCCTAAGCATGGTTAGGTTATATTACGCAAAATGTGCGTGAAAAGTGAAACTAGATTAGTATGGGCGTCTCAAGTCTCTCTGACGCGTCGTTCCAATTTCCTCAGCAAGGTTAGGTTATAATACGCAAAGTGTGCGTACAAACTGACGCTAGATTAATATGGCGCGTCTAATATCTTTTTAACGCATCTTTCCGATTACCTAAGCATGGTTAGGTTATATCACGCAGAGTGTGCAAGAGAAATGACAATAGATTAGTATGTCGCATCTTAAGTGCATTTAACGCGTCGTTCCAATTACTTAAGCATGGTTAGGTAATATTACGCAAAGTGTGCGTGAAAAATGACAATTGATTAGTATGTCGCATCTTAGGTCAATCTAACTCATCGATTCGATTACCTAGTACGTGAAAAGTGACGCTAGATTAGTATATCACGTCTCAAGTCTTTTTAACGCGTCGTTTTGATTACCATGCTTATGTCGCGTCACAAGTCTCTCTAACGGGTCGTTTCGATTACCTAAGAATGGTTAGGTTAAATTACGCACAGTGTGCGTGAAAAGTAACAATAGATTAGTATGTCGCATCTCAAATCTCTTTAACGCGTCGTTCCGATTACCCAAGAATGGTGAGGTTATATTACGCAAAGTGTGCTAGAAAAGTAATGCTAGATTAGTATGTCGCCTCTCAAGTCTCTTTAACGTATCATTCCGATTACCTAAGCATGGTTAGGTTATAATACGCAAGGTGTGCGTGAAAGGTGATGCTAGATTATAATGTCCCGTCTCAAGACTCTTTTATGCGTCATTCCGATTTCCTAAGCATGGTTAGGTTATATTATGCAAAGTGTGAGTGAAAAGTGAAACTAGATTAGTATGGGCGTCTCAAGTCTCTCTAATGCGTCCTTCCGATTTCCTAAGCATGGTTACGTTATATTACGCAAAATGTGCGTACAAAGTGACGCTAGATTAATATGACGCGTCTAAAGTCTTTTTAACGCGTCTTTTCAATTACCATGCTTATGTCGCGTCAGAAGTCTCTCTAACACATCGTTCCGATTACCTAAGCATGGTTTGGTTATATTACCCAAAGGGTGCGTGAAAAGTGACAATAGATTAGTATGTCGCGTCTAAGTCCATTTAACGCGTCATTCCAACTACTTAAGCATGGTTAGGTAATATTACGCAATGTGTGCGTGAAAAATGACAATAGATTAGTATGTCGCGTCTTAGGTCAATCTAACTCGTCGTTCCAATTACCTAAGCATGGTTAGGTTTTATTATGCAATGTGTACGTGAAAATTGACACTAGATTGGTATATCGCGTCTCAAGTCTCTTTAATGCTTCGTTTGATTACCATGGTTATGTCGCGTCACAAGTCTCTCTAACGGGTCGTACCGATTACCTAACAATGGTTAGGTTATATTACGCAAAACGTGCGTGAAAAGTAAAAATAGATTAGTATGTCGCGTCTCAAGTCTCTTTAACGCGTCGTTCCGATTACCCAAGAATGGTTAGGTTATATTGCAAAGTGTGCGAGAAAAAGTAATGCTAGATTAGTATGTCGCGTCTCCAGTCTCTTTAACGCGTCGTTCCGATTACCTAAGCATGGTTACGTTATATTATGCAAAATGTGCGTGAAAAGTGAAACTAGATTAGTATGGGCGTCTGAAGTCTCTCTGACGCGTCGTTCCAATTTCCTCAGCATGGTTAGGTTATATTATGCAAAGTGTTCGTACAAACTGACGCTAGATTAATATGGCGCGTCTAATGTCTTTTTAACGCATCGTTCCGATTACCTAAGCATGGTTAGGTTATATCACGCAGAGTGTGCAAGAAAAATGACAATAGAATAGTATGTGGCGTCTTAAGTGCATTTAACGCGTCGTTCCAATTATTTAAGCATGGTTAGGTAATATTACGCAAAGTGTGTGTGAAAAATGACAATAGATTAGTATGTCGCATCTTAGGTCAATCTAACTCATCGATCCGATTACCAAGTACGTGAAAAGTGACGCTAGATTAGTATATCACGTCTCAAGTCTTTTTAACGCGTCGTTTTGATTACCATGCTTATGTCGCGTCACAAGTCTCTCTAACGGGTCGTTCCGATTACCAAAGAATGGTTAGGTTATATTACGCACAGTGTGCGTGAAAAGTAACAATAGATTAGTATGTCGCGTCTCAAGTCTCTTTAACGCGTCGTTCCGATTACCCAAGAATGGTTAGGTTATATTACGCAAAGTGTGCGAGAAACGTAATGCTAGATTAGTATGTCGCCTCTCAAGTCTCTTTAATGGGTCGTTCCGATTACCTAAGCATGGTTAGGTTATATTACGCAAGGTGTGCATGAAAGGTGATGCTAGATTAGAATGTCCCGTCTCAAGGCTCTTTTATGCGTCGTTCCGATTTCCTAAGCATGGTTAGGTTATATTATGCAAAGTTTGAGTGAAAAGTGAAACTAGATTAGTATGGGCGTCTCAAGTCTCTCTAACGCAACATTCCGATTTCCTATGCATGGTTACGTTATATTACGCAAAGTGTGCGTACAAAGTAACGCTAGATTAATATGGCGCGTCTAATGTCGTTTTAACGCGTCTTTTCAATTACCATGCATATGTTGCGTCAGAAGTCTCTCTAACACATCGTTCCGATTACCTAGGCATGGTTTGGTTATATTACCCAAAGGGTGCGTGAAAAATGACAATAGATTAGTATGTCGGGTCTCAAGTCCATTTAACGCGTCATTCAACCTACTAAGTATGGTTAGGTAATATTACGCAATGTGTGCGTGAAAAATGAAAATAGATTAGTATGTCGTGTCTTAGGTCAATCTAACTCGTCGTTCCAATTACCTAAGCATGGTTAGGTTTTATTATGCAATGTGTACGTGAAAATTGACACTAGATTGGTATATCGCCTCTCAAGTCTCTTTATCGCGTCGTTTTGATTACCATGCTTATGTCGCGTCACAAGTCTCTCTAACGGGTCGTTCCGATAACCTAACAATGGTTAGGTTATATTACGCAAAGCGTGCGTGAAAAGTAAAAATAGAATAGTATGTCGCGTCTCAAGTCTCTTTAACGCGTCGTTACGATTACCCAAGAATGGTTAGGTTATATTGCGCAAAGTTTGCGAGAAAAGTAATGCTAGATTAGTATGTCGCGTCTCCAGTCTCTTTAACGCGTCGTTCTGATTACCTAAGCATGGTTACGTTATATTACGCAAAATGTGCGTGAAAAGTGAAACTAGATTAGTATGGGCGTCTCAAGTCTCTCTGACGCGTCGTTCCAATTTCCTCAGCATGGTTAGGTTATATTGCCCAAAGTGTTCGTACAAACTGACGCTAGATTAATATGGCGCGTCTAATGTCTTTTTAACGCATCGTTCCGATTACCTAAGCATGGTTAGGTTATATCACGCAGAGTGTGCAAGAAAAATGACAATTGTTAGTATGTCGCGTCTTAAGTGAATTTAACACGTCGTTCCAATTACTTAAGCATGGTTAGGTAATATTACGCAAAGTGTGCGTGAAAAATAACAGTAGATTAGTATGTCGCATCTTAGGTCAATCTAACTCATCGATCCGATTACCTAAGCATTGTTAGGCTATATTATGCAATGTGTACGTGAAAAGTGACGCTAGATTAGTATATCACGTCTCAAGTCTCTTTAACGCGTCGTTTTGATTACCATGCTTATGTCGCGTCACAAGTCTCTCTAACGGGTCGTTCCGATTACCTAAGAATGGTTAGGTTATATTACGCACAGTGTGCGTGAAAAGTAACAATAGATTAGTATGTCGCGTCTCAAGTCTCTTTAACGCGTCGTTCCGATTACCCAAGAATGGTTAGGTTATATTACGCAAAGTGTGCGAGAAACGTAATGCTAGATTAGTATGTCGCCTCTCAAGTCTCTTTAACGGGTCGTTCCGATTACCTAAGCATGGTTAGGTTATATTACGCAAGGTGTGCGTGAAAGGTGATGCTAGATTAGAATGTCCCGTCTCAAGGCTCTTTTATGCGTCGTTCCGATTTCCTAAGCATTGGTTATATTATGCAAAGTGTGAGTGAAAAGTGAAACTAGATTAGTATGGGCGTCTCAAGTCTCTCTAACGCATCATTTCGATTTCCTAAGCATGGTTACGTTATATTACGCAAAGTGTGCGTACAAAGTAACGCTAGATTAATATGGCGCGTCTAAAGTCGTTTTAACGCGTCTTTTCAATTACCATGCTTATGTCGCGTCAGAAGTCTCTCTAACACATCGTTCCGATTACCTAAGCATGGTTTGGTTATATTACCCAAAGGGTGCGTGAAAAATGACAATAGATTAGTATGTCGCGTCTCAAGTCCATTTAACGCGTCATTCCAACTACTTAAGCATGGTTAGGTAATATTACGCAATGTGTGCGTGAAAAATGACAATAGATTAGTATGTCGCGTCTTAGGTCTATCTAATTCGTCGTTCCAATTACCTAAGCATGGTTAGGTTTTATTATGCAATGTCTACGTGAAAATTGACACTAGATTGGTATATCGCGTCGTTTTGATTACCATGCTTATGTCGCGTCACAAGTCTCTCTATCGGGTCGTTCCGATTACCTAACAATGGTTAGGTTATATTACGCAAAGCGTACGTGAAAAGTAAAAATAGATTAGTATGTCGCGTCTCAAGTCTCTTTAACGCGTCGTTCCGATTACCCAAGAATGGTTAGGTTATATTTCGCAAAGTGTTCAAGAAAAGTAATGCTAGATTAGTATGTCGCGTCTCCAGTCTCTTTAACGCGTCGTTCCGATTACCTAAGCATGGATACGTTATATTACGCAAGGTGTGCGTGAAAGGTGACGCTAGATTAGTATGTCGCGTCTCAAGGCTCTTTAATGCGTCGTTCCGATACCTAATCATGGTTGTTATATTATGCAAAGTTTGCGTGAAAAGTGATGCTATATTAGTATGTCGTGTCTTAAGTATCTTTAACACGTCGTTTTGATTTACCATGCTTATGTCGCGTCACAAGTCTCTCTAACGCGTCGTTCCGATTACCTTAAGCATGGTTAGATTATAGTACGCAAAGTGTTTAGTATGTTGCGTCTTAAGTCTCTTTATCGCGTCGTTACAATTACCCAAGCATGGTTAGGTTATATTACGCAAAGTGTGCGTGAAAAGTGACTAGATTAGTATGTCACATCTCAAGTCTATTGAACACGTCGTTCCGATTACCTAAGCATGGTTTGGTTATATTACGCAAAGGGGGCG
Organism: Mercurialis annua; assembly: GCF_937616625.2. Classification (NCBI taxonomy): domain Eukaryota; kingdom Viridiplantae; phylum Streptophyta; class Magnoliopsida; order Malpighiales; family Euphorbiaceae; genus Mercurialis; species Mercurialis annua. Next base: position 26,368,998 of record NC_065576.1, read on the forward strand.
TGAAAAGTGACGCTAGATTAGTATGTCGCGTCTCAAATCTCTTTAACGCGTTGTTCCGATTACCTAAGCATGGTTAGGTTATTTACGCAAAGCGTGTGTCAAAAGCGGCGCTATATTATTATGCCGCGTCTCAAGTCTGTTTAACGTGTCGATCGGATTACCTAAGCATGGCTAGGTTATATTACACAAAGTGTGCATGAAACGTGACGCTAGATTAGTATGTCGCGTCTCAAGTCTCTTTAACGCGTCGTTTCGATTACCTAAGCATGGTAGGTTATATTACGCAAAATGTGCGTAAAAAGTGACGCTAGATTAGTATGGCGCGTCTCAAGTCTCTTTAACGCGTCGTTTCGATTACCATGCTTATGTCGCGTCACAAGGCTCTTTAACGCGTTGTTCCGATTACTAAGGCATGGTTAGGCTATTTTACGCAAAGTGTGCATAAAAAATGACAATAGATTAGTATGTCGCATCTCAAGTCTATTTATGCGTCGTTCAGATCACATAAGCATGGTTAGGTTGTGCGTGAAAAAAGACAATTGATATGTATGTCGCGTCTTAAGTCTATCTAAGTCGTCGTTCTGATTACCTAAGCCTTGTTAGGTTGATTAGTATGTCGTGTCTCAAGTCTCTTTAAAGCATCATTTCGATTACCACACTTAGGTCGCGTCACACGTCTCTCTAGCGCGTCGTTCCGTTTACCTAAGCAGGGTTAGGTTATATTACGCAAAGTGTGCGTGAAAAGTGACGCTAGAATAGTATGTCCAATCTCAAGTCTCTTTAACGCGTCGTGTCGATTATCTAAGCATGGTTAGGTTATATTACGCAAAGTGTGTGTTAGTATGATTCGTCTCAAGTCTCTTTAAAGCGTCGTTTCGATTACCAAGCTTTTCTCGCGTCACAAGTCTCTTTAACGCGATGTTTCGATTACCTATGCATGGTTAGGTTATATTACGCAAAGTTTGCGTGAAAAGTGACGTTAAATCAGTATGTCGCGTCTAATGTCTCTCTAACGCGTCGTTTCAATTTCCTAAGCATGGTTAGGTTATATTATGTAAAGTGTGCGTGAAAAGTGACACTAGAGTATAGTATGTCGCGTCTCAAGAGTCTCTAACGCGTCGTTCCGATTTCCTAAGAATGGTTAGGTTATATTACGCAAAGTGTGCGTAAATGGTGACGATAGATTAATATGGCGCGTCTCAAGTCTTTTTAACGCATCGTTTCGATTACCATGCTTATGTCGCATCACAAGTCTCTCTAACGCGTCGTTTCGATTACCAAAGTGTGCGTGAAAAATGACAATAGATTAGTATGTTGCGACTCAAGTCCATTTAAAGAGTCGTTCCAATTACATAAGCACGGTTAGGTTATATTACGCAAAATTTGCAGTAAAAATGACAATAGATTAGTATGTCGCGACTTAAGTCTATCTAACTCGTCGTTCTAAATACCTTAGCATATGGTTAGGTTATATTACGCAAAGTGTGCATGAAAAGGAACAATATATTAGTATGTCGCGTCTGAAGTCTCTTTAACGCATCGTTACGATTACCCAAGCATGGTTAGGTTATATTACGCAAAGTGTGCGTGAAAAGTTACTAGATTAGTATGTCGCATATCAAGTATACTGAACGCGTCGTTCCGATTACCTAAGCATGGTTAGGTTATATTACGCAAAGGGTGCGTGAAAAGTGACGCTAGATTAGTATGTCGCGTCTCAAATCTCCTTAACGCGTTGTTCCGATTACGTAAGCATGGTTAGGTTATTTACGCAAAGAGTGTGTCAAAAGCGACGCTATATTATTATGCCGCGACTCAAGTCTGTTTAATGTGTCGATCGGATTACGTAAGCATGGCTAGGTTATATTACACAAAGTGTGCGTGAAAAGTGACGCTAGATTAGTATGTCGCGTCTCAAGTCTCTTTAACGCGTCGTTCCGATTACTTAAGCATGGTTAGGTTATATTACGCAAAGTGTGCGTAAAAAGTGACACTAGATTAGTATGGCGCGTCTCAAGTCTCTTTAACGCGTCGTTTTGATTACCATGCTTATGTCGCGTCACAAGTCTCTTTAACGCGTTGTTCCGATTACCTAAGCATGGTTAGGCTATATTATGCAAAGTGTGCATATAAAATGACAATAGATTAGTATGTCGCATCTTAAGTCTATTTACGCGTCGTTCCGATTACCTAAGCATGGTTAGGTAATATTACGCAAAGTGTGCGTGAAAAATGACAGTAGATTAGTATGTCGCTGTTGGCGCAGCGGGAGGCGCGGGTCCGGATCGTATATTTCAATTCAAAATCGAAATTCCAACAATTCGGATCCTATGTCGATTCTCCAACGATTCTTGTAGTCCCGAAAGTACGGTGACCTCAAGCTCGTCCACACGAGTATGCGTCCGATTGAATCCTCGCCTTGAAGTAATCCCTAAGAGTTCCTCTTGCCGAGCAGCCCTAAGCTCAAACTCTCGCCGCGATCACTACCTTGCTCGGATGTATGAAAAATGTCGCCAAGTTTTTCCCGTGATTGATGAATACTTGAACTCCTTCAAGTGCTTTCTCTCTCTACAACTTTGTAGTGAGATGTGTGTTGTGTGGTGTTATGAAATGAGCAAGGACATGCTCTATTTATAGGCTAGAGCATGCCTTAAGAATGCAACACCTTGCATGCTAGGTGTCACACACCAAGCAAAGGTGTTGCCACCACATGACACCTTTCATGTGGTGTCATCACATAGGTGACATCATATAGGTGATATCATATAGGTGATGTCATCATATGACATCACATATATGACATAGGCTTATCTCATTACATCATCACCATGACATCATCATTCCATTAGCTAATGATTAGTCATTTAAGTATCATTAATTACACTAATTAATTACTTAAACCTTTTAATCATAAAACTTGGTTAAAATATAATTAGGTTCCTACTAATTTATAACTCTTATAAATTAGTCCCTAATTAATATGGACATAATGCAATTAGGTTCCTACTAATTTATAACTCTTACAAATTAGTCCTTAATTTGTACTTGTTTTTCATCTTAGAATAATTTCCGAGATATGCTAGTATCTATATGAAATCGATCTTTCGTAAACTCAATCGGTTGCAAACTCTATTGTGTGTGACTAACTAGGTTCACATCTATATGGCAACGAGAGACATAAGAAACGCCTTTCTTATATTAAATAATTAAATCCCATTTAATTATTAATTCTCGTAGATCGAGAGTGACGTCTAGCAACATATCACGACCCCCAAATAGAGATGAATGTTTCGATGCATTCTTTTTGAACCAATGTTCATAATTACTGTACACTCAAAATTCCCTTCATCTAAGATTCCAATCTCGACTAGTGTCACGGTTAAGTCAAACACTGTATGTCTTGATTATATGACCTCATCTCCCAGTTCTTATTCTTGATAAATATGACTTCCACTAGAAACAACTTTCTATGTAAGTCATATACACCTGCGCAGGTTTTATCATCCATCAAGAACAATTTGAGATAGCATAGAATCTTGTCTCCGTTCATCCAGAGTGATGAATCCTTTCTAGGTTAAACCCCTATCTCCATATACAATTAACTAGAGCCAACACATCCCGCGGCCCTAGCTCATGAAAGATCTAGGGTTAAGGAGTATCAAACTCTAATCACCTATATACAAGATAGTGTCACCGCAAGTCAAAGGACATATGTACAATTATGAACTAGATGATATTAAATTGACTTTAATGAATTACCATGTATAAGTCATCTAGTGTCACTTGTTCGACTCACTCAACACTCAACACCTTGAGTGTCCACATGTTTATTCTGATCCCCATCAAGTAGTATGAGACTCACTACTTCCTATAATTTAGTAACTCTTTACTAATCAGGAGAATAAACAGAGGTGACGATCTTTCTGGGATAATTCAATGCCCTTATTCGCAGGACCCCATCGATCGCGAACGGTTATTTAGATCACTTGTATAATAGAATCTGTCACTCATATTCTTAACACCTTAAGAATAGATTCTACCACAATGTGATAAGGACAATACGTAATACATGAACACTTAGTTGATGAGACACTTAGTTCAAATAGAACATATATATCTTTGCCATTGGGATTAGTTCTACAAATATACACGATCAAATGGCCCTAGGGCATATACTACTAACAATCTCCCACTTGCACTAGTGCCATTGACAACTATATCTAAGCCCCATCTTCACAATATGTAAATATTAATGACTCTAAGTCATGTAAACCTTAATGACTCTAAGTCATGTAAACCTTAATGACTCCAAGTCATGGGCTTTGTCAGTAGGTTAGCCGTCTTATTGGCTAATGCTATCTTTTAGAGAAACAATTTTCTCTTTCCAACAATTTCTTTAGATAATATGATAATGCCTTTCTTTATGTTCGGATAAGTTGTGAGACCCGGTTTCTTTTGCTAGGGCAGTAGCACCATTGTGGTCGCAGAAAAGAGGAACTTTCGACTTAATGGAAGAAAACCGTACTTAGTTCAGTTATAAACTAATTTATCCAAACACCTTCTATTACGACATCTCATGTCATAATATACTCGGCTTCTATAATGGAGTATGGAGTTGATTCTTGCTTAGAACACTGCTAACTCACTACTCCTTCATTATAGATAAATATGAATCTGGAGATAGACTCTCTATTATCCATATCTGATTATTAATCAGAATCTGTAAAACGGTCTACTTAAAAATCTCGTTCTCCATTTGTTAATACCATATCTTTAGTTCTATAAAAGTACTTAAAGATACCTTTAACAACCATCCAATGTTCTCAACATAGATTGGATTAAAACTGATTAGTCCCACTAACCGCATAGACAATTTCTAGCCTTGTATGTGGCAACACATACCTCAGACTACCAATTGCCGAAGCTTATGGTATCTTTGCTAGATTCTTTCTTTCTTCAGAAGTTTCGGAAGACACTCCCTTTGAATAAGAATTTTATGCCTAACTAGTATCAATCCTCTCTTAGAATTTCCATATTGAACTACTTCAATATCTTTTCTAAGAAGAGCCTTTAGGAGAAACCAATTATTCTCTTAGATCTATCTCTATAGAGTCTAATACTGAGAATTTAGGCTACATCTCCGAGGTCTTTGATGGAGTACGTATTAGATAAACCAAAGTTTTACAAAAGTTAACATTCCGATATTATTATTTATTTGTAATAAGTTATCTACATGCAAGATCATGAAAGTGAGTCTGCTCCCACTAACCTTCTTGTAAACATTGGGTTTATCATCGTTTTTATTAAATTCATAACTCCTTACGGATTTATCAAGATGACGAAACTCGAAGCTTACTTTCCATCCACTAGGGATCATTTTAGCTTACACGCCTTGGAACCTTCTTCGGATTCAAAATCCTCGACTTGTTCCATATAGATATACTCCTTAATTTAACCATTAAGGAATGTGGTTCTTACAACCATATGTCCAACCACAAAATCTGAATGTGTAGCCTTGGTAAGAAAAATCTTGATGGACTTAAGCATGGCTACCGGCGATAAAGTGTATTCACAATACAACTTCTTGCCTCTAGCAAAACTCTTTTACAACAAGCCTAGCTTTAAAGGTCTCCACCTTTCCATTAGTACCAATTTTACACTTGAAGATCCATTTAAACCTTATTGATATAATACCTTTGGATGGATCGACTAGCTCCTAAAATTTGGTTTCTTTATATGGAATCCATTTCAGATATTATTCCTTCAAACCAATTTTGAAGATTCTATATCACATATAGTTTCCTCATAAGTAGAGGGATCAACACTTGATCTTTTACTCCTAGACAACTCTTGTTTATCATGCGGGAAAACCATCTCTCTCCGGTGGACGAGATACTCTACTTAATCTTCGAGTTGTTAATGTAGATACATCTTTTACTAACTCCGGCTTTTAGTGGGTTTGATCAATCTTCATTGATTCATTATTTTGTTGGTAACTAGATGACTCCTCATCTAATTCTATATTCCTTTCTTAGTGTCCCTCTTGAATAAACGCTTTATCAAGAAAGACTACCACCGATAAACAACGATTGTTTGTTCGGTTCGAATATAGAAACAATATCCTAAATTGTCTTTAGGATATCCAACATAATCTTTCCATGATTGATTTTGATTCCAAATTTATCGGATATCAGTTTCCTGATATGTTCCGAACACCCTCAAATATTAACATCCTTAAGACTTGATTCCATACCATATCTCATAAGGTATCTATGGTGCAAATTAGTTGGAATTTAATTTAGAATTTTATTTGCGGTAAGAAGTGCTTGACCTTATAACGAGATGGATAAGTCAGTATATAGCTCATTATTGATCGTATCATTTCCCACAATGTACGATACCTCCTTCTTGACAAACGCACCATTCAAACATGGTGTTCCCAAGGAGTAAGTTCAAAAATAATACCACATTCCTTTTAGGAACATACCAAATTTTATACTCAAGTATTCTTCCCTTTTCGATCACATCGTAAAGTATTAATACCTTTTCCAATTTGGTTTTCTACTTCATTCTTGAAGTCATTTGAACATTTCAAGATCTTCATGTTTGTTCTTCATAAGACAAACTTAACTATATCGTGATAAATCATCGATGTAGAAAATGAATTATAAGTATCTACCTTGGTCCGTTTCTTTAAACGTACCATATACATTACTATGTATGATCTCTTAAACGGCTTTAGCTCTACCTCTTTGTCCCACAAAGAATAATCAGGCCATGTTGCCTTTAAGATACGACTCACAAATCGGAAGAGATGAAAAATCTTGATTGATCAAGATTCCCATCCTATTTAACTTGTTATGTCTATCTTTTGCAATATGTCCTAATTATAAATGCCAAAGTTGTTTAGAAGTTTGATAACTTATGGTATTAATTTCCAAAACATCTTTTGCATTAAACATCTTTATTCAAGTCATAAAGAACATTTTGTACATATCCATACCCAACTCCGTATTATCAAACATAATACTACAAACATCCTTTGTAAATAGAAAATCAACTACCAAATTTGTCATACAAATTCGGATATGATATTTCTATATATATTGGGTAAGTACAAAAAACTTGTGTAATTACAACTTATGTTTATTTAAGAAAATTGAAGTTGATCCTATAGCTCTTGTCGCAACGCTTGCGTCATTCCCGAGATTTAAGATTACTTCAATTTTTTCTTTCTCACTTTTACTAAATCCGTAAAAGATAAACAAATATGAGAATTAGCATCGGTATCCAATACCTAAATTTTAAATGAGCAATTGACATTGGAACATGAGATAGACACATTCTTGATGGAATTGTCGTTCCTCTCGTCATTGCCCTTTAAGTATTCACAATACTTAATACAATTTCCATTTCAATGTCTTTTGTTTTGACAAAAGAAACAATTTCTTTTATTGACCAAACCGCCTTTTAAATATTCCAAATATTTCCGGCTATGACTTATACTGTCCTACATCTTAACAAACGAAAACACTTTTCTTTATTAACCAATGTGCATTTCTTTTTCGCAATAGCCTTGGAGGTATCTAAATATCTTAATCAATCAAAAAAATGGTTTTAAACCACTAGCCGATTACTATCGTGAATGTCACTTAAAAGGATTCTATTTAATCTTATTATCCCTTAGATAGCAAAGATCTCTAATTAGTATTCGTGTTATTTTGTATATTTAACCATAATGATTTGGTCTTTATCAAAATGGCCTCCCACTATCTTTTTCGAATCCTACACTTTCAAAATAGGAAACGTGAATCTTTGTTGGAAAAGATTTCAAGCGGGTGATTGAGTTCTTATAGTCATTGATCTTTCCCTCAGGTACGCCTAATTGCCGTTATTGGGATCACAATGTACTACAAGTGAACAACACTTGTTCATCATTTCTCATATGAGGTTCAATCATTTCCGGCTCCTAATGCTTTCACCCTCAGATACCCATTGTCGTTATTGGGTTTCTGCATTAGTTAAGTTTAACCCATTGAATCAACTAAGATGTATCAATTTGAATAATACACGACTCAGGTACGCCTAATTGCCGTTATTGCCGTGTACTATATCGATACACCTGTAACATCTCATGCTTAACAATAAACTCAACAACAGCCTCTTGACGATATCATCTCACCCCTATGTATCCATAGCCGACAAAATGATAACTCAAAGTGTCTTAGTTTATTGCTCCAATGGAGAGCCATTGATAAATCAATTTAATGATTAATCAATATAAGCTTAATCTTTAAACTTTTAGGAAGATTCCTTAGGGTTTTAAGTCATTCCGGTCTCACTAAGCACACAACACATTTTAGCATGCATCTCATACATATTAAAGCTAAATTACATCATGCAATCACACATGTATGATCATGGACTTTCTAGGTCTCATTCTTTAGGCACAAAAGAATGAACAAACTATTACATATCTCGGAAATGATTCTCTAATCATTTACTATGTAATATCTACTTTCTTTAGGTATCGAGGATTCATCCTAGAACCTCCGAAAGCCTTAACCGATTGCTAATCCTCGAAAAAAAAATTAATTTTTTTTACGGTTTTTTTTTTACGGTTTTTTTTTCTCGAGTCGGAAACTTTTTCCCGGGTGTAAAACCCCATTTTCAGCATTTCGGTTTTTTACAAAAAAAAATATATATATATTTTTTTTTCGAGCCGAAAACTTTTTCCCGGGTGTAAAACCTGTTTTTCAGCATTTTTGGTTTTTATAAAAAAAAATTATTTTCTTTTCCCGGTTTTTTTTTTCGGGTTTCGCTTTTTCCGCACATCCCGTTGATGATAACATAATGCACAAGCGAATCACGTATTGTGTTAAATTATCACATTAGAAAAATTCCCAGGATAGATTGGAGGGTCACGAGCGGACCACTTAAGTACCAATCTCCTAGACAGAATTTAATCAAATGTAATTAATATCACAATAGCGTTTGTTCGTTTTGAAAAAAAAAATTAAGCCCTCGTAATTATAAATTACATGCCCAATAATAATTCCTAAGTCCATGATTATTTATACATGTATTCAATCGTAAAGCGTTAATACTCGATGATACGGTGGCTCTGATACCACTGTTGGCGCAGCGGGAGGCGCGGGTCCGGATCGTATATTTCAATTAGAAAGAAATTCCAACAATTCGGATCCTATGTCGATTCTCCAACGATTCTTGTAGTCCCGAAAGTACGGCGACCTCAAGCTCATCCACATGAGTATGCGTCCGATTGAATCCTTGCCTTGAGGTAATCCGTAAGAGTTCCTCTTGCCGAGCAGCTCTAAGCTCAAACTCTCGCCGCGATCACTACCTTGCTTGGATGTATGAAAAATGTCGCCAAGTTTTTCCCGTGATTGATGAATACTTGAACTCCTTCAAGTGCTTTCTCTCTCTACAACTTTGTAGTGAGATGTGTGTTGTGTGGTGTTATGAAATGAGCAAGGACATGCTCTATTTATAGGCTAGAGCATGCCTTAAGAATGCAACACCTTGCATGCTAGGTGTCACACACCAAGCAAAGGTGTTGCCACCACATGACACCTTTCATGTGGTGTCATCACATAGGTGACATCATATAGGTGATATCATATAGGTGATGTCATCATATGACATCACATATATGACATAGGCTTATCTCATTACATCATCACCATGATATCATCATTCCATTAGCTAATGATTAGTCATTTAAGTATCATTAATTACACTAATTAATTACACTAATTAATTACTTAAACCTTTTAATCATAAAACTTGGTTAAAATATAATTAGGTTCCTACTAATTTATAACTCTTATAAATTAGTCCCTAATTAATATGGACATAATACAATTAGGTTCCTACTAATTTATAACTCTTACAAATTAGTCCTTAATTTGTACTTGTTTTTCATCTTAGATTAATTTCCGAGATATGCTAGTATCTATATGAAATCGATCTTTCGTAAACTCAATCGGTTGCACACTCTATTGTGTGTTACTAACTAGGTTCACATCTATATGGCAACGAGAGACATAAGAAACGCCTTTCTTATATTAAATAATTAAATCCCATTTAATTATTAATTCTCGTAGATCGAGAGTGACGTCTAGCAACATATCACGACCCCCAAATAGAGATGAATGTTTCGATGCATTCTTTTTGAACCAATGTTCATAATTACCGTACACTAAAAATTCCCTTCATCTAAGATTCCAATCTCGACTAATGTCACGGTTAAGTCAAACACTGTATGTCTTGATTATATGACCTCATCTCCCAGTTCTTATTCTTGATAAATATGACTTCCACTAGAAACAACTTTCTATGTAAGTCATATACACCTGCGCAGGTTTTATCATCCATCAAGAACAATTTTAGATAGCATAGAATCTTGTCTCCGTTCATCCAGAGTGATGAATCCTTTCTAGGTTAAACCCCTATCTCCATATACAATTAACTAGAGCCAACACATCCCGCGGCCCTAGCTCATGAAAGATCTAGGGTTAAGGAGTATCAAACTCTAATCACCTATATACAAGATAGTGTCACCGCAAGTCAAAGGACATATGTACAATTATGAACTAGATGATATTAAATTGACTTTAATGAATTACCATGTATAAGTCATCTAGCGTCACTTGTTCGACTCACTCAACACCTTGAGTGTCCACATGTTTATTCTGATCCCCATCAAGTAGTATGAGACTCACTACTTCCTATAATTTAGTAACTCTTTACTAATCAGGAGAATAAACAGAGGTGACGATCTTTCTGGGATAATGCAATGCCCTTATTCGCAGGACCCCATCGATCGCGAACGGTTATTTAGATCACTTCTATAATAGAATCTGTCACTCATATTCTTAACACCTTAAGAATAGATTCTACCACAATGTGATAAGGACAATACGTAATACATGAACACTTAGTTTATGAGACACTTAGTTCAAATAGAACATATATATCTTTGCCATTGGGATTAGTTCTACAAATATACACGATCAAATGGCCCTAGGGCATATACTACTAACAGTCGCATCTTAGGTCAATCTAACTCATCGATCCGATTACCTAAGCATTGTTAGGCTATATTATGCAATGTGTACGTGAGAAGTGACGCCAGATTAGTATATCACGTCTCAAGTCTCTTTAACGTGTCGTTTTGATTACCATGCTTATGTCACGTCACAAGTCTCTCTAAGCATGGTTAGGTAATATTACGCACAGTGTGCGTGAAAAGTAACAATAGATTAGTATGTCGCATCTCAAGTCTCTTTAACGCGTCGTTCCGATTACCCAAGAATGGTTAGGTTATATTACGCAAAGTGTGCGAGAAACGTAATGCTAGATTAGTATGTCGCCTCTCAAGTCTCTTTAACGTGTCATTCCGATTACCTAAGCATGGTTAGGTTATATTATGCAAGGTGTGCGTGAAAGGTGATGCTAGATTAGAATGTCCCGTCTCAAAGCTCTTTTATGCGTCGTTCCGATTTCCTAAGCATGGTTAGGTTATATTATGCAAAGTGTGAGTGAAAAGTGAAACTAGATTAGTATGGGCGTCTCAAGTCTCTCTAACGCATCATTCCGAATTCCTAAGCATGGTTACGTTATATTACGCAAAGTGTGCGTACAAAGTGACGCTAGATTAATGTGGCACGTCTAAAGTCTTTTTAACGCGTCTTTTAAATTACCATGCTTATGTCGCGTCAGAAGTCTCTCTAACACATCGTTCCGATTACCTAAGCATGGTTTGGTTATATTACCCAAAGGGTGCGTGAAAAATGACAATAGATTAGTATATCGCGTCTCAAGTCCATTTAACGCGTCATTCCAACTACTTAAGCATGGTTAGATAATATTACACAATATGTGCGTGAAAAATGACAATAGATTAGTATGTCGCGTCTTAGGTCAATCTAACTCGTCGTTCCAATTACCTAAGCATGGTTAGGTTTTATTATGCAATGTGTACGTGAAAATTGACACTAGATTGGTATATCGCGTCTCAAGTCTCTTTAACCCGTCGTTTTGATTACCATACTTATGTCGCGTCACAAGTCTCTCTAACGGGTCGTTCCGATTACCTAACAATGGTTAGGTTATATTACGCAAAGCGTGCGTGAAAAGTACAAATAGATTAGTATGTCGCGTCTCAAGTCTCTTTAACACGTCGTTCCGATTACCCAAGAATGGTTAGGTTATATTGCGCAAAGTGTGCAAGAAAAGTAATGCTAGATTAGTAAGTCGCGTCTCCAGTCTCTTTAACGCGTCGTTCCAATTACCTAAGCATGGTTACGTTATATTACGCAAGGTGTGCGTGAAAGGTGACGCTAGATTAGTATGTCGCGTCTCAAGGCTCTTCAATGCGTCGTTACGATACGTAATCATGGTTGTTATATTATGCAAAGTTTGCGTAAAAAGTGATGCTAGATTAGTATGTCGCGTCTTAAGTATCTTTAACACGTTGTTTCGATTTACTATGCTTATGTCGCGTCACAAGTCTCTCTAACGCGTCGTTCCGATTACCTTAAGCATGGTTAGATTATAGTACGCAAAGTGTGCGTGAAAAGTAACAATAGATTAGTATGTCGCGTCTGAAGTCTCTTTAACGCATCGTTACGATTACCCAAGCATGGTTAGGTTATATTACCCAAAGTGTGCGTGAAAAGTGACTAGATTAGTATGTCGCATCTCAAGTCTATTGAACGCGTCGTTCCGATTACCTAAGCATGGTTAGGTTATATTACGCAAAGGGGGCGTCAAAAGTGACGCTAGATTAGTATGTCGCGTCTCAAGTCTCTTTAACGCGTTGTTCCGATTACCTAAGCATGGTTAGATTATTTACGCAAAGCGTGTGACAGAAGTGGCGCTATATTATTATGCTGCGTCTCAAGTCTGTTTAACGTGTCGATCGGATTATCTAAGCATGGCTAGGTTATATTACACAAAGTGTGCGTGAAAAGTGACGCTAGATTAGTATGTCGCGTCTCAAGTCTCTTTAACGCGTAGTTCCGATTACCTAAGCATGGTTAGGTTATATTACTCAAAGTGTGCGTTAGAAGTGACGCTAGATTAGTATGGCGCGTCTCAAGTCTCTTTAACTCGTCGTTTCGATTACCATGCTTATGTCGCGTCACAAGTCTCTTTAACGCGTTGTTCCGATTACCTAAGCATGGTTAGGCTATATTACACAAAGTGTGCATAAAAAATGACAATAGATTAGTATGTCGCATCTCAAGTCTATTTACGCGTCGTTCAGATCACTTAAGCATGGTTAGGTTGTGCGTGAAAAAAAACAATTGATATGTATGTGCGTCTTAAGTCTATCTAACGCGTCGTTCTGATTACCTATGCCTTGTTAGGTTATTTTACGCAAGGTGTGCGTGAAAAGTGACGCTAGATTAGTATGTCGTGTCTCAAGTCTCTTTAATGCATCATTTTGATTACCATGCTTAGGTCGCGTCACACGTCTCTCTAGCGCGTCGTTCCGTTTACCTAAGCAGGGTTAGGTTATATTACTTAAAGTGTGCGTGAAAAGTGACGCTAGAATAGTATGTCCAATCTCAAGTCTCTTTAGCGCGTCGTTTCGATTATCTAAGCATGGTTAGGTTATATTACGCAAAGTGTGTGTTAGTATGATTCGTCTCAAGTCTCTTTAAAGCGTCGTTTCGATTACCAAGCTTATCGCGCGTCACAAGTCTCTTTAACGCGTTGTTTCGATTACCTATGCATGGTTAGGTTATATTACGCAAAGTTTGCGTGAAAAGTGACGTTAAATCAGTATGTCGCGTCTAATGTCTCTCTAACGCGTCGTTTCAATTTCCTAAGCATGGTTAGGTTATATTATGTAAAGTGTGCGTGAAAAGGGACACTAGAGTATAGTATGTCGCGTCTCAAGTCTCTCTAACGCGTCGTTCCGATTTCCTAAGCATAGTTAGGTTATATTACGCAAAGTGTGCGTAAAAGGTGACGATAGATTAATATGGCGCATCTCAAGTCTTTTTAACGCGTCGTTTCGATTACCAAGCTTATGTCGCATCACAAGTCTCTCTAACACGTCGTTCCGATTACCAAAGTGTGCGTGAAAAATGACAATAAATTAGTATGTTGCGACTCAAGTCCATTTAAAGAGTCGTTCCAATTACTTAAGCACGGCTAGGTTATATTACGCAAAGTTTGCGTGAAAATGACAATAGATTAGTATGTCGCGACTTAAGTCTATCTAACTCGTCGTTCTGATTACCTTAGCATATGGTTAGGTTATATTACGCAAAGTGTGCGTGAAAAGTAACAATAGATTAATATGTCGCGTCTGAAGTCTCTTTAACGCGTCGTTACAATTACCCAAGCATGGTTAGGTTATATTACGCAAAGTGTGCGTGAAAAGTGACTAGATTAGTATGTCGCATCTCAAGTCTATTGAATGCGTCGTTCCGATTACCTAAGCATGGGTAGGTTATATTACGCAAAGGGTGCGTGAAAAGTGACGCTAGATTAGTATGTCGCGTCTCAAGTCTCTTTAACGCGTCGATCAGATTACCTAAGCATGGCTAGGTTATATTACACAAAGTGTGCGTGAAAAGTGACGCTAGATTAGTATGTCGCGTCTCAAGTCTCTTTAACGCGTCGTTCCGATTACCTAAGCATGGTTAGGTTATATTACGCAAAGTGTGCGTAAAAAGTGACACTAGATTAGTATGGCGCGTCTCAATTCTCTTTAACGCGTCGTTTCGATTACCATGCTTATGTCGCGTCACAAGTCTCTTTAACGCGTTGTTCCGATTACCTAAGCATGGTTAGGCTATATTATGCAAAGTTTGCATAAAAAATGACAATAGATTAGTATGTCGTATCTTCAGTCTATTTACGCGTCGTTCCGATTAGCTAAGCATGGTTAGGTTATATTACGCAAAGGGTGCGTGAAAAGAGACGCTAGATTAGTATGTCGCGTCTCAAATCTCTTTAACGCGTCGTTCCGATTACCTAAGCATGGTTAGGTTATTTACACAAAGCGTGTGTCAAAAGTGACGCTAGATTATTATGCCGGGTCTCAAGTCTGTTTAACGCGTCGATCGGATTACCTAAGCATGGCTAGGTTATATTAATCAAATGGGGCGTGAAAAGTGACGCTAGATTAGTATGTCGCGTCTCAAGTCTCTTTAACGCGTCGTTCTGATTACCTAAGCATGTTTAGGTTATATTACGCGAAGTGTGCGTAAAAAGTGACGTTAGATTAGTATGGCGTGCCTCAAGTCTCTTTAACGCGTCGTTTCGATTACCATGCGTATGTGACGTCACAAGTCTCTTTAACGCGTTGTTCCGATTACCTAAGCATGGTTAGGTTATATTATGCAAAGTGTGCATAAAAAATGACAATAGATTAGTATGTCGCATCTCAAGTCTATTTACGCGTCGTTCAGATTACTTAAGCATGGTTAGGTTGTGCGTGAATAAAGAAAATAGATAAGTATATCGCGTCTTAAGTCTATCTGACGCATTGTCTGATTACCTAAGCCTTGTTAGGTTATTTTACGCAAGGTGTGCGTGAAAAGTGACGCTAGATTAGTATGTCGTGTCTCAAGTCTCTTTAACGCATCATTTCGATGACCATGCTTAGGTCGCGTCACACGTCTCTCTAACGCGTCGTCCCGTGTACCTAAGCAGGGTTAAGTTATATTACGCAAAGTGTGCGTGAAAAGTGACGCTAGAATAGTATGTCCAATCTCAAGTCTCTTTAACGCGTCGTTTCGATTATCTAAGCATGGTTAGGTTATATTACGCAAAGTGTGTGTTAGTATGATTCGTCTCAAGTCCCTTTAAAGCGTCGTTTCGATTACCATTCTTATCTCGCGTCACAAGTCTCTTTAACGCGTTGTTCCGATAACCTATTCATGGTTAGGTTATATTACGCAAAGTTTCCTTGAAAAGTGACGTTAAATCAGTATGTTGCGTCTAATGTCTCTCTAACGTGTCGTTTCAATTTCCTAAGCATGGTTAGGTTATATTACGTAAAGAGTGCGTGAAAAGTGACACTAGAGTATGAAAAGTGACACTAGAGTATAGTATGTCGCGTCTCAAGTCTCACTAACGCGTCGTTCCGATTTCCTAAGCATGGTTAGGTTATATTACGCAAAGTGTGCGTAAAAAGTGACGCTAGATTAATATGGCGCGTCTCAAGTCTTTTTAACTAGTCGTTTCGATTACCATGCATATGTCGCATCACAAATCTCTCTAACGCGTCGTTCCAATAACCAAAGTGTGCGTGAAAAATGAAAATAGATTAGTATGTTGCGACTCAAGTCCATTTAAAGAGTCCTTCCAATTATTTAAGCATGGTTAGGTTATATTACGCAAAGTTTGCGTGAAAA
Source organism: Mercurialis annua (assembly GCF_937616625.2). Lineage (NCBI taxonomy): Eukaryota > Viridiplantae > Streptophyta > Magnoliopsida > Malpighiales > Euphorbiaceae > Mercurialis > Mercurialis annua. The sequence goes on from NC_065576.1 coordinate 26,385,401, forward strand.
ATGACAATAGATGAGCAAGTCGCGACTTAAGTCTATCTAACTCGTCGTTCTGATTACCTTAGCATGGTTAGGTTATATTACGCAAAGTGTGCGTGAAAAGTAACAATAGATTAGTATGTCCCGTTTGAAGTATCTTTAACGCGTCGTTACAATTACCCAAGCATGGTTAGGTTATATTACGCAAAGTGTGCGTGAAAAGTGACTAGATTAGTATGTCTCGCATCTCAAGTCTATTGAACGCGTCGTTCCGATTACCTAAGCATGGTTAGGTTATAATACGCAAAGGGTGCGTGAAAAGTGACGCTAGATTAGTTTTTAACGCGTTGTTCCGATTACCTAAGCATGGTTAGGTTATTTACGCAAAGCGTGTGTCAAAAGTGACGCTAGATTATTATGTCCCGTCTCAAGTCTGTCTAACGTGTCGATCGGATGACCTAAGCATGGCTAGGTTATATTACATAAAGTGTGCGTGAAAAGTGATGCTAGATTAGTATGTCGTGTCTCAAGTCTCTTTAACGCGTCGTTCCGATTACCTAAGCATGGTAGGTTATATTACGCAAAGTGTGCGTAAAAAGTGACGCTAGATTAGTATGGCGCGTCTCAAGTCTCTTTAACGCGTCGTTTCGATTACCATGCTTGTGTCGCGTCACAAGGCTCTTTAACGCGTTGTTCCGATTACCTAGGCATGGTTAGGCTATTTTACGCAAAGTGTGCATAAAAAATGATAATAGATTAGTATGTCGCATCTCAAGTCTATTTACGCGTCGTTCAGATTACTTAAGCATGGTTAGGTTGTGCGTGAAAAAAGACAATTGATATATGTGTCGCGTCTTAAGTCTATCTAACGCGTCGTTCTGATTACCTAAGCCTTGTTAGGTTATTTTACACAAGGTGTCCGTGAAAACTGACGCTAGATTAGTATGTCGTGTCTCAAGTCTCTTTAGCGCATCATTTTGATTACCATGCTTAGGTCGCGTCACACATCTCTCTAACGTGTTGTTCTGTTTACCTACGCAGGGTTAGGTTATATTACGCAAAGTGTGCGTGAAAAGTAACGCTAGAATAGTATGTGCAATCTCAAGTCTCTTTAACGCGTCGTTTCGATTATCTAAGCATGGTCTGGTTATATTACGCAAAGTGTGTGTTAGTATGATTCGTCTCAAGTCTCTTTAAAGCGTCGTTTCAATTACCATGCTTATCTCGCGTCACAAGTCTCTTTAACGCGTTGTTCCGATTACCTATGCATGGTTAGGTTATATTGCGCAAAGTTTGCGTGAAAAGTGACGTTAAATCAGTATGTCGCGTCTAATGTCTCTCTAACGTGTCGTTTCAATTTCCTAAGCATGGTTAGTTTATATTACGTAAAGTGTGCGTAAAAAGTGACGCTAGATAAATATGCAGCGTCTTAAGTATTTTTAACGCGTCGTTTCGATTACCATACTTATGTCGCATCACAAGTCTCTCTAACGCGAAAAATGACAATAGATTAGTATGTTGCGACTCAAGTCCATTTATAGAGTCGTTCCAATTGCTTAAGCATGGTTAGGTTATATTACGCAAAGTTTTCATGAACAATGACAATAGATTAGTATGTCGCGACTTAAGTCTATCTAACTCGTCGTTCCGATTACCTTAGCATGGTTAGGTTATATTATGCAATGTGTGCGTGAAAAGTGATGCTAGATTAATATGTCGCGTCTCAAATCTCTTTAACGCGTCGTTCCGATTACCTAAGCGTGGTTAGGTTATTTACACAAAGCGTGTGTCAAAAGTGACGCTAGATTATTATGTCGGGTCTCAAGTCTGTTTAACGTGTCGATCAGATTACCTAAGCATGGCTAGGTTATATTACGCAAATTGTGTGGGAAAAGTGACGCTAGATTAGTATGTCGCTCTCAAGTCTCTTTAACACATCGTTTCGATTATCCAAGAATGGTTAGGTTATATTACGCAAAGTATGCGAGAGAAGTAATGCTAGATTAGTATGTCGCATCTCAAGTCTATTTAACGTGTCGTTCCGATTACATAAGCATGGTTAGGTTATATTACGCAAGGTGTGCGTGAAAGTCCTATATTAGAATGTCCCGTCTCAAGGATCTTTAATGCGTTGTTCCGATTACCTAAGTATGGTTGTTATATTATGAAAAGTTTACGTGAAAAGTGACGCTAAATTAGTATGTCGCGTCTCAACTGTCTTTATGTCACATCTCAAGTCTATTTAACGCGTCGTTCCGATTACCTAAGCATGGTTAGATTATATTACAGAAAGGGTGCGTGAAAAGTGACGCTAGATTAGTATGTCGCGTCTCAAATCTCTTTAACATGTCGTTCCGATTACCTAAGCATGGTTAAAGGTTATTTACGCAAAGCGTGTGTCAAAAGTGACGCTAGATTATTATGCCGCGTCTCAAGTCTGTTTAACGCGTCGATCGGATTACCTAAGCATGGCTAGGTTATATTACGCAAAGTGTGCGTAAAAAGTGACGCTAGATTAGTATGTCGCGTCTCAAGTCTCTTTAACGCGTCGTTCCGATTATCTAAGCATGGTTAAGTTATATTACGCAAAGTGTGCGTAAAAAGTGACGCTAAATTAGTATGGCGTGTCTCAAGTCTCTTTAACGTGTCGTTCCAATTACCAAAGTGTGCGTGAAAAATGACAATAGATTAGTATGTCACGACTCAAGTCCATTTAACGAGTCATTCCAATTACTTAAGCATGGTTAGGTTATATTACGCAAAATGTGCGTGAAAAATGACAATAGATTAGTATGTCGCGACTTAAGTCTATCTAACTCGTCGTTCTGATTACCTTAGCATGGTTAGGTTATATTATGCAATGTGTACTTGAAAAGTGATGCTAGATTAGTATGTCGCGTCTCAAGTCTCTTTAACGCGTTGTTTTGATTACCATGTTTATGTCGTGTCACAAGTCTCTCTAATGGGTCGTTCCGATCACCTAAGAATAGTTAGGTTATATTACGCAGAGTGTGCATGAAAATTAACAATTGATTATTATGTCGGGTCTCAAGTCTCTTTTACGCATCGTTCCGATTATCCAAGAATGGTTAGGTTATATTACGCAAAGTGTGCGAGAGAAGTAATGCTAGATTAGTACGTCGCGTCTCAAGTCTATTTAACGCGTCATTCCGTTTACCTAAGCATTGTTAGGTTATATTACGCAAGGTGTGCGTGAAAGGTGACGCTTGATTAGAATGTCCTGTCTCAAGGCTCTTTAATGCGTCGTTACGATTACCTAAGTATGGTTGTTATATTATGCAACGTTTATGTGAAAAGTGACTCTAGATTAGTATGTCGCGTCTCAACTATCTTTAACGCGTCGTTTCGATTACCATGCATATGTCGCGTCACAAGTCTCTCTAACGCGTCGTTCCGATTACCTTAAGCATGGTTAGGTTATAGTACACAAAGTGTGCATGAAAAGTAACAATAGATTAGTATGTCACGTCTCAAGTCTGTTTAACGCGTCGTTACGATTACCTAAGCATGTTTAGGTTATATTACGCAAAGTGTGCGTGAAAAGTGTCTAGATTAGTATGTCGTATCTCAAGTCTATTTAACGCGTTGTTCCGATTACCTATGCATGGTTAGGATATATTACGCGAAGGGTGCGTGAAAAGTGACGCTAGAGTAGTATGTCTTGTCTCAAGTCCTTTTAATGCGTCGTTCCGATTACCTAAGCATGGTTAGGTTACGCAAAACGTGCGTGAAAAGTGACGCTAGATTATTATGTCGCGTCTCAAGTCTGTTTAACGCGTCATTCCGATTACCTAAGCATGGTTAGGTTTGATTAACCAAAGTGTGGGTGAAAAGGGACACTAGATTAGTATGTCGCGTCTCAAATCTCATTAACGCGTCATTCCGATTACCTAAGCATGGTTAGGTTATTTACGCAAAGCCTGCGTGAAAAGTGACGCTAGATTAGTATGTCGCGTCTCACGTTTTTTTAACGCGGCATTCTGATTACCTAAGCATGGTTAGGTTATATTAAGCAAAGTGTTCGTGAAAAGTGACGCTAGATTAGTATGTCGCGTCTCATGAATTTAAACTCTTTTTTAAATTTGTCGCGTCTCATGAACTAGCTTTCATCCAATGGAAGCATCTACTAGATTATTATGTCGCGTCTCAAGTCTCTTTAACGCGTCATTCCGATTACCTAAGCATGGTAGGTTATATTACGCAAAGTGTGCGTAAACGGTGATGCTACATTAGTATGGCGCGTCTCAAGTCTCTTTAACGCTTTGTTTCGATTACCATGTTTATGTCGCGTCACAAGTCTCTCTAATGCGTTTTTCCGATTACCTAAGCATGCTTAGGTTATATTACGCAAAGTGTGCGTAAAAAATTACAATAGATTAGTATATCGTGTCTCAAGTCTATTTAACGCGTCGTTCCGATTACCTAAGCATGGTTAGGTTATATTACGCAAAGTGTGCATGATAAATGACAATAGATTAGTATGTCGTGTCTTAAGTCTATCTAACGCGTTGTTCCGATTACCTATGCACGGTTAGGTTATATTACGCCAGGTGTGCGTGAAAAGAGACGCTAGATTAATATGTCGCGTCTCAAGGCTCTTTAATGCGTCGTTCCGATTACCTAAGCATGGTTAGGTTTTGTGTAAAAAGTGACGTTAGATTAGTATGTCGTGTCACAAGTCTCTTAAACGCATCGTTTCGATTACCATGCTTATGTCGCGTCACACGTCTCTCTAAGGCGTCGTTCCGATTACCTAAGCATGGTTAGGTTAAATTACCCAAAGTGTGCATGAAAAGTGACGCTAAATTAGTATGTCCAGTCTCAATTCTCTTTAACGCGCCGTTTCGATTATCTAAGCATGGTTAAGTTGTGCTATACGCAAAGTGTGCAAAAGTGACGCTAGTTAGTATGATTCGTCTCAAGTCTCTTTAAAGTGTCGTTCCGGTCACCATGCTTATCTCGCGTCACAAGTCTCTTTAACGGGTTGTTCCGATTACATAATCATGGTTAGGTTATATTACGCAAAGTGTACGTGAAAAGTGACGCTAGATCAGTATGTCGCGTCTCAGGTCTTTCTAACACGTCGTTTCAATTTCCTAAGCATGGTAAGGATATATTACGCAAAATGTGCGTGAAAAGTGACGCTAGATTAGTATGTCGCGTCTCAAGTCTCTTTACGCATCGTTTCTAAGCATGGTTAGGTTATATTACACAAAATATGCGTGAAAAGTGACGCTAGATTAGTATGGCGCGTCTCAAGTTTCTTTAACGCGTCGTTTTGATTACCATGCTTATGTCGCGTCATAAGTCTCTTTAACGCGTTATTCTGATTACCAAAGCATGGATAGGTTATATTACGCAAAGTGTGCGTTAAAAATAACAGTTGATTAGTATGTCGCGTCTCAAGTCTATTTACGCATTGTTCCGATTACTTAAGCATGGTTAGGTATTACGCAAAGTGTGCGTGAAAAATGACAATTAATTAGTATGTCGCGTCTTAAGTCTATCTAACGCGTCGTTCTGATTACCTAAGCATGGTTAGGTTATTTTACGCAAGGTGTACGTCAAAAGTGACGCTGGATTAAAATGTCACGTCTCACAGCTCTTTAATGCGTCGTTCCGATTACCTAAGCATGGTTAGGTTATATTATGCAAAGTTTGCCTAAAAAATAAAGTGAGGCTAGATTAGTATATCGTGTCTCAAGTCTCTTTTGCGCATCATTTCGATTACCATGCTTAGGTCACGTCACACGACTCTCTAACGCGTCGTTCCGATTACCTATGTAGGGTTAGGTTATATTACGCAAAGTGTGCGTGAAAAGTGACGTTAGACATACTCTTTAACGCATCATTTCGATTATCTAAGCATGGTTTGGTTATATTACGCAAAGTGTGCGTAAAAAGTGACGCTAGATTAGTATGATACGTCTCAAGTCTCTAAAAAGCGTCGTTTTGATTACCATTCTTATCTCGGGTAACAATTCTCTTTAACACGTTGTTCCGATTACCTATGCATGGTTAGGTTATATTACGCAAAGTTTGCGTGAAAAGTGACATTAGATCAGTATGTCGCGTCTCAAGTCACTCGAACGCGTCGTTTCAAATTCCTTAGTATGGTTACGTTATATTACGCAAAGTGTGCGTGAAAAGTGACACTAGATTAATATGGCGCGTCTCAAGTCTTTTTAACGCGTCGTTGCGATTATCATGCTTATGTCGCGTCAGAAGTCCCTCTAATGCGTCGTTCCGATTAACTAAGCATTGTTAGGTTATATTATGCAAATTGTGCGTGAAAAATGACAATAGATTGTATGTCGCGACTCAAGTCCATTTAACGAGTCGTTCCAATTACATAAGCATAGTTAGCTTATATTACGCAAAGTGTGCGTGAAAAATGACAATAGATTAGTATGTCGCGTCTTAAGTCTATCTAACTCGTCGTTCTGATTACTTTAGCGCGGTTAGGTTATATTATGCAATGTATACGTGAAAAGTGATGCTAGATTAGTATGTCGCGTGTCAAGTCTCTTTAGTGCGTCGTTTTGATTACCATACTTATGTCGCGTCACAAGTCTCTCTAATGGGTAGTTCCGATTACCTAAGAATGGTTAGGTTATATTACGCAGGGTGTGCGTGAAAATTAATAATTGATTAGTATGTCGCGTTTCAAGTCTCTTTAACGCGTCGTTCTGATTACCCAAGAGTGGTTAGGTTATATTACGTAAAGTGTGCGAGAAAAGTAATGCTAGATTAGTATGTCGAGTCTTCAGTCTCTTTAACGCGTTGTTCCGATTAGCTAAGCTTGGTTAGGTTATATTAACAAGGTGTGCGTGAAAGGTGACGCTAGATTAGAATGTCCCGTCTCAAGGCTCTTTAATGCATCGTTCCGATTACCTAAGGGCGGTTGTTATATTATGCAAAGTTTGCGTGAAAAGTGACGCTAGATTAGTATGTCGCGTCTCAAGTCTCTTTAATGCGTCGTTTCGATTACCATGCTTATGTCGCGTCACAAGTCTCTGTAACGCGTTGTTCCGATTACCTGAGCATGGTTAGCTTATAATACGCAAGGCTCTTTATAGCGTCGTTCCGATTACCTAAGCATGGTTAGGTTATATTATAAAAGTGTGCGTGAAAAGTGACAATAGTATGTCGCATCTCAAGTCTATTTAACGCGTCGTTCCGACTACCTAAGCATGGTTAGGTTATATTTCGCAGAGTGTGCGTGAAAAGTGACGCTAGATTAGTATGTCGTGTCTCAAATCTCATTAACGCGTCATTCCGGTTACCTAAGCATGGTTAGGTTATTTACGCAAAGCCTGCGTGAAAAGTGACGCTAGATTAGTATGTCGCGTCTCAGGTTTGTTTAACGCGACATTCCGATTACCTAAGCATGGTTAGGTTATATTAAGCAAAGTGTTCGTGAAAAGTGACGCTAGATTAGTATGTCCCGTCTCATGTCTCTTTAACGCGTCATTCCGATTACCTAAGCATGGTTAGGTTATATTACGCAAAGTGTGCGTAAAAAGTGACACTAGATTAGTATGGCCCGTCTCAAGTCTCTTTAACGCGTAGTTTCGATTACCAAGCTTAAGTCGCGTCACAAGTCTCTTTAACGCGTTGTGCCGATTACCTAAGCATGGTTATATTACGTAAAGTGTGCCTAAAAAATGACAATAGATTAGTATGTCGCCTCTCAAGTCTATTTAACGCGTCGTTCCGTTTACCTAAGCATGGTTAGGTTATATTACGCAAAGTGTGCATGAAAAATGACAATTGATTAGTATGTCACGTTTTAAGTCTATCTAACACGTCGGTCAGATTACCTAAGCATGGTTAGGTTATATTACGCAAGGTGTGCGTGAAAAGTGACGCTAGATTAATATGTCGCGTCTCAAGGCTTTTTAATGCGTCGTTCCGATTACCTAAGAATGGTATTTTGCATAGTCTGCGTTCGAATTGACACTAGATTAATATGTCACGTCTCACGACTCTTTAATGCGTCGTTCCAATTACACCTAAGCATGGTTAGGTTATATTAACCTAAGTGTGAGTTAAAAGTGCTGCTAGATTATTATGTCGCGTCCCAAGTCTCTTTAACGCGTCATTTCGATTACCTAATAGTTATATTACGCAAATTGTGCGTGAAACGTGATGCTAGATTAGTACGTCGCGTCTAAAGCTTTGTTCTATTACCTAATCATTGTTAGGTTATATTACGCAAAGTGTGCGTGAAAAGTGACGCTAGATTAGTATGTCGCATATCAAGTCTCTTTAACGCGTCATTCCAATTACCTAAGCATGGTTATATTACGCAATGTGAGCATGAATATGACGCTAGATTAGTATGCCGGGTCTCAAGTCTGTTTAACGCGTCATTCCGATAACCATGTTTATGTCGCGTCACAAATCTCTCTATTTGCGTGAAAAGTAACGCTAGATTAATATATCACGTCACCAGTTTCTCTAACGCGTCGTTCCATTACCTAAGCATGGTTAGGTTATATTATGCAAAGTGTGCGTGAAAAGTGACGCTAGATTAGTATGTTGCTACTCAATTCTCTTTAACGCGTCTTTCCGATTACCTAAGCATGGTTAGGTTAGGTTTCACGAAGTGTGCGTAAGAAGTGACGCTAGATTAGTTTGGCGCGTCTCAAGTCTCTTTTATGCGGCATGCTTATGTCGCGTCATAAGTCTCTCTAACGTGTCGTTCCGATTAACTGAAATGGTTAGGTTATATTACGCAAAGTGTGCGTTAAAAGTGACGCTAGATAGGTATGTCACGTCTCAAGTCTCTTTAACACGTCATACCGATTACCTAAGCATGGTTAGGTTATATTATGCAAAGTGTTTGTAAAAAGTGACGCTAGATTAGTATGGTGCGTCTACAGTCTCTATAACATGTCGTTTCGATTACCATGCTTATGTCGTGTCACAAGTCACTCGAACTCGTCGTTCCAATTACCTAAGCATGTTTAGGTTATAACTTTTCAACATAGTGTGGGTGAAAAGTGACGCAAGATTAGTATATCGCATCACAAGTCTCTCTAACGCCTTGTTCCGATTAGCTAAGCATGGTTAGGTTATATTACGCAAAGTATGCGTGAAAAGTTACAATAGATTAGTATGTCGCGTCACAAGTCTCTTTAACTAGTCGTTCCGATTGCCTAAGCGGTTATAAGCAAAGAGTGCGAGAATAATGACGCTAGATTAGTATGTCGCGTCTTAAGTCTCTTAAACGCGTCATTCCGATTACCTAAGAATGGTTAGGTTATATTACTCCAACTGCGCGTTAAAAGTGCAGCTAGATTAGTATGTCACGTCACAAGTCTCTTTAATGCGTCGTTCTGATTACCTATGCATGGTTTCATTATATTAAGCAAAGTGTGCGTGAAAACTGGCGCTAGATTGGTATGTTGCGTCTCAAGTCTCTTTAACGCGTCGTTCCGATTACCTAAGCATGGTTAGGTTATATTACGAAAAGTGTGCGTGAAAAGTAACGCTAGATTTGTTAATTGCGTCACAACTCTCTCTAACGCGTCATTCTGATTACCTAAGTATGGTTAGGTTCTATTACGCAAAGTGTGGTGGAAAAGTGATGGTAGATTATTAAGCCTCGTCTTAAGTCTCTTTAACGTGTCGTTCCGATTACCTAAGCATGGTTATGTTACATTGCGCAAAGTGTGCATGAAAAGTGACGCTAGATTAGCATGTCACTTCTCAAGTCTCTTTAACGCGTCGTCCCGATTACATAAGTATGGTTGCGTTATTTTATGCAAAGTATGCATGAAAAGTATTGCTAGATTAGTATATCGTATCTCAAGTCTCTTTAACACGTCGTTCCGATTACCTCAGCATCGTTATGTTATATTATGCAAAGTGTCCGTGAAAAGTGACGCTAGATTAGTATGTCGCGTCTCAAGTCTCTTTAACGCGTCGTTTATGTCGCCTCAACACTTTCTCTAACACGTCGTTCCAATTACCAAAGCATGGTTAGGTTATATTACGCAGAGTGTGAATTAAAAATTACAATTGATTAGAATGTCGCGTCGTCAAGTCTATTTAACGCGTCGTTACGATTACAATGCTTATCTCGCGTCACAAGTCTGTCTAACGCGTCGTTTCGATTACCTAACTATGGTTAGGTTATGGTACGCAAAGTGTGTGTGAAAAGTACCAGTAGATTTGAATGTCGTGTCTCAAGCCTCTTTAACGCGTCGTTCTGATTACCTAAGCATGGTTAGGTTATATTACGCAAAGTGTGTGTGAAAAGTGACAATAGATTAGTAAGTTGCGTCTCAAGTCTATTTAACGCGTCGTTTCGATTAACTAAGCATGGTTTCTATTATAGTACGAAAAGTGTGCGTGATATGTCGCGTCTCAATTATTTTTATCGCGTTATTCCGATTACCTAAGCATGGTTTGGTTATATTACGGAAAGCGTGAGTGAAAAGTGACGATAGATTAGTATGTTGCGTCTCAAGTCTCTTTAACGCGTGTTTCCGATTATCAATGCATGGTTAAGTTATATTATGTAAAGTGTACGTGAAAAGTGACCCTAGATTAGTATGTCGCGTCTAAAGTCTCTTTAACACGTCGTTCCGATTACCTAAGTGTGGTTAGGTTATATTAAACAAAGTGTGCGTAAAATGCGACTCAAGAATCGTATGACGTGTTTCAAGTCTCTTTAACGCGTCGTTTCAATTACCATGCTTATGTCGAGTCACAAGTCTTTCTTACGCGTCGTTCCGATTACCTAAGTATGGTTAGGTACACAAAGTGTGCGTGAAAAATGACAATAGATTAGTATGTCGCGTCTCAAGTCTATTTAACGTGTGGTTCCTATTACCTAAGCATGGTTAGTTTATATTACGCAGGGTGTGAGTAAAAAGTGACGCTAGATTAGTATGTCGCGTCTTAAGGCTCTTTAATGCGACGTTCCGATTATCTAAGCATGGGTAGGTTATATTACGCAATGTTTGCGTGAAAAGTGACGATAGATTAGTATGTCGCGTCTCAAGTCTCTTTAACGCGTCGTTTCGATTACCATGCTTATGTCGCGTCACCAGTCTCTCTAACGCGTCGTTCCGATTACCTAAGCATGGTTAGTTTATTGTACGCAAAGTGCGCGTGAAAAGGATCCATAGATTAGTATGTCGCGTCTCAAGTCTCTTTAACGCGTCGTTCCGATTACCTAAACATGGTTAGGTTATATTACGCAAAGTGTGCATGAAAAGTGACGATAGTCTCAAGCCTATTTAACGCGTCCTTCCGATTACCTAAGCATGCTTAGTTTATATTACTTAAAGTGTGCGTGAAAAGTGACGTAGATTAGTATGTCGCCTATCAATTCTCTTTTCCGTGTTATTCCAATTACCTAAGCATGGTTAGGTTATATTACACAAAGTTTGCGTGAAAAGTGACGCTAGATTAGTATGTCGCGTCTCAAGTCTGTCTAACGCGTCGTTCCGATTACCTTAGAATGGTTAGGTTATATTAGGAAAAGTAAGCGTGAAAAGTGACGCTGGATTAGTATGTCGCGTCCAAGTCTCATTAACGCATATCAATGTTGCTTATGTCGCGTTTGAAGTCTCTCTAACGCGTCGTTCTGATTACCTAAGCATGGTTAGGTTATATTACGCAAAGTGTGCGTGAAAAGTGAGGCTAGATTAGTATGTAGCGTCTCAAGTCTATTTAACATATCGTTCCTATTACTTAAGCATCGTTAGGTTATATTACGCAAAGTTTGCGTGAAAAGTGATGCTAGATTAGTATGACGCGTCTCCATTCTCTTCAACGCATTGTTTCGATTACCTAAGCATGGTTAGGTTATATTACGCAAAGCGTGCGTCAAAAGTGACGCTAGATTAGTAAGTCGCGCCTCAAGTTTATTTAACGCGTTGTTCCGATTACCTGAGCATGGTTAGGTAATATTAGGGGAAGTGTGCGTGAAAAGTGACGCTAGATAATTAAGTCGCGTCTCAAGTCTCTTTCACGCGTCGTTCCGATTACTTAAGGATGGTTATGCAAACTGTGTAGTGACGCTAGATTAGTATGGCGCGTCTCAAGTCTATTTAACGCGTTGTTTCGATTACCAAGCTTATGTCACGTCACAAGTCTCTCTAACACGTCGTTCTGATTACCTAAGCATGGTTAGGTTATATTACGCAAAGTGTGCGTGAAAATGACAATTGGTTAGGATGTCGCATTTCAAGTCTATTTAACGCGTCCTTCCAATTACCTAAGCATGGTTAGGTTATATTACGCAAGGTGTGCGTAAAACGTGACGCTAGATTAATTTGTCGCGTCTCAATTCTCTTTAACTCATCGTTCCGATTGCCTAAGCATGGATAGGTTATATTACACAAAGTTTTCATGGAAAGTGATGCTAGATTAGTATGTCGCGTCTCAAGTGTCCGTAACGCTTCTTTTTTATTACCATGCTTATGTCGCGTCACAAGTCTCTCTAACGCGTCGTTCCGATTGCCTAAGCATGGTTAGGTTATAGTACACAAAGCGTGCATGAAAAGGATCAATAGATTAGTATGTCGCGTTACAACTCTCTTTAACGCGCCGTTCCGATTACCTAAGCATGGTTAGGTTATATTATGCAAAATGTGCGTGAAAAGTGACGCTAGATTAGTATGTCCAGTCTGAAGTCTCTTTAACGCGTCGTTCCGATTACCTTAGCAAGGTTAAGTTATCTTACGCGAAGTGTGCGTAAAAAGTGACCCTATATGAGTATGTTTCATCTCAAGTCTCTTTAATGCGTATTTCCGATTACCATTCTTATGTCGCGTCAGAAGTCTCTCAAACGCGTCGTCCGAATTACCTAAGGATGGTTAGGTTATATTACGCAAAGTGTGCGTGAAAAATGACAATAGATTAGTATATCGCGTCTCAAGTCTATTTAACGTGTGGTTCCAATTACTTAAGCATGGTTTGGTTATATTATTACGCAAAGTGTGCTTGTAAAATGACAATAGATTAGTATGTCGCGTCTTAAGTGTATCTAACGCGTCGTTCCGATTACCTAAGCATGGTTAGGTTATATTATGCAAAGTGTGCAGAAATAGTGACGCTAGATTAGTAAGTCCCATCTCAATTATCTTAAACGCGTTGCTCCGATTACTTAAGCATGGTTAGATTATATTATGCAAAGCGTGCGTGAAAAGTGATGCTAGATTAGTATATCGCCTCTCATGTCTATTTGACGCGTAGTTCCGATTACCTAAGAATGGTTAGGTTATATGAGGCAAAGTGTGCGTGAAAAGTAATGCTAGATTAGTATGTCGTGTCTCAAGTCTATTTAACGCGTTATTTCGATTACCATTCTTATGTCGCGTCGCTTTCCTTAGCATGGTCAGGTTATATTGTGTAAAGTGTGTGTTTTCAGTGACGCTAGATTAGTATGCCGCGTCTTAAGTCTCTTTAACGTGTCGTTCCGATTACCTAAGCATGGTTAGGTTATATTACGAAAAGTGTTCTTGAAAAGTGACGCTAGATTAATTTGTCACGTCTTAATTCTCTTTAACGCGTTGTTCCGACTACCTAAGCATGGTTAGGTTATATTACGCAAAGTTTGCGTGAAAAGTGACGCTAGATTAGTATGTCGCGTCTCAAGTCTCTGTAACGCGTCCTTTTGATTACCATGCTTATGTCGCGTCATAAGTCTCTCTAACGCAGCGTTCCGATTTCCTAAGCATGGTTAGGTTATAGTACGCAAAGTGTGCGTGAAAAGGATGAATAGATTAGTATGTCGCGTCTCAAGTCTCTTTAACGCGTCGTATCGATTACCATGCATATGTCTTGTCAAAAGTCTCTCTAATGCGTTGTTCTGATTACCTAAGAATGGTTAGGTTATCTTACGCAAAGTGTGCATGAAAAATGACAATATATTAGTATATCGCGTCTCATGTCTATTTAACGCGTCGTTCCAATTACCTAAGCATGGTTAGGTTATAATACGCAATACGTGCGTGAAAAGTGACGCTAGATTAGTATATCGCGTCTCAAGTCTGCTTAACGCGTCGTTCAGATTACCTAAGCATCGTTAGGTTATATTAGGCAAAGTGTGCGTGAAGAGTGACGCTAGATTAGTATGTCGCGTCTCAAGTCTCTTTAACGCGTCGTTCCGATCACCCTTATGGTTAGGTTATTTTACGCAACGTGTGTGTAAAAAAGGACGCTAGATTAGTATGGCGTTTCTCAAGTCTCTTTAACACGTCGTATCGATTACCATGCTTATGTCGCGTCAGAAGTCTCTCTAACGCGTCGTTCTGATTACCAAAGCATAGTTAGGTTATATTACGCAAAGTGTGCGTGAAAAATAACAATAGATTAATATATCGCCTCAAGTCTATTTAACGCGTCTTCCAATTACTTAAGCATGGTTAGGTTGTATTACGCAAAGTGTGCGTGAGAAATGACAATAGATTAATATGTCGCGTCTTAAGTCTCTCTAACGTGTTGTTCAGATTTCCTATGCATCGTTAGGTTATATTACGCAAAGTGTGCGTTAAAAGTGACGCTAGATTAGTAAGTCGTGTCTCAAGTCACTTTAACGCGTCGTTTCGATTATCATGCTTATGTCGCGTCACAAGTCACTCTATTACGCATCGTTCCGATTATCTAAGCATGGTTAGGTATATTACGCAAAGTGTGCGTGAATAATGATAATAGATAAGTATGTCGCGTCTCAAGTCTATTTAACGCGTTGTTCCGATTACCGAAGCATGGTTATGTTTTAGTATGCACAGTGTGAGTGAAAAGTGATGCAACATTAGTATGGCACGTCTAAAGTCTCTTTAACGAGTCGTTTCGATTACCATGGTTATGTCGCGTCACAAGTCTCTCTAACGCGTCGTTCCGAATACCTAAGCACGGTTACGCTATATTGCGCATAGTGTGCGTGAAAAGTGACGCTAGATTAGTTTGTCGCTTCTCAAGTCTCTTTATCGCATCGTTCCAATTACCTAAACATGGTTAAGTTATATTACGCAAAGTGTTCTTGAAAAGTGACACTAGATTAATTTGTCGCGTCTCAATTCTCATTAACAATTTTTTCCGATTACCTAAGCATGGTTAGATTACATTACGCAAAGTTAGCGTGAAAACTAACGCTAGATAAGTATGTTGTGTCTGAAGTCTCTTTAACGCATCGTTTAAATAACAATGCTTATGTCGCGTCACAAGTTTCTCTAACGCGTTGTTCGATTAACAAAGCATGGTTAGGTTATAACGCAAAGTGTGCGTGTAAAGTAACAATAGATTAGTATGTTGCGTCACAAGTCTCTTTAACTCGTCGTTCCGATTACCTAGGCATGGTTAGGTTATATTACGTAAAGTGTGCATGAAAACTGACGCTAGATGAGTATGTCGCGTCTCAAATATCTTTAACACGTTGTTTCGATTACCTAAGCATGGTTAGGTTATATTATGCAACGTGTGCGTGAAAAAGTGACGCTAGATTAATATGGTGCGTCTCAAGTCTCTCTAACGCGTTGTTCCGATTACCTAAGTATGGTTAGGGTAAATTACGAAAAGTGTGCGTGAAAAATGACAAAAGTCATTCCGATTACCTAAGCATGGTCTGGTTATATACGCAAAGTGTGCATGAAAAGTGACGCTAGATTAGTAAGTCGCGTCTCAAGTCTCTGTAACGCGTCGTTTCGATTATCATGCTTATGTCGCGTCACAAGTCACTCTAACGCATCGTTCCGATTACCTAAGCATGGTTAGGTTATATTACGCAAAGTGTGTTGGAATAATGATAATAGATTAGTATGTCAGGTCTCAAGTCTATTTAACGCGTCGTTCCGATTACCTAAGCATGGTTATGTTTTATTATGCACAGTGTGCGTGAAAAGTGATGCAGGATTAGTATGGCGCGTCTCAAGTCTCTTTAACGCGTCGTTTCGATTACCATGGCTATGTCGCGTCACAAGTCTCTCTAACGCGTCGTTCAAATTACCTAAGCATGGTTAGGCTATATTACGCAGAGTGTGCGTGAAAAGTGACGGTAGATTAGTTTGTCGCGTCTCAAGTCTCTTTATCGCATCGCTCCAATTACCTAAGCATGGTTTGGTTATATTACACAAAGTGTGCGTGAAAACTGACGCTAGATGAGTATGTCATGTCTCAAGTGTCTTTAACGCGTTGTTTCGATTACCTAAGCATTGTTAGGTTATATTATGCAAAGTGTGCGTAAAAAGTGACGCTAGATTAATATGGCGCGTTTCAAGTCTCTCTAACGCGTTGTTCCGATTACCCAAGTATGGTTAGGGTAAATTACGCAATGTGTGCGTAAAAAGCGACGCTAGATTAATACGGCGCGTCTAAAGTCTCTTTTACGCGTCCTATCGATTACCATGCTTATGTCGCGTCAGAAGTCTCTTTTACGCGTCGTACTGCTTACCTAAGCATGGTCAGGTTGTATTACGTAAAGTGTGCGTGAAAAATGACAATAGATTAGTATATCGCATCTCAAGTCTGTTTAACACGTCGTTCCGATTACCTAAGCATGGTTCGGTCATATTACGGTGACGCTAGATTAGTATGTCGCATCTCAAGTCTGTTTAACACGTCGTTATGATTACCTAAGCATGGTTAGGTTATATTAGGCAAAGAGTGCGTGAAAAGTGACGCTAGATTTGTATGTCACGTCTCAATTCTCTTTAGCGCGTCATTCCGATTACCTAGGCATGGTTAGCTTATATTACGCATATTGCGCGTGAAAAGTGACAATAGATTAGTATGTTGCGTCTCAAGTCTATTTAGCGCGTCGTTCCGATTACCTAAGCATGGTTAGGTTATATTAGGTAAAGTGTGCGAGAAAAGTGACGCTAGTTTAGTATGTCGCATCTCAAGTCTCTTTAACGCGTCGTTCCGATTACCTTAAGCATGGTTAGGTTTTATTATGAAAAGTGTGTGTGAAAATTGACACTAGATTAGTATGGCGCGTCTCAAGTCTGTTTAACGCGTCGTTTCGATTTCCATGCATATGTCGCGTCACAAGGCTCTCTAACTCGTCGTTCCGATTACCTAAGCCAATTAAGTTATATTAGGTAAAATGTGCGTGAAAAGTGACGCTAGATTAGTATGCCGCGTCTCAAGTCTCTTTAAGGCGTCGTTCTGATTACCTAAGCATGGTTATGTTATATTACGCAATGTGTGTTTTAAATGTGACGCTAGATTAATTTGTCGCGTCTCAATTCTCTTTAACGCGTCGTTCTGATTACCTAAGCATGGCTAGGTTATATTAAGCAAAGTGTGCATGAAAAGAGACACTAGATTAGTATGTCGCGTTACAGGTCTCTGCAACGCGTCGTTACGATTACCTTAGCATGGTTTAGGTTATATTACGCAAAGTGCGCGTGAAAACTGACGCTAGATTAGTATGTGACATCTCAAGTCTCTTTAACTCGTCGTTCTAATTTTCTAAGCGTGGTTTGGTTATATTACGCAAGTGTGCGTAAAAAGTGATGATAGATTAGTATGGCGCGTCTTAAGTCTATTAAACGCGTCGTTTCGATTACCATGCTTATGTTGCGTCACAAGGCTCTCTAACGCGTCGTTCTGATTACCTAAGCATGGTTAGGTTATATTACGTAAAGTGTTCGTGAAAAGTGACGCTAGATTAGTATGCCGCGTTTAAGTCTCTTTAAGGTGTCGTTTTGATTACCTAAGCATGGTTATCTTATATTACGCAAAGTGTGCTTGAAAAGTGACGCTAGATTAATTTGTCGCGTCTCAATTCTCTTTAACGCGTCGTTTTGGTTACCTAAGCATGGTTAGGTTATATTAAGCAAAGTGTGCGTGAAAAGAGACGCTAGATTAGTATGTCGCGTTTCAAGTCTATATAACGCGTCGTTACGATTACCTTAGCATGGTTATGTTATATTACGCAAAATGTGCGTGAAAAGTGACGCTAGATTAGTATGTGACGTCTCAAGTCTCTTTAACACGTCGTTCTAATTTCCTAAGCACGGTTTGGTTATATTACGCAAGTGTGCGTAAAAAGTGATGAAAGATTAGTATGGCGCGTCTTAAGTCTATTTAACGCGTCGTTTCGATTACCATGCTTATGTCGCGTCACAACTTTATCTAACGCGTCGTTCCAATTACCAAAGCATGGTTAGGTTATATTACGCAGAGTATGAGTGAAAAATTACAATTGATTAGAATGTCGCGTCGCAAGTGTATTTAACGTGTCGTTACAATTAGCTAAGTATGGTTAAGTTATATTACGCAGTGTGCGCGAAAAGTGACACTAGATTAGTATGTCGCGTCTCAAGGCTCTTTTACGCGTCGTTCGATTACCTAAGCATGGTTAGGTTATATTACGCAGGGTGCGCGTGGAAAGTGACTTTAGATTAGTATTTCGCGTCTCAAGTCTCTCTAACGCGTC
Source organism: Mercurialis annua (assembly GCF_937616625.2). Taxonomy (NCBI): domain Eukaryota; kingdom Viridiplantae; phylum Streptophyta; class Magnoliopsida; order Malpighiales; family Euphorbiaceae; genus Mercurialis; species Mercurialis annua. Next base: position 26,403,804 of record NC_065576.1, read on the forward strand.
GTTCCAATTTCCTAGGCATGGTTAAGTTATGTTATGGAATGTGTGCCTAAAAAGCGACGCTAGATTAATACGGCGCATCTCAAGTCTCTTTAACGCGTCGTATCAATTACCATGCTTATGTCGCGTCATAAGTCTCACTAACGCGTCTTTCTTATTACCTATGCATGGTTAAGTTATATTACGTAAAGTGTGCGTGAAAAATAACAATAGATTAGTATATCGTGTCTCAAGTCTATTTATCGCGTCGTTCCAATCACCTAAGCATGGTTAGGTCATATTACAGTGAGGCTAGATTAGTATGTCGCTTCTCAAGTCTGTTTAACGCGTCGTTCCGATTACGTAAGCATAGTTAGGTTATATTAGGCAAAGTGTGCGTGAAAAGTGACGCTAGATTTGTATGTAGCGTCTCAAGTCTCTTTAACGCGTCGTTCCGATTACATAAGCATGGTTAGGTTTTATTACGCAAAGTGTGTGTGAAAATTAACGCTAGATTAGTATGGCGCGTCTCAAGTCTGTTTAACGCGTCGTTTCGATTTCCATGCTTATGTCGCGTCACAAGGCTCTCTAACGCGTCGTTCCGATTACCTAAGCATGGTTAGGTTATATTACGTAAATTGTGCGTGAAAAGTGACGCTAGATTAGTATGCCGCGTCTCAAGTCTCTTTAAGGCGTCGTTTTGATTACATAAGCATGGTTATGTTATATTAAGCAAAGTGTGTTTGAAATGTGACGCTAGATTAGTTTGTCGCGTCTCAATTCTCTTTAACGCGTCGTTCTGATTACCTAAGCATGGTTAGGTTATATTTAGCAAAGTGTGCGTGAAAAGAGACGCTAGATTAGTATGCCGCGTTTCAGGTCTCTGTAACGCGTCGTTAAGATTACCTTAGCATGGTTAGGTTATATTACGCAAAGTGCGCGTGAAAAGTGACGCTAGATTAGGATTTGACGTCTCAAGTCTCTTTAACTCGTCGTTCTAATTTCCTAATCGTGGTTTGGTTATATTACAAAAGTGTGCGTAAAAAGTGATGATAGATTAGTATGGCGCCTAACCATGCTTAGGAAATCGGAACGACGCGTTCGAGAGACTTGACACATGACATACTACTCTAGTGTCACTTTTCACTCACACTTTAAGTAATATAACCTAACCATGCTTAGGAAATTGAAACGACGCGTTAGAGAGACATTAGACGCGACATACTGATTTAACGTCACTTTTCACGGAAACTTTGCGTAATATAACCTAACCATGCATAGGTAATCGAAAGAACGCGTTAATGAGACTTGTGACGCGAGATAAGCATGGTAATCAAAACGACGCTTTAAAGAGACTTGAGACGAATCATAATAATCTAGCGTCACTTTTTACACACACTTTGCGTAATATAACCTAACCATGCGTAGATAATCGAAATGACACGTTAAAGAGACATGAGATTGGACATACTATTCTAGCATCCACACTTTGCGCAATATAACCTAACCCTGCTTAGGTAATCGGAACGACGCGTTAGAGAGACGTGTGATGCGACCTAAGCATTGTAATCGAAATGAGGCGTTAAAGAGACTTGACACACGACATAATAATCTAGCGTCACTTTTCACGCACACCTTGCGTAAAATAACCTAACAAGGCTTAGGTAATCGGAACGACGCGTTAGAAATACTTAAGACACAACATACTAATCTATGTCATTTTTTATGCACACTTTGCGTAATATAACCTAACAATGCTTAGGTAATCAGAACAACGTGTTAAAGAGACTTGTGACGCGACATAAGCATGGTAATCGAAACGACGCGTTAAAGAGACTTGTGACGCGCCATACTAATCTAGCGTCACTTTTTACGCACACTTTGCGTAATATAACCTAACCATGCTTAGGTAATCGGAACGACGGGTTAAAGAGACTTGAGACGGGACATACTAATCTAGAGTCACGTTTCACGCACACTTTTTGTAATATTACCTAGCCATGCTTAGGTAATCCGATCGACGCGTTAAACAGACTTGAGACGCGACATAATTATGTAGCATCACTTTTGACACACGCTTTGCGTAAATAACCTAACCATGCTTACGTAATCGAAACGACGCGTTAAAGAGATTTGAGACGCGACATACTAATCTAGCGTCACTTTTCACGCATACTTTGTGTAATATTACCTAACCATGCTTAGGTAATCGGAACGACGCGTTAAATAGACTTGAGATGCGACATACTAATCTATTGTCACTTTTCACGCGCACTTTGCGTAATATTACCTAACCATGTTTAGGTAATCGGAACGACACGTGAAAGAGACTTGAGATGCGACATACTAATCTATTGTTACTTTTCACGCACACTTTGCGTACCATAACCTAAGCATGCTTAGGTAATCGGAATGACGCGTTAGAGAGACTTGTGACGCGACATAAGCATGGTAATCGAAATGACGCATTAAAGATACTTGAGACGCGACATACTAATCTAGCATCACTTTTCACGCAAACTTTGCATAATATAACAACCATGATTAGGTATCGGAACGACACATTAAAGAGCCTTGAGACGCGACATACTAACTTAGCGTCACCTTTCACACACACCTTACGTAATAATAACGTAACCATGCTTAGGTAATTGGAACGACGCGTTAAAGAGACTGGAGAGCGACATACTAATCTAGCATTACTTTTCTCGCACACTTTGTGCAATATAACCACCTAACCATTCTTGGGTAATCGGAACGACGCGTTAAAGAGACGTGAGACGCGACATACTAATCTATTGTTACTTTTTCATGCACGCTTTGTGTAATATAACCTAACCATTCCTAGGTAATCGGAACGACCAGTTAGAGAGACTTGTGACGCAACATAAGCATGGTAATCAAAACGACGCGTTAAAGAGACTTGAGACGCGATATACTAATCTAGTGTCAATTTTCACGTACACATTGCAAAATATAACCTAACCATGCTTAGGTAATTGGAACGACGAGTTAGATTGACCTAAGACGCGACATACTAATCTATTATCATTTTTCACGCACACTTTGCGTAATATTACCTAACCATGCTTAAGTAATTGGAACGACGCGTTAAATGGACTTGAGACGCGACATACTAATCAATTGTCATTTTTCAATCACACTTTGCGTAATATAACCTAACCATGCTTAGGTAATCGGAACGATGCGTTAGAGAGACTTCTGACGCGACATAAGCATGGTAATCGAAAAGATGCGTTAAAAAGACATTAGACACACCATATTAATCTAGCGTCACTTTGTACGCACACTTTGCGTAATATAATGTAGCCATGCTTAGGAAATCGGAATGACGCGTTAGAGAGACTTGAGACGCCCATACTAATCTAGTTTCACTTTTCACTCACACTTTGCATAGTATAACCTGACCATGCTTAGGAAATCGGAACGACGCGTTAGAGAGACTTGAGACGCGACATACTGATCGAATATCACTTTTCAAGGACACTTTGCGTAATATAACCATGCTTAGAGGTAATTAGAACAACGCGTTAAAGAGACTTTTGACGCGAGATAATCATGGTAATCGGAACGACGCTTTAATAAGACTTGTGCCGCGACATACTTATATAGCGTCCCTATTCACGCACACTTTGCATAAAATAACCTAACCATGCATAGGTTATCGGAACGACACGTTAAAGAGACTTGTGATGCGACCTACTAATCTAGTGTCACTTTTAACGCACACTTTGCGTAATATAACCTAACCATGCTTAGGTAATCGGAACGACGCGTTACAGAGACTTGTGACACGACATAATAATCTAGCGTCACTTTTAACCCACACTTAGCGTAATATAACCTAACCATGCTTAGGTAATCAGAACAACCTGTTGAAGAGACTTGAGACGCGACATAATAATCTAGCATCACTTTTAATGCACACTTTGCGTAATATAACCGAACCATGCTTAGGTAATAGAAACGACGCGTTAAAGAGACTTAAGAAGCGACATACTTATATAGCGTCACTTTTAAGGCACACTTTGCGTAATATAACCTATAAATGCATAGGTAATTGGAACGACGCCTTAAAGATACTTGTGACGCGACATACTTGTATAGCGTCCCTTTTCACGCTCACTTTCCATGATATAACCTAACCATGCATAGGTAATCGGCCGACGCGTTAATGAGACTTGTGATGCGACATACTAATCTAGCGTCACTTTTAATGCACACTTTGCGTAATATAGCCTAACCATGCTTTGGTAATCAGAACGACGCGTTAAAGAGACTTGTGTCGCGACATAATTATATAGCGTCACTTTTCACGCACACTTTGCGTAATATAACCTAACCATGCTTATTAGGTAATCGGAACTACGCGTTAAAGAGACTTGTGACGCGACATACTTATATAGCGTCACTTTTCACGCAAACTTTGCGTAATATAAACAAACCATTGTTAGTTAATCAGAACGACGCGTTAAAGAGACTTGTATTGCGACATATTAATCTAGCGTCATTTTTAACGCACACTTAGCGTAATATAACCTAACCATGCTTAGAAAATAAAAACGAAGCGTTAAAGAGACTTGTGATGCGACATACTTATATAGCGTCACTTTTCACGCACACTTTACGTAAAATAACCCAACTACTGTTAGGTAATCAGAACGACGAGTTAAAGAGACTTGTGACCCGATATACTAATCTAGTGTCACTTTTAACGCACCCTTCGCGTAAAATAACCTAACCATGCTTAGGTAATCGGAATGATGCAACAAAGAGACTTGAGACGCGACATACTAATTTAGTGACACTTTTAAAAGACACTTTGCGTTATATAACCTAACCATGCTTAGGTAATCGGAACGACGCGTTAAAGAGACTTGAGACGCGACATACTAATCTAGCATTACTTATAACGCATACTTTGCGTAATATAACCTAACCATGCTTAGGTAATCGGAACAACGTGTTAAAAAGACTTGTGATGTGACATACTTATCTAGCGTCACTTTTCAAACACACTTTATGTAATATAACCAAACCATTGTTAAGTCAGAACGATGCGTTAAAAAGACTTGTGATGCGACATACTAATCTAGTGTCACTTTTAATGTACACTTTGCATCATATAACCTAACCACGCATAGGTAATCGGAACGACGCGTTAAAGAGTCTTGAGACGCGACATACTACTAATCTAGCATCACTTTTCACCCACACTTTGCATAATATAACCTAACCACGCTGAGGTAATCAGAATGAAACGTTAAAGAGATTTCAGACGCGACATACTACTAAACTAGCGTCACTTTTAATGCACACTTTGCGTTATATAACCTAACCATGCCTAGGTAATCGGAACAACTCGTTGAATAGACTTGTGATGAGACATAGTAATATAGAGTCACTTTTCACGCACACTTTGCGTAATATAACCTAACCATGCATAGCTAATCGGAACGGCGCGTTAAAGAGACTTAAGATGCGACAAAATAATCGAGCGTCACTTTTCACGCACACTTTGCGTAATATAACCTAACCATACTTAGGTAATCGGAACGACGCGTTGAAGAGACTTGTATCTAGCATCACATTTAACGCACACTTAGCGTAATATAACCTAACCATGCTTAGGTAATCGGAACGACGCGTTAAAGAGACTTGAGACGCGACATACTAATCTAGCGTCACTTTTAACGCACACTTTGCGTAATATAACCGAATTATACTTAGGCAATTGCAACGACGCGTTAAAGAGACTTAAGACGCAACATACTTATATAGCGTCACTTTTAACACACACTTCGCGTAATATAACCTAACCATGCATATGTAATAAGAACGAAGCATCAAAGAGACTTGTGACGCGATATACTTTTATTGCGTTGCTTTTCATGCACCCTTCGTGTAATATAATCTAACCATGCATAGGTAATCGGAACGATGTGGCAAAGAGACTTGAGATGCGACATACTAATCTAGCGACACTCTTAAAACACAAGCTTAGGCAATCGGAACGACGCGTTAAAGAGACTTGAGACGCGACATACTAATATAGCGTCACTTATAACACACACTTTGCGTAATATAACCAAACCAGATTAGGTAATCGGAACGACGTGGTAAAAAGACTTGTGATTTGACATACTTATATAGCGTCACTTTTCACGCACACTTTACGTAATATAACCGAACCATTGTTAGGTCGGAACGACGCGTTTAAACGCACACTTGGGGTCATATAACCTAACCACGCTTAGGTAATCGGAACGACGCGTTAAAGAGACTTGAGACGCGACATACTACTAATCTAGCATCACTTTTCACGCACACATTGCGTAATATAACCTAACCACGCTTAGGAAATCGGAATGAAACGTTAAAGTGATTTGAGACGCGACATACTACTAATCTACCGTCACTTTTAACTCACACGTTGCGTTATATAACCTAACCATGCCTAGGTAATCGGAACGACTCGTTGAATAGACCTGTGACGGGACATAGTAATCTAAATTTACTTTTCACGCACACTTTGCGTAATATAACCTAGCCATGCATAGGTAATCGGAACGGAGCGTTAAAGAGACTTGTGACGCGACATAATAATCTAGCGTCACTTTTAACGCCCACTTTGCGTAATATAGCCTAACCATGCTTATAGCTAATCAGAACGTCGCATTAAAGAGACTTGTGACACGACATACTTATCTACAGCACACTTTGCGTAATATAACCTAACCATGCTTAGGTAATCGGAACGACGTGTTAAAGAGACTTGTATCTAGCATCACATTTAATGCACACTTAGCGTAATATAACCTAGCCATGCTTAGGTTATCGGAACGACGCGTTAAAGAGACTTTAGACGCGACATACTAATCTAGCATCACTTTTAACGCACACTTTTCGTAACATAACTAAACCATGCTTAGGTAATCGGAACGACGCGTTAAAGAGACTTAAGACAAAACATACTTATATAACGTTACTTTTAACGCACACTTGCGTAATATAAACTAACCATGCATAGGTAATTGGAACGACGCGTCAAAGAGACTTCTGAAGCGACATACTTATATAGCGTCCCTTTTTACGCACACTTTGCATAATAAAATCTAGCCATGCATAGGTAATCGGCAAACGCGTTAAAGACACTTATTACGCGATATACTGATCTAGCCTCACTTTTAACGCACACTTTGCGTAATGTAACCTAACCATGCTTAAGTAATCGGAACGACGCGTTAAAGAGAGTTGTTACGCGACTTACTTATATAGCGTCACTTTTCACGCACACTTTGCTTAATATAACCTAAACATGCTTAGGTAATCGGAACGACGAGTTAAAGAGACTTGTGACTTGAGATGCGACATACTAATCTAGCGTCACTTTTCACACACACTTTACGTAATATAACCTAAGCATGCTTAGTTATCGAATTAACACGTTAAAGAGAATTGAGATGCGACATAATCTAGCGTCACTTTTCTTGCACACTTTGTGTAATATATAACCTAACCATGCTTAGATAATCGGAACGACTCGTTAAAGAGCCTTGAGATGCAACATATGTAATCGAAACGACGTAATATAACTTAATCATGCTTAGGTAATCGAAACGACGCGTTAGAGAGACATGTCACGCGACAAAAGCACGGTAATCAAAACGACGCGTTAAAGAGACTAGAGACGCGACGTACTAATCTATTGTCATTTCAGGCACACATTGAGTAATATAACCTAACCATGCTTAGTTAATCGGAACGACGCGTTAAATAGACTTGAGACGAGACATACTAATATATTTTCATTTTTCACGCGCACATTGCGTAATATAACCTAACCATGCTTAGGTAATCGGAATGACGCGTTAGATAGACTTGATATGTGACATTCTAATCTATTGTCATTTTTCACGCACACTTTGCGTAATATAACCTAACCATGCTTAGAAATTAGAACGAAGCGTTAGATAGACTTGAATTGCGACGTACTTATCTAGCGTCACTTTTCAGGCACACTGTGCGTAATATAACCTAACCATGCTTAGGTAATGGGAACGACGCGTTAAAGAGACTTGTGACGGGAGATAAGCATGGTAATCGAAACGACACGTTAAAGAGACTTGAGACGCGACATACCAATCTAGCATCACTTTTCACGCATATTTTGTGTAATATAACCTACCCATGCTTAGTTAATCGGACCAACGCGTTAAAGAGAATTGACACGCGTCATACTAATCTAGCGTCACTTTTTACTCACACTTTGCGTAATATAACCTAACCATGCTTAGGTAATCCGAACGACGCATTAGAGAGACTTGTGACGCGACATAAGCATGGTAATCAAAACGACGCGTTAAAGAGACTTGAGACACGACACACTAATCTAGCGTCACTTTTCACGCAAACTTTGTGTAAAATAACCTAACCATGATTAGGTAATCTGAACGACGCATTAAAGAGACCTAAGACGCGACATACTAATTTACAGTCACTATTCACGCAGACTTTGCGAAATATAGCCTAACCATGCCAAGGTAATCGGAACGACGTGTTACAAAGACTTGAGACTCGAAATACTAATCTAGCGTCAATTTTCAGGCACACTTTGCGTAAAATAACCTAACCAAGTTTAGGTAATCGGAACAACACATCAAAGAGAATTGAGACGCGACATACTAATCTAGCGTCACTTTTCACGCACACTTTGCGTAATATAACCGAACCATGATTAGGTAATCGGAACGACGCGTTAAATAGACCTGAGACGCGACATGCTAATCAATTGTCTTTTTTAACGCACATTTTTAATAATATAACCTAACCATGCTTAGGTAATTGAAACGACGCGTTAGAGAGACTTGTGACGCGACATAAGCATGGTAATCATAACAACGCGCTTAAGAGAATTGAGACGCGACATACTGATCTAGCGTCACTTTTCACGCACACTTTGCGTAATATAACGTAAACATGCTTAGGTAATCGGAACGACGAGTTAAAAAGACTTAAGACATGATATACTAATCTAGCGTCAGTTTTCACGCACACCTTGCGTAATATAACCTAACCATGTTTAGGTAATTTAAACGACGCCTTAAAGAGACTTGAGATGTGACATACTAATCTAGCGTTACTTTTAACGCACACTTTGCATAATATAATCTAACCATGCTTATGTAATCGTAACGACGCGTTACAGAGACTTGACACGCGACATACTAATCTAGCGTCACTTTTCAAGCACACTTTGCCTAAAATAACCTAACCATGCTTCGGTAATCGGAATAACGCGTTAAAGAGAATTTAGACGCGACATATTAATCTAGCGTCACTTTTTACGCACACTTTGCATAATATAACCTAACCATGCATAGGTAATCGGAACAACGCGTTAAAGAGAATTGAGACGCGACATACTAATCTAGTGTCACTTTTCACGCACACTTTGCGTAATATAACCTAAACATACTTAGGTAATCCGAACGACGCGTTAAATCGAATTCAGACACGACATACTAATCTATTGTTATTTTTCACACACACTTTGCGTACTATAACCTAACCATGCTTAGGTATTCAGAACTACACGTTAGAGAGACTTGTGACGCGACATAAGCATGGTAATCGGAACGACGCGTTGAAGAGGCCTGAGACGCGACATACTAATCTAACGTCACTTTTCAGGCACACTTTGCGTAATATAACCTAACCATGCTTAGGTAATCGGAACGACGCGTTACCGAGACTTGAGATGCGACTTACTAATCTAGTGTCACTTTTTACACACACTTTGAGTAATATAACGGGGTAATTTCATAAAAAATCACGAACTTTACACGAAGTTTCATTTTAATAACGATTTTTAAAAGTTGTCATATAAAACCATGAACTTTCATTTTTTTTCAAGTCTATCACCGATTAATTTTCCGGTATATTTTTACCTTTTATTTTTTATCAAATCCGCCGGATTCCGACTTACACGTCAGCAAAAATACACCAGAAATTGATTTTGTGATAGATTTGAAAAAAATGAAAGTTCATGGATTTATATGGCAACTTTAAAAAGTTGTGATTAAAATGAAATTCCGTGTAAAGGTAATGATTTTTTATAGAATTAACCTAATATAACCTAACCATGTTTAGGTAATCGGAAAGACGTGTTAAAGAGACTTTAGACGCGACATACTAATCCAGCGCCGCTTTTCACGCATTCTTTGCTTAATATAACCTTACCATGCTTGCTTAGGTAATCGGAATGACTCGTTAAAGCGACTTGAGACGCGACTTACTAATCTAGCGTCACTCATTACGCACACTTTGCGTAATATAACCTAACCATGCTTAGGTAATCGGAACAACGCATTAAAGAGAATTTAAACGTGGCATATGTCACTTTTCACGCACATTTTGCGTTATATAACCTAACCATACTTAGGTAATCAGAACGATGCGTTAAATCGACTTGAGACACGGCATACTAATCTATTGTTACTTTTCACGATTAGTTTGCGTAATATAATCTAACTATGCTTAGGTAATGAGAACGACGCGTAAGAAAACTTGTGACGCGACATAACATGGTAATAGAAACGACGCGTTTAAGAGGCATGAGACGCGACATACTAATCTAGCGTTACTTTCAAGCACACTTTGCGTAATATAACCTAACCATGCTTAGGTAATCGGAACGACGCGTAAGAGAGACTTGTGACGCGACATAAACATGGTTATTGAAATGACGCGTTAAATAGACTTGAGACCCGGCATACTAATCTAGCGTCATTTTCCATGCTCACATTGCGTAATATAACCATGCTTAGGTAATCGGAACGACGAGTTAGAGAGATCTGAGACGCGACATACTAATCTAGCGTCACTTTTCACGCACACTTTGCGTAATATAACCTAACCATGCTTAGGTAATTATAACGACGCGTTAAAGAGACTTGTGACGCGAGATAAACATGGTAATCAAAACGACGCGTTGAAGTGACTTGAAACGCGATGTACTAAATCTAGCGTCATTTTTTCACACATACTTTGCGTAATATAACCAAAATAAGCTTAGGTAATCGGAACGACACGTTAGATAGAATTGAGACACGACATACTAATCAATTGTCATTTTTCACGCACACTTTGCATAATACAACCTAGCCATTCTTAGTAATCGGAACGACGCTTTAAATAGACTTGAGATGCGACATACTAATCTATTGTCATTTTTCATGCACACTTTGCGTAATATAACCTAACCATGCTTAGGTAATCGTAACGACTAGTAAGAGTGACTTCTGACGCGACATAAGCATGGTAATCGAAACGACGAGTTAAAGAGACTTGAGACGCGTAATACTAATCTAGCGTCACTTTATACGCACATTTTGTGTAATATAACCTAACCATACTTAGGAAATAAGAACAACGCGTTAGAGAGACTTGAGACGCGACATACTAATCTAGAGTCACTTTTCAAGCTCACTTTGTGTAATATAACCTAACCATGCTTATGTAATCGAAACGATGCGTTAAACAGACATGGGACGCGACATATTAATCTAACGTTACTTTTCAGGCACACTTTGCGCAATATACCCTAACCATGCTTAGGTAATCAGAACGACGTGTTACCGAGACTTGATACGCGACATACTAATCTAGCGTCACTTTCTACACACTTTGCATAATATAACCTAACCATGTTTAGGTAGTCGGAACGACGCGTTAAAGAGACTTTAGACGCTACATACTAATCCAACGTCACTTTTCACGCATTCTTCTCTTAATATAACCTTACCATGCTTAGGTAACCGGAACGACGCGTCAAAGAGACTTGAGACGCTTCATACTAATCTAGCGTCACTCATTACGCACACTTTGTGTAATATAACCTAACCATGCTTACGTAATCGGAACAACGCGTTAAAGAGCATTGAGACGCGACACACTAATCTAGTGTCACTTTTCATGCACACTTTGTGTAATATAACCTAACCATACTTAGGTTATCAGAACGACGCGTTAAATCGACTTGAGACACGACATACTAATCTATTGTTACTTTTCACGCACAGTTTGCGTAATATAACCTAACCGTGCTTAGATAATCAGAACGACGCGTTAGAGAGACCTGTGACGTGACATAAACATGGTAATCGATTCGACGCGTTTATGATACATGAGACGCGACATACTAATCTATGCTTAGGTAATCGAAACAACGCATCAAAGAGAATTTAGACGTGGCATAATAATCTAGTGTCACTTTTCACGCACATTTTGCGTTATATAACCTAACCATACTTAGGTAATCAGAACGATGCGTTAAATCGACTTGAGACGCGGCATACTAATATATTGTTACTTTTCACGATTAGTTTGCTTAATATAATCTAACCATGCTTAGGTAATGAGAACGACGCGTAAGAAAACTTGTGACACGACATAAACATGGTAATAGAAACGACGCGTTTAAGAGGCATGAGACGCAACATACTAATCTAGCGTTACTTTTCAAGCACACTTTTGCGTAATATAACCTAACCATGCCTAGGTAATCGGAACGACGCGTAAGAGAGACTTGTGACGCGACATAAACATGGTTATCGAAATGACGCGTTAAATAGACTTGAGACCCGGCATACTAATCTAGCATCATTTTTCATGCTCACATTGCGTAATATAACCATGCTTAGGTAATCGGAATGACGCGTTAGAGAGATCTGAGACGCGACATACTAATCTAGCGTCACTTTTCACGCACACTTTTGCGTAATATAACCTAACCATGCCTAGGTAATCGGAACGACGCGTAAGAGAGACTTGTGACGCGACATAAACATGGTTATCTAAATGACGCGTTAAATAGACTTGAGACCCGGCATACTAATCTAGCGTCATTTTTCATGCTCACATTGCGTAATATAACCATGCTTAGGTAATCGGAACGACGCGTTAGAGAGATCTGAGACGCGACATACTAATCTAGCGTCACTTTTCACGCACACTTTTGCGTAATATAACCTAACCATGCTTAGGTAATTGTAACGACGCGTTAAAGAGACTTGTGATGCGAGATAAACATGGTAATCGAAACGACGCGTTGAAGAGACTTGAAACGCGGTGTACTAAATCTAGCGTCATTTTTTCACACATACTTTGCGTAATATAACCAAAATAAGCTTAGGTAATCGGAACGACACGTTAGATAGACTTGAGACGCGACATACTAATCTATTGTCATTTTTCACGCACACTTTGCATAATACAACCTATCCATTCTTAGTAATCGGAACGACGCTTTAAATAGACTTGAGATGCGACATACTAATCTATTGTCATTTTTCATGCACACTTTGCGTAATATAACCTAACCATGCTTAGGTAATCGAAACGACTAGTAAGAGTGACTTCTGACGCGACATAAGCATGGTAATCGAAACGACGAGTTAAAGAGACTTGAGACGCGTAATACTAATCTAGCGTCACTTTATACGCACATTTTGTATAATATAACCTAACCATACTTAGGAAATAAGAACGACGCGTTAGAGAGACTTGAGACGCGACATACTAATCTAGAGTCACTTTTCAAGCTCACTTTGTGTAATATAACCTAACCATGCTTATGTAATCAAAACGACGCGTTAAACAGACCTGGGACGCGACATATTAATCTAACGTCACTTTTCAGGCACACTTTGCGTAATATAACCTAACCATGCTTAGGTAATCAGAACGACGTGTTACCGAGACTTGATACGCGACATACTAATCTAGCGTCACTTGCTACACACTTTGCGTAATATAACCTAACCATGTTTAGGTAGTCGGAACGACGCGTTAAAGAGACTTTAGACGCTACATACTAATCCAACGTCACTTTTCACGCATTCTTCTCTTAATATAACCTTACCATGCTTAGGTAATCGGAACGACGCGTTAAAGAGACTTGAGACGCTACATACTAATCTAGCGTCACTCATTACGCACACTTTGTGTAATATAACCTAACCATGCTTACGTAATCGGAACAACGCGTTAAAGAGCATTGAGACGCGACACACTAATCTAGTGTCACTTTTCATGCACACTTTGCGTAATATAACCTAACCATACTTAGGTAATCAGAACGATGCGTTAAATCGATCTGAGACACGACATACTAATCAATTGTTACTTTTCACGCACAGTTTGCGTAATATAACCTAACCGTGCTTAGATAATCAGAACGACGCGTTAGAGAGACTTGTGACGTGACATAAACATGGTAATCGATACGACGCGTTTAAGATACATGAGACGCGACATACTAATCTATGCTTAGGTAATCGGAACAACGCATTAAAGAGAATTTAGACGTGGCATAATAATCTAATGTCACTTTTCACGCACATTTTGTGTTATATAACCTAACCATACTTAGGTAATCAGAACGATGCGTTAAATCGACTTGAGACGCGGCATACTAATATATTGTTACTTTTCACGATTAGTTTGCGTAATATAATCTAACCATGCTTAGGTAATGAGAACGACGCGTAAGAAAACTTGTGACACGACATAAATATGGTAATAGAAACGACGCGTTTAAGAGGCATGAGACGCGACATACTAATCTAGAGTTACTTTTCAAGCACACTTTGCGTAATATAACCTAATCATGCTTAGGTAATCGGAACGAGGCGTAAGAGTGACTTGTGACGCGACATAAACATGGTTATCGAAATGACGCGTTAAATAGACTTGAGACCCGGCATACTAATCTAGCGTCATTTTTCATGCTCACATTGCGTAATATAACCATTCTTAGGTAATCGGAACGACGCGTTAGAGAGATTTGAGACGCGACATACTAATCTAGCGTCACTTTTCACGCACACGTTTGCGTAATATAACCTAACCATGCTTAGGTAATTGTAACGACGCGTTAAAGAGACTTGTGACGCGAGATAAACATGGTAATCAAAACGACGCGTTGAAGAGACTTGAAACGCGATGTACTAAATCTAGCGTCATTTTTTCACACATACTTTGCGTAATATAACCAAAATAAGCTTAGGTAATCGGAACGACACGTTAGATAGACTTGAGACGCGACATACTAATCTATTGTCATTTTTCACGCACACTTTGCATAATACAACCTATCCATTCTTAGTAATCGGAACGACGCTTTAAATAGACTTGAGATGCGACATACTAATCTATTGTCATTTTTCATGCACACTTTGCGTAATATAACCTAACCATGCTTAGGTAATCGAAACGACTAGTAAGAGTGACTTCTGACGCGACATAAGCATGGTAATCGAAACGACGAGTTAAAGAGACTTGAGACGCGTAATACTAATCTAGCGTCACTTTATACGCACATTTTGTATAATATAACCTATCCATACTTAGGAAATAAGAACGACGCGTTAGAGAGACTTGAGACGCGACATACTAATCTAGAGTCACTTTTCAAGCTCACTTTGTGTAATATAACCTAACCATGCTTATGTAATCAAAACGACGCGTTAAAAAGACCTGGGACGCGACATATTAATCTAACGTCACTTTTCAGGCACACTTTGCGTAATATAACCTAACCATGCTTAGGTAATCAGAACGACGTGTTACCGAGACTTGATACACGACATACTAATCTAGCGTCACTTGCTACACACTTTGTGTAATATAACCTAACCATGTTTAGGTAGTCGGAACGACGCGTTAAAGAGACTTTAGACGCTACATACTAATCCAACGTCACTTTTCACGCATTCTTCTCTTAATATAACCTTACCATGCTTAGGAAATCGGAATGACGCATTAAAGAGACTTGATACGCTACATACTAATCTAGCATCACTCATTACGCACACTTTGTGTAATATAACCTAATCATGCTTACGTAACCGGAACAACGCGTTAAAGAGCATTGAGACGCGACACACTAATCTAGTGTCACTTTTCATGCACACTTTGCGTAATATAACCTAACCATACTTAGGTAATCAGAATGATGCGTTAAATCGACTTGAGACACGACATACTAATCTATTGTTACTTTTCACGCACAGTTTGCGTAATATAACATAACCGTGCTTAGATAATCAGAACGACGCGTTAGAGAGACTTGTGACGTGACATAAACATGGTAATCGATACGACGCGTTTAAGATACATGAGACGCGACATATTAATCTATGCTTAGGTTATCGAAACAACGCGTTAAAGAGAATTGAGACGCGACATACTAATCTATGCTTAGGTTATCGGAACAACGTGTTAAAGAGAATTGAGACGCGACATACTAATCTAGTGTCACTTTTATCGCACACTTTGCGTATATAACCTAACCATACTTAGGTAATCCGAACGACGCGTTAAATCGACTTCAGACACGACATAATAATATATTGTTACTTTACACGTACACTTTGCGTAATATAACCTAACCATGCTTAGGTATTCAGAACGACACGTTTGAGAGACTTGAGACACGACATAAGCATGGCAATCGAAACGACGCGTTTAAGAGACTTGAGATGCATACTAATCTAGCGTCACTTTTCACGCACACTTTGTGTAAAATTACCTAACCATGGTTAGGTAATCGGAACGACGCGTTAGAGAGACTTGAGACGCGAGATACTAATCTAGCGTCACTTTTCACGCACACTTTGCGTAATATAACCTAACCATACTTAGGTAATTGTAACGACGCGTTAAAGAGACTTGTGACGCGAGATGAACATGGTAATCGAAACGACGAGTTGAAGAGACTTATGACGCGACATCCTAAATCTAGCGTCATATTTCATACATACTTTGCGTAATATAACCAAAACAAGCTTAGGTAATCGGAACGACGCGTTAGATAGACTTGAGACGCGACATGCTAATCAATTGTCATTTTTCACGCACTTTTCATAATACAACCTTACCATTCTTTGTAATCGGAACGACGCGTAAAATAGACATGAGACGTGACATACTAATCTATTGTCATATTTCATGCATACTTATCGTAATATAACCTAACCATGCTTAGGTAATCGGAACTACGAGTTAGAGAGACTTGTGACGCGACATAAGCATGATAATCGAAAAGACGCTTTAAAGAGACTTGAGACGCGTAATACTAATCTAGTGTCACTTTTATCGCACACTTTGCGTAATATAACCTAACCATACTTAGGTAATCCGAACGACGCGTTAAATCGACTTCAGACACGACATAATAATATATTGTCACTTTTCACGTACACTTTGCGTAATATAACCTAACCATGCATAGGTAATTGTAACGACGCGTTAAAGAGACTTGTGACGCGAGATAAGCATGGTAATCAAAACGACGTGTTAAATAGACTTGAGATTCGATATACAAATCTATTGTCATTTTTCACGCACACTTTGCGTAATATAACCTAACTATGCTTACGTAATTAGAATGACGATTTAGAGATACTTGTGACGTGACATAAGCATGATAATCAAAACGACGCGTTAAAGAGACTTGATACGAGTAATACTAATTTATCGTCACTTTTTACGCACACTTTGCGTAATATAACCTAACAATGCTTAGGAAATTGGAACAGCGCGTTATAGATACTTGAGACGCGACATACTAATCTAGCGTCACTTTTCACGCACACTTTGTGTAATACAACCTAACCATGCTTATGTAATCGGAACGACGCGTTAAAGAGACTTGAGAAGCGACATACTAATCTAGCGTCATTTTTCATGCACACTTTGTGTAGTATAACCTAACCATGCTTATGTACTTGGAACGACGTGTTAAAGAGACTTGAAACACGACATACTAATCTGTTGTCATTTTTCAGGCACACTTTGCGTAATATGACCTAACCATGCTTAGGTAATCGGAACGACGAGATAAGCATGGTAATCGAAACGACGTGTTAAGGAGACTTGAGAAGCGTAATACTAATTTAGAGTCACTTTTTACGCACACTTTGCGTAATATATCCTAAACATGTTTAGAAAATCGGAACAACGCGTTATAGATACTTTAGACGAGACATACTAATCTAGCGTCACTTTTCACGCACACTTTGTGTAATATAACCTAACCATGCTTATGTAATGGGAACGACGTGTTAAAGAGACTTGAGACACGACAAACTAATCTAGCATCACTTTTCAGGCACACTTTGCATAATATAACCTAACCATGCTTATGTAATCGGAACGACACGTTACCGAGACTTGAGACGCGACATACTAATCTTACGTCACTTTTTACACACACTTGCGTAATATAACCTAACCATGTTTAAGTAATCGGAACGACGCGTTAAAGAGACTTTTGACGCGACATGCTAATCCAACGTCACTTTTCACATATTCTTTGCTTAATATAACCTTACCATGCTTAGGTAATCGGAACGACGCGTTGAAGAGACTTGAGACGCGACATACTAATCTAGCGTCACTCATTACGCAAACTTTGTGTAATATAAACTAACCATGCTTAGGTAATCTAAACAACGCGTTAAAGAGAATTTAAACGCGACATATTAATCTAGTGTCACTTTTCACGCACACTTTGCGTAATATAACCTAACCATGCTTAGGTAATTGTAACGACGCGTTAAAGAGACTTGTGACGCGAGATGAACATGGTAATCGAAACGACGAGTTGAAGAGACTTGAGACGCGACATACTAAATCTAGCGTCATATTTCATACATACTTTGCGTAATATAACCAAAACAAGCTTAGGTAATCGGAATGATGCGTTAGATAGACTTGAGACTCGACATACTAATCAATTGTCATTTTTCACGCACACTTTGCATTATACAACCTTACAATTCTTTGTAATCGGAACGACGCGTAAATTAGACTTGAGACGCGACATACATTATCAATTGTCATTTTTCATGCACACTTTGCGTAATATTACCTAACCATGCTTAAGTAATCGGAACGATGAGTTAAAGAGACTTGTGACGCGACATAAGCATGGTAATCGAAACGAAGCGTTAAAGAGACTTGAGACCCGTAATACTAAATCTAGCGTCACTTTTTACGCACACTTCGTGTAATATAACCTAACCATGCTTAGGTAATTGGAACAACGTGTTAAAGAGAATTGAGACGCGACATACTAATCTAGTGTAACTTTTCACGCACACTTTTCGTAATTTAAGCTAAACATACTTTGGTAATCCGAACGACGCCTTAAATCGACTTCAGACACGACATACTAATCTATTCTTACTTTTCACGCACACTTTGCGTAATATAACCTAACCATGCTTAGGTATTCAGAACAACACGCTAGAGAGACTTGTGACACGACATAAGCATGATAATCGAAACGACGCGTTTAAGAAACTTGAGACGCATACTAATCTAGCGTCACTTTTCACGCACACTTTATGTAATATTGCTTAAGTAATCGAAACGACGCGTTACAGGGACTTGAGACGCGACATACTAATTTAGCGTCACTTTTCACGCATACTTTGCGTAATATAACCTAACCATACTTAGGTAATTGTAACGACGCGTTAAAGACACTTGTGACGCGAGATAAGCATGGTAATTGAACGGCGCGTTGAAGAGACTTGAGACGTGACATACTAAATCTAGTGTTATTTTTCACACATACTTTGCATAATATAACCAAAACAAGCTTAGGTAATCGGAATGACGCGTTAGATAGACTTGAGACACGACATACTAATCTATTTTCATTTTTCACGCACACTTTGCGTAATATAACCTAACCATGGGTAATCGGAACGACGAGTTAGAGAGACTTGTTACGTGACATAAGCATGTTAATCGAAACGACGCGTTAAAGCGACTTGAGAAGCGTAATACTAATTTAGCGTCACTTTTTACGCACACTTTGCGTAATATAACCTAACCATGCTTAGAAAATCGGAATAACGTGTTATAGATACTTTAGACGCGACATAAAAATCTAGCGTCACTTTTCATGCACACTTTGTGTAGTATAACCTAACCATGCTTATGTACTCGGAACGACGTGTTAATGAGACTTGAAGCACGACATACTAATCTGTTGTCATTTTTCACGCACACTTTGCGTAATATGACCTAACCATGCTTAGGTAATCGGAACGACGAGATAAGCATGGTAATCGAAACAACGCGTTAAGGAGACTTGAGAAGCGTAATACTAATTTAGAGTCACTTTTTACGCACACTTTGCGTAATATATCCTAAACATGTTTAGAAAATCGGAACAACGCGTTATAGATACTTTAGACGAGACATACTAATCTAGCGTCACTTTTCACGCACACTTTGTGTAATATAACCTAACCATGCTTATGTAATGGGAACGACGTGTTAAAGAGACTTGAGACACGACAAACTAATCTAGCATCACGTTTCAGGCACACTTTGCATAATATAACCTAACCATGCTTAGGTAATCGGAACGACACGTTACCGAGACTTGAGACGCGACATACTAATCTTACGTCACTTTTTACACACACTTGCGTAATATAACCTAACCATGTTTAAGTAATCGGAACGACGCGTTAAAGAGACTTTTGACGCGACATGCTAATCCAACGTCACTTTTCACATATTCTTTGCTTAATATAACCTTACCATGCTTAGGTAATCGGAATGACGCGTTGAAGAGACTTGAGACGCGACATACTAATCTAGTGTCACTCATTACGCAAACTTTGTGTAATATAAACTAACCATGCTTAGGTAATCTAAACAACGCGTTAAAGAGAATTTAAACGCGACATATTAATCTAGTGTCACTTTTCACACACACTTTGCGTAATATAACCTAACCATGCATAGGTAATTGTAACGACGCGTTAAAGAGACTTGTGACGCGAGATGAACATGGTAATCGAAACGATGAGTTGAAGAGACTTGAGACGCGACATACTAAATCTAGCGTCATATTCATACATACTTTGCGTAATATAACCAAAACAATCTTAGGTAATCGGAATGATGCGTTAGATAGACTTGAGACTCGACATACTAATCAATTGTCATTTTTCACGCACACTTTGCATTATACAACCTTACAATTCTTTGTAATCGGAACGACGCGTAAATTAGACTTGAGACGCGACATACATTATCAATTGTCATTTTTCATGCACACTTTGCGTAATATTACCTAACCATGCTTAAGTAATCGGAACGATGAGTTAAAGAGACTTGTGACGCGACATAAGCATGGTAATCGAAACGATGCGCTAAAGAGACTTGAGACCCGTAATACTAAATCTAGCGTCACTTTTTACGCACACTTCGTGTAATATAACCTAACCATGCTTAGGTAATTGGAACAACGTGTTAAAGAGAATTGAGACGCGACATACTAATCTAGTGTAACTTTTCACGCACACTTTGCATAATATAACCTAAACATACTTTGGTAATCCGAACGACGCGTTAAATCGACTTCAGACACGACATACTAATCTATTGTTACTTTTCACGCACACTTTGCGTAATATAACCTAACCATGCTTAGGTATTCAGAACAACACGCTAGAGAGACTTGTGACACGACATAAGCATGATAATCGAAACGACGCGTTTAATAAACTTGAGACGCATACTAATCTAGCATCACTTTTCACGCACACTTTATGTAATATTGCTTAAGTAATCGGAACGACGCGTTAGAGGGACTTGAGACGCGACATACTAATTTAGCGTCACTTTTCACACATACTTTGCGTAATATAACCTAACCATACTTGGGTAATTGTAACGACGCGTTAAAGACACTTGTGACGCGAGATAAGCATGGTAATCGAACGGCGCGTTGAAGAGACTTGAGACGTGACATACTAAATCTAGTGTTATTTTTCACACATACTTTGCGTAATATAACCAAAACAAGCTTAGGTAATCGGAATGACGTGTTAGATAGACTTGAGACACGACATACTAATCTATTTTCATTTTTCACGCACACTTTGCGTAATATAACCTAACCATGGGTAATCGGAACGACGAGTTAGAGAGACTTGTTACGTGACATAAGCATGTTAATCGAAACGACGCGTTAAAGAGACTTGAGAAGCGTAATACTAATTTAGCGTCACTTTTTACGCACACTTTGCGTAATATAACCTAACCATGCTTAGAAAATCGGAATAACGCGTTATAGATACTTTAGACGCGACATACTAATCTAGCGTCACTTTTCATGCACACTTAGTGTAGTATAACCTAACCATGCTTATGTACTCGGAACGATGTGTTAAAGAGACTTGAAACACGACATACTAATCTATTGTCATTTTTCACGCACAATTTGCGTAATATGACCTAACCATGCTTAGGTAATCGGAACGACGAGATAAGCATGGTAATCGAAACGACGCGTTAAGGAGACTTGAGAAGCGTAATACTAATTTAGAGTCACTTTTTACGCACACTTTGCGTAATATATCCTAAACATGTTTAGAAAATCGGAACAACGCGTTATAGATACTTTAGACGCGACGTACTAATCTAACGTCACTTTTCACGCACACTTTGTGTAATATAACCTAACCATGCTTATGTAATGGGAACGACGTGTTAAAGAGACTTGAGACACGACAAACTAATCTAGCATCACTTTTCAGGCACACTTTGCATAATATAACCTAACCATGCTTAGGTAATCGGAACGACACGTTACCGAGACTTGAGACGCGACATGCTAATCTTACGTTACTTATTACACACACTTGCGTAATATAACCTAACCATGTTTATGTAATCGGAACGACGCGTTAAAGAGACTTTTGACGCGACATGCTAATCCAATGTCACTTTTCACATATTCTTTGCTTAATATAACCTTACCATGCTTAGGTAATCGGAACGAAGCGTTGAAGAGACTTGAGACGCGACATACTAATCTAGCGTCACTCATTACGCACACTTTGTGTAATATAAACTAACCATGCTTAGGTAATCTAAACAACGCGTTAAAGTGAATTTAAACGCGACATATTAATCTAGTGTGACTTTTCATGCATACTTTGCGTAATATAACCTAACCATACTTAGGTAATCAGAACGACGCCTTAAATCGACTTGAGACGCGACATACTAATCTATTGTTACTTTTCATGCACACTTTATGTAATATAACCTAACCATGCTTAGGTAATCAGAACGACACGTTAGAGAGACTTGTCACGCGACATAAGCATGGTAATCGAAACGACGCATTAAAGAGACTTGAGATGCGACATACTATTCTAGCGTCACTTTTCACGCACACATTGCGTAATATAACCTATCCATGCTTAGGTAATCGAGACGACTCATTAAAGAGTCTTGACACATGACATACTAATCTAGCATCACTTTTCACGCACACCTTGCGTAATGTAACCTAACCATGCTTAGTTAATCGGAACGACGCGTTAAAGAGATTTGAGACGCGACATACTAATCTAGCGTCACTTTTCACGCACTCTTTGCTTAATATAACCTAACCATGCTTAGGTAATGGGAACGACGCGTTAAAGAGACTTGATACGCGACATAGTAATCTATTGTTACTTTTCACGCACGCTTTGCATAATATAACTTAACAATGCTTCGGTAATCTGGACGACGCGTTAGAGAGACTTGTTATGTCAAATCTAGTGTCATTTTTTAAGCGTACTTTTTGTAATATGACCTAACCATGTATGGTAATCGGAACGATATGTTAGATAGACTTGAGACGCGACATACTAATCTATTGTCATTTTTCACGCACACTTTGCATAATATAACCTAACCATACTTAGGTAATCAGAACGACGTGTTAATAGACTTGAGATGCGACATACTAATCTATTGTTATTTTTCACGCACACTATGCGTAATATAACCTAAACATGCTTAGGTAATTGGAACGACGCGTTTGAGAGACTTGTGGCGCGACATAAGCATGGTAATCGAAACGACGCGTTAAAGGGACTTGAGACGCGCTATACTAATCTAGCGTCACTTTATACGTACACTTTGCGTAATATAACTTAACCATGCTTAGAAAATCATAACGACGCGTTAGAGAACTTGATACACGACATACTAATCTACCGTCACTTTTCAGGCACAGTTTGCGTAATAATAACCTAACCATGCTTAGGAAATCTCGTAACGACGCGTTAGAGAGACTTGAGACGCGACATACTAATCTAAGGTTTTCACGCACTCTTTGCGTAATATAACATAACCATGCTTAGGTAATCGGAACGACGCGTTAAAGAGAGTTGAGATGTGACATACTAATCTATTATTACTTTTCACGCAAACTTTGCGTAATATAACCTAACCATGCTTAGGTAATGGGAACGATGCGTTAGAGAGACTTATGACGCGACATAAACATAGTAATCGAAACTAAGTGTTAAAGAGATTTGAGACTCGACATACTAATCTAGCATCACTTTTCACGCACACTTTGTGTAAAATAACCTAACCATGCTTAGGTAATCGGAACGACGCGTTAAAGAGACCTGAGACGCGATATACTAATATAGCGTCACTTTTTACGCACACTTTGCGTAATATATCCTAACCGTGTTTAAGAGATCGGAACGACGTGTTAGAGAGACTTGATACCCGACATAATAATCAAGCGTAACTTTTCACGCACTCTTTGCTTTAGGTAATCGGAACGACGCGTTAAAGACACTTGAGACACGATATACTAATCTAGCGTCACTCATTACGCACACATTGCATAATATAACATAACCATGCTTAGGTAATCGGAACAACGCGTTAAAGAGAATTGAGACGCGACATACTAATCCATTGTCATTTTTCACGCACACTATGCGTAATATAACAAAACCACGTTAGATAATCAGAACGATGTATTAGAGAGACTTGTGACGCGAAATAAGCATGGTCATCGAAACGACGCGTTAAAGAGACTTGAGATGCGACATGCTAATCTAGCGTCACTTTGTACGCACACTTTATCCTAACCATGTGTAGGAGATCGGAATGACGCGTTAGAGAGACTTGAGATGCGACATACTAATCTAGTGTCAATTTTTACGCACACTTTATCCTAACCATGTTTAGGAGATCAGAATGACGCGTTAGAGAGACTTGAGATGCGACATACTAATACAGCGTCTCTTTTCACGCACTCTTTGCTTAATATAACCTTACCATGCTTAGGTAATCGGAACGACACGTTAAAAAGACTTGAGACGCGATATACTAATCTAGTGTCACTCATTACACACACTTTGCGTAATATAATATAACCATGCTTAGGTAACGTGGGATACTAATCTAGTGTCACTTTTCATGCACACTTTGCGTAATATAACCTAACCATGCTTAGGTAATTGGAACGATGCGTTAAAATAGACTTGAGACGCGACATACTAATCAATTGTCATTTTTGACGCACACTTTGCATAATATAACCTACCAGGCTTAAGTAATCGGAACGATGTGTTAAATAGACTTGAGAAGCGACATACTATTCCATTGTCCTTTTTCACGCACATTATGCGTAATATAACCAAACCATACTTAGGTAATCGGAACGACGCGTTAGAGAGACTTGTGACGCGAAATAAGCATGGAAATCGAAACGACGCGTTAAAGAGACTTGAGACTCGCCATACTAATCTAGCTTCACTTTATACGCACACTTTGCGTAATATAACCTAACCATGCATAGGAAATCGGAACGACGCGTTTGAGAACTTGAGACGCGACATACTAATCTAACGTCACTTTTCAAGCACACTTTGCATAATATAACCTAACTATGCTTAGGTAATTGTAACGACGCGTTAACGAGACTTATGATGCGATATAAGCATGGTAATCGAAACGACGCGTTAAAGAGACTTGAGACACTACATACTAATCTACCGTAACTTTTAATGCACACTTTGCGTAATATAACCTAACCATGCTTAGGTAATCGGAACGACGCGTTAGATAGACTTGAGACACGACATACTAATCCATTGTCTTTTTTCACGCACACTTTACGTAATACAGCCTAACCATGCTTAGGTAATCGGAACGACACGTTAAATAGACTTGAGATGCGACATACTAATCTAGCATCACTTTTAACGCACTCCTTGCGTAATATAACCTAACCATCCTTAGGTAATTGGAACGACGCGTTAAAGAGACTTAAGATGCGACATTCTAATCTATTGTTACATTTCACGCACACTTTGCGTAATATAACCAAACCATGCTTAGGTGATTGGAACGACGCGTTAGAGAGATTTGTGACGCAACATAAGCATGGTAATCGAAACGATGCGTTACAAAGACTTGAGACGCGAAATACTAATCTAGCGTCACTTTTTACGCACACTTTCCGTAATATAACCTAACCATGCTTAGGTAATTAGGAAAGACGCGTTAGATAGACTTGACACATGACATACTTATCTATTTTCATTTTTCACGCATACTTTTGGTAATAAAACCTAACCATTCTTAGGTAATTTGAACGACGCGTTAAATAGACTTGAGACGTAACATACTAATCTATTGTCATTTTTCAGGCAGGCTTTGTGTAATATAACCTAACCATGCTTAGGTAATCGGAACGACGAGTTAGAGAGACTTATGACGCGACATAAGCATGGTAATCAAAACGACGCGTTAAAGAGACTTGAGACGCGTAATACTAATCTAGCGTCACTTTTTACGCACACTTTGCGTAGTATAACCTAACCATGCTTAGGAAATCAGAATGACGCGTTATAGAGACTTGAGAAGCGACGTACTAATCTAGTGTCCCTTTTCACGCACATTTTGCGTAATATGACCAAACCATGCTTAGGTAATTGGAACGACGTGTTAGAGAGACTTGAGACACAACATACTAATCTAGCGTCACTTTTCACGAACACTTTGCGTAATATAACCTAACCATGCTTAGGTAATTGTAACAACGCGTTAACGAGACTTATGATGCAAGGTAAGCATGGTAATCGAAACGACGCGTTAAAGAGACTTGAGATGCGACATACTATTATAGCGTCACGTTTCACGCACACTTTGCGAAATATAACCTAACCATGCTTAGGTAATCCGAACGACGCATTAGATAGACTTGAGACGCAATATACTAATTCATTGTCATTTTTCACGCACACTTTGCGTAATACAACCTAACCATGCTTAGGTAATCGGAACGACGCGTTAAATAGACTTGAGACGCGGCATACTAATTAATCTATTGTCATTTTTCACGCACACTTTGTGTAATATATAACCTAACCATGCTTAGGTAATCGAAACGACGCGTTACAGAGACTTGTGATGCGACATAAGCATAGTAATCGAAACAACGCGTTAAAGAGACTTGAGATGCGTCGTACTAATCTAGCGTCACTTTTTACACACACTTTGTGTATTATAACCTAACCATGCATAAGTATTTGGAACGCCGCATTAGAGAGACTTGTCACGCGAATTACTAATCTAGCGTCACTTTTCACGCACACTTTGCGTAATATAACCTAACCATGCTTAGGTTATCGGAACGACGCGTTAAGGAGACTTGACACGCGACATACTAATTTAGCGTCACTTTTTACGCACACTTTGCGTAATATAACCCAACCATGCTTATGTAATCGGAACGATGCGTTAAAGAGACTTGAGATGCGACATAATAATCTAGCGTCACTTTTCACACACTCTTTGCGTAATATAACCTAACCATGCTTAGGTTATCGGAACGACGCGTTAAAGAGACTTTAGACACGACATACTACTCTAGCGTCACTTTTCACGCACGCTTTGCGTAAAATAACCTAACCAATCTTGGGTAATCCGAACGACGCGTTAAAGAGACCTGAGACACGACATAATAATCTAGCGTCACCTTTCACGCACAATTTTCTTAATATAACTTAACCATGCATAGGTTAACGGAACGACGCGTTAAAAACACTTGTGAAGCGACATACTAATCTAGCGGCACTTTACGCACACTTTGTGTATTGTAACCTAATCATGCTTAGGTAATTGGAACGTTGCGTTAAAGAAACTTGAGACGCGACTTACGAATCTATTGTCACTTATCACGCTCACTTTGCGTAATATAATCTGACCATGCTTAGTTAATCGAAACGACATGTTTGAGAGACTTGTGACGCAACATACTAATCTAGCATCACTTTTCACGCACACTGCGTAATATTAGCTAACCATGCTTAGTAATCGGAACGACGTTTAGAGAGACTTGTGACGCGACACAAGCATGGTAATCGAAATGACGCGTTAAAGAGACTTGAGATGCGACATACTCTTCTAGCATCACTTTTCACGCTCACTTTGCGTAATATAAGCTAACCATGCTCAGGTAATCGGAACGACGAGTTAAAGAGACTTGTGATCTGATATACTTATCTAGCTGCACTTTTAACGCACACTTTGCATAATATAACCTATCCATGCTTAGGTAATTTGAATGACGCGTTAAAGAGACTTGAGACTAGACTTACTAATCTTGCGTCACATTTAAAGCACACTTTGCATTATATAACCTTACTATGCTTAGTATATTGGAACGATGCTTTACAGAGACTTGTGACGCGACATAAGCATTTGTAATCGAAACGACGCGTTAAAGAGACTTGAGACGCTACATACTACTCGAGCGTCATTTTCACGCACACTTTGCGTAACATAACCTAACCATACTTAGGTAATCGGAACAATGCATTAATGAGACTTGATACGCGACATACTAATCTAGCGTCACTTTTCATGCTCACTTTGCGTAATATAACATAACCATGCTTATGTAATCGGAACGACGCGTTAAAGAGACTCTAGATGCGACATATTAATCTAGCATCACTATTCACGCACTCTTTGCATAATATAAGCTAACCATGCTTAGGTAATCGGAACGACGCGTTAAAGAAACTAGTGACGTGACATACTAATCTAGCGTCACTTTTCACGCACACTTTGCGTAATATAACCTAACCATGCTTAGGTAATCGGAACGACGCTTTAGAGAGACTTGTGACGCAACATACTAATATAGCGGCACTTTTAACGCACACATTGCGTAATATAACCTAACCAGGCTTAGGTAGTTATATATGTTTGTTTCTCTTCATATCCAGCCATAAAAGGCATAAGGGTATGCTCTTCACTTGCCTCTCCTGAGGATCCTGTGAATCAAAACCTTGTGTCATAAACATGGTAATGCGATAAATTTCAACAGATACTAAGAGGACAGGCCGGTTGATAAAATGCCCCATGGTGAGGCTGTGATCCTGGCTAGTCATGCATATAATCTGTTAAGGTTTATCATCGTATCTCTAATTGGTATCATAGCCAAAACAGAGAAGAGAAAGAAATACATACACTAGTTCTTACTTTGTGAAAATTGGGTCAGTACTTTACAACCATGCTCACAAAAAGTTGTTGTTCTACACCTTCTAGTACTGCTCTTACTACTGTAAATAAAAATGATTATCTCTATGAGTTTACCTATCTTTCAGAAAATCAAAAAATATCTCTCCTTGATAAAAAAAAGCCTTACAAACCTATTAAAGAATATGTTCAGTCATCCAGCTTTGATCAATGCGCAATTCATGCTTCTCAAGCTGAACAATTTATAACTCTTGAGATTCCACCTGAATTTGTAAGAGTTTGGTTAGCTCAGGGTTATACTCATATTCACTTTGGAGCTATCCGACTTGGTCTTAGTTACCATGGTCGTGCTGATCTACCAGTCTTTACAAGAATTGCTCTTGTAGATTCTCGATATCTACAGTATCAACATGTAGTGATTGGTACAGTTGAAACTTTCTTGAATGCAGGCTCAGTGTTTTTCACCTTTTTCCCAAATTACAACCTTGCCCTCTCTGATCCGATGGCTTTTACGGCTTTAAAGGTGCAAATACAAATTACTGGAGCTCAACAAGTTGTTGATTCAATTGCAGCTACTCTTCACTATCAAATGGTGTATCGTTTGCAAAACCATGCTTTCAACTTCACTTTACCCGCAAACCATAATGATGCCCTTTTGATAAAAACAGATTCCCAAAACACCCCTTCTTGTGTCCACATACCCAAACAAATCACTAGAAATGAACTCCTACACCTTTATCCCGAGAAGTGGATTACCAACTATGAAAAAACGCATGAATCTACTCAACCAGTTCAATCCTGTACTCCAGTATTCACAAAAAAACCTGATGGCACTGTTGAAACGTCCTTTGCAAAACATACTAATGTCACTCCTTAGGTATTTTCTACACAGTTCATGCTTGAACCATTTCCACATGAAAAAGGAGTTCATGTTCTCTCTTTTGATTTCGAAGGGCGCCCTATATATGCCTTTCAATGGGACGGCCATTGTTTCTTCGATGCTTGTGATTGTGATGATTGCTTAATGGCTTTGGAGGATGAAGAAATAGAAGATGATTTCCACTTGTGACGCAACATAAGCATGGTAATCGATACGACGCGATAAAGAGACTTGAGACATGACATACTTATCTACGGCACGTATCACGCAAACTTTGCGTAATATAACCTAGCCATGCTTAGGTAATTGGAACGACGCGATAGAGAGATTTGAGGCGCGACATACTAATCTAGCGTTACTTTTCATGCACACTTTGCATAATATAACCTATCCATGCTTAAGTAATCGGAACGACGCGTTAAAGAGACTTGAGACGCGACATACTAATCTAGCGTCACTTTTCACTTTGCGTAAAATAACCTAACCATGCTTAGGTAATCAGAACGACGCTTTCAAGAGACTTGTGACGCAATTGTGACTTTTCAAGCACACTTTGTATAATATAACCTAATTATGCTTAGGTAATCAGAAAGATGCGTTAGAGAGACTTATGAAGCGACATGTTAATCTAGCGTCACTTTTCACGCACACGTTGCATACTATAACTTTTACCATGCTTAGGTAATCAAAATGACGCATTAAAGAAACTTAAGACGCAACATACTAATCTAGCATCACTTTTCACGCACATGTTGCGTAATATAACCTAACCATGCATAGGTAATTAGAACGACGCGTTAAAGAGACTTGAGACACGACATACTAATCTAGCTTCCCTTTTCACGCACATTTTGAATAATATAAGCTAACCATGCTTAGGTAATCGGAACGACGCGTTAAAGTGACTTGAGACGCGACATACTAATCTAGCGTCACTTTTCACGCACACTTTGCGTAAAATAACTTAACCATTCTTAGGTAATTTAAAAGACGCGATAAAGAGACTTGAGACGCGACATGCTAATCTTTTGTGACTTTTTACGCACACTTTGCGTAATATAACCTAACCATGCTTAGGTAATTAGAACGATGTGTTAGAGAGACTTGTGATGCGGCATAAGCATGGTAATCGAACTGACGCGTTAGAGAGACTTGAGACGCGCTATACTAATCTAGCAAAACGTTTAACGCGCACTTGGCGTAATATACCCAAACCATGCTTAGGTAATTGGAACGACGCGTTAAAGAGACTTTAAACGTGCCATACTAATCTAGCAAAACGTTTAACGCGCACTTGGCGTAATATACCCTAACCATGCTTAGGTAATTGGAACGACGTGTTAAAGAGACTTGAGACACGACATACTAATCTAGCGTCACTATTAACGCACTCTTTGCGTAATATAGCCTAACCATGCTTAGATAATCGGAATGACGGGTTAAAGAGACTTGAGACACGACATACTAATCAATTGTCACTTTTCATGCACACTTCGAGTAATATAACCTAACCATGCTTAGGTATTCGGAACGATGCTTTAGAGAAACTTGTGACGCGACATAAGCATGGTAATCGAAACGACGCGATAGTGAGACTTGAGACGCGACATACTTATCTAGCGTCACTTTTCACGCACACTTTGCGTAAAATAACCTAACCATACTTAGGTAATCGGAACGACGCATTAAAGAGACTAAAGATATGACATACTAATCTAGTGTCACTTTTCACGCACACTTTATGTAATATAACTTACCATACTTAGGTAATTGGAACGACGCGTTAAAGTGACTTGAGAGGCGACATACTAATTATCTATGGTCACTTTTCACACACACTTTGCGTAATATAACCAAACCATGCTTAGGTAATTGGAACGACACGTTAAAGAAACTTGAGACGCGACATACAAATCTAGCGTCACTTTTCACGTACACTTTGTGTAACATAACCTAACCATACTTACGTAATCGGAACAACGCATTATTAAGACTTGAGACGCGACATACTAATCTAGCGTCACTTTTCATGCACACTATGCGTAATATAACCTAACCAAGTTTAGGTAATGGAACGACGCATTAGAGAGACTTGTGACGCGACATACTAACCTAGCGGCACTTTCATCGCCCACTTGGCGTAATATAACCTAACCATGCTTAGGTAATCAGAATGATGCGTTAAAGAGACTTGAGACGTAACATACTATTTTAGCGGCAGTTTTTGCGCACACTTTGCGTAATATAACCTAACCATGCTTAGGTAATTGGAACAACTCCATAAAGAGACTTGAAACGCGACATACTAATCTAGCGTCACTTTTCCCGCACACTTTGAGTAATAACCTAACCAAATCAGATCGACGTGTTAGAGAGATTTGAGACGCGACATAAACATGGTTATAAAAACGACACGTTAAAGAGACTTGAGACCCAACAAACTAATCTAGCGTCACTTTTCATGCACATGTTGTGTAATATAACCTAACCATGCTTAGCTAATCGGAACGACGCGTTAAAGAGACTTGAGATGGACACACTAATCTAGCGTCACTTTTCACGCACACTTTGCGTAAATGATTAGGTAATGGAACGACGCGTTAGAGAGACTTGTGACTCGACATACTAATGTAGCGTCACTTTTCACGCACAATTTGCATAATATAACCTTCAGGTAATCGAAATGACGCGTTAAAGAGACTTGTGACGCGACATACTAATTTAGCGGCACTTTTAACGCACACTTGGGTTAATATAACCTAACCATACTTAGGTAATCGGAACGACGCGTTAAAGAGACTTGAGACACGACATACTAATATAGCGTCGCTTTTCACGCACAATTTGTGTAATATAACCTAACCATGCTTAGGTAATCGGAACGACGTGTTAAACAGACTTGAGATGCGACATACTAATCTAGCGTCACTTTTCAAGCACGCTTTGCGTAATATAACCTAACCATGCTTAGGTAATCTAAAGAGACTTGTGACGCAACATACTAATCTATTGTTACTTTGCAAGCACACTTTGCGTATTATAACCTAACCATGCTTTGGTAATCGGAACGACGCGTTTGAGAGACTTGTAACTCAACATGAGCATTGTAATCGAAACGATGTGTTAAAGAGACTTGAGACGCGACATACTTATCTAGCGTCACTTTTCACGCAAACTTTGCGTAATATAACCTAACCATGCTTAGATAATCAGATAAAATCGTGAAAGAGAATTGAGACGCGACAAACTAATCTAGCGTCACTTTCCAAGAACACTTTGCATAATATAACCTAACCATGCTTAGGTAATTTGAACGATGCGATAAAGAGACTTGAGACGCGACAAACTAATCTAGCGTCACTTTTCACGCACATTCTACGTAATATAGCTTAACCATGCTATGGTATTCGAAACGACGCCTTAAAGAGACTTGAGAAGTGCCGTACTAATCTTGCATCACTTTTCACGCACACTTTGCATAACAAAACATGCTTAGGTAATCGGAACGGTGCGTTAAATAGACTTGAGACGTGGGATACTAATCTATTATCATTATTCGCGCACACTTTGCGTAATATAACCTAACCATGCTTGGGTAATCGGAACGATGCGTTAGAGTGACTTGTGACGCGAAATAAGCATGATAATCGAAACGACACGTTAAAGACACTTGAGATGTGACTTACTAATCTAGCGTCACTTTTCGCGCACACTTTGCGTAATAAAACCAAACCATGCTTAGGTAATTGGAATGACGCGTTAAATAGACTTGAGACACGACATACTAATTTATTGTCATTTTTGACGCACACTTTTTGTAATTTAACCTAACCATACTTAGGTAATCGGAACGAGGCGTTAGAGAGGCTTGAGACGTGCCATATTAATCTAGCGTCACTTTTTACGCACACTTTGCGTAGTGTAACCTAACCATGCTTAGGTTATCGAGACGACGCGTTAAAGAGACTTGAGACGCGAGATACTAATCTAGTGTCACTTTTCACGCACACTTTGCGTAATAAAACCTAACCATGCTTAGGTAATCGGAACGACGCGTCAAATAGGCTTGAGATGCGACACACTAATCTTTTGTTACTTTTCACGCACATTTTGTGTAATATAAACTAACCAAAGAGACTTGAGACGCGACATACTAAACTAGCGTTACTTTTCACGCACACTTTTTGTAATATAACCTAACCATGCTTAGTTAATCGGAAAAACGCGTTAGAGAGAATTAAGACGCGACATACTGATCTAGCGTCACTTTTCACGCACAATTGGCATAATACAACCTAACCATGCTTAGGTAATCGGAACGACGCTTTAAATAGAATTTGAGATGCGACATACTAATTTATTATCATTTTTCACGCACACTTTGCACAGTATAACCTAAACAAGATTAGGTAATCGGAAGAACGCGTTAGAGAATTGTGACGCGACATACTAATCTAGCGTCTCTTTTCACGCACACTTTGCGCAATATAACCTAACCATGCTTAGGTTATCGTAACGACGTGTTAAGACGCGACATACTAATCTATTATCATTTTTCACGCACACTTTGCGTATTATAACCTAACCATGCTTAGGGGTACAACGCGTTAAAGAGAATGGAGACGCGACATACTAATCTAGCGTCATTTTTCAAGCACACTTGGCGTAATATAACCATGCTTAGATAATTGGAACGACGCCTTAAATAGACTTGAGACGCGACATACTATCTATTATCATTTTTAACGCACACTTTGCATAATATAACCTAACCATGCTTAGGTAATCGAAACGACGCGTTAAAGAGACTTGAGAAACGGCATACTAATCTAGCGTCATTTTTTCGTAATATAACGTAACCATGCTTAAGTAATCGGAACAATGTATTACAAAGACTTGAGATGCGACATACTAATCTAGCCACTTTTTATGCACAATTTGCGTAATATAACCTAACATACTAGGAAATTGGAACGACGGGTTAGAGAGACTTGAGATGCGACATACTAATCTATTGTTACTTTTCACGCATACTTGGCATAATATAACCTAACCATGCTTATGTCATCGGAACCACGCGTTAAATAGACTTGAGACGCGACATACTAATCTATTGTCATTTTTCACGCACACTTTGCGTAAAATAACCTAACCATGATTAGGTAATTGGAACGACGAGTTTAATAGACTTGAGACATGACATACAAATGTATTGGGACTTTTCACGCACACTTTGCGTAAAATAACCTAACCATGCTTAGGTAATTGGTACAACGCGTTAAAGAGAATTAAGACGCGACCTACTGATCTAGCGTCACTTTCCACACACACTTGGCGTAATACAGCCTAACCATACTTAGGTAATCGGAACGATGCGTTAAATAAACTTGAAACGCGACAAACTAATCTATTATCATTTTTCACGCACACTTTGCGCAATATAACCAAACCATTCTTAGGTAATCGAAACAACGCGTTAGAGAATTGTGACGCGACATACTAATCTAGCGTCACTTTTCACGCACACTTTGCATAATATAACCTAACCATTGTTTGGTAATCGGAACGACGCGTTAAATAGACTTGAGACGCGACCTACTCATCTATTATCATTTTTCACGCGCACTTTGCGCAACCTAACCATGCTTAGGTAATCGGTAAAATGCGTTTAAGATAATGGAGATGCGACATACTAATCTAGCGTCACTTTTCACGCACACTTGGCGTTATATAACCTAACCATGCTTAGGTAATCGGAACAACGCGTTAAATAGACTTGAGACGCGACATAATAATCTATTATCACTTTTAACGCACACTTTGCGTAATATAACCTAACCATGCTTAGGTAATTTAAATGACGCGTTAAAGAGACTTGAGAAATAGCATATTAATCTAGCGTCACTTTTTAGGAAATATAACCTAACCATGCTTAGGTAATTGGAACGACGCGTTAAAGAGACTTGAGAAGCGACATACTAATCTTGCGTCACTTTTCAGGCACCACACTTTGCGTAATATAACCTAACATACTTAGGAAATTGGAACGACGCGTTAAAGAGACTTGAGATGCGACATACTAATCTATTGTTACTTTTCACGCATACTTGGCGTAATATAACCTAACCATTCTTAGGTGATCGGAACGATTTGTTAAATAGACTTGAGACGTGACATACTAATATATTGTCATTTTTCACGCGTACTTTGCGTAATATAACAAAACCATGTTTAGGTAATTGGAACAACGCGTTAGAGAGAATTGTGACGCGAAACAAGCATGGTAATCGAAACGACGCATTAAAGAGACTTGAGACGCGACATACAAATCTAGCATCACTTTTCACGCGCACTTTGTGTAATATATTACCTAACAATGCTTAGGTAATCTGAACGACGCAATAAAGAGACTTGAGACGCGACATACTAATCTAGCATCACTTATTACACACTTTACATAATATAACCACACCATGCTTAGGTATTCGGAACAAAGCGTCAAAGAGAATTGAGGTGCGACATACTAATCTAGCGTCATTTATTACGACACTTTGCGTCATAAACTAACCATGCTTAGGTAATCTGACGCGACATACTCAAGCATTACTTTTCACGCACACTTTGCGTAATATAACATAACCATTCATAGGTAATCGGAACGACGCGTTAAATCGACTTGAGACATGACATACTATTCTATTTATACTTTTCAAGCACACTTTGCGTAATATAACCTAGCAATTCTTAGGTAATCAGAACGGCGGGTTAGAGAGACTTGTGATGCGACATA
The DNA here is from genome assembly GCF_937616625.2 of Mercurialis annua. Lineage (NCBI taxonomy): Eukaryota > Viridiplantae > Streptophyta > Magnoliopsida > Malpighiales > Euphorbiaceae > Mercurialis > Mercurialis annua. The sequence goes on from NC_065576.1 coordinate 26,440,865, forward strand.
AGCATGGTAATTAAAACGACGCGTTAAAGAGACTAGAGGTGCGACATACTAATCTAGCGTCACTTTTCAAGCACACATTGCGTAATATAACTTAACAATGCTTAGGTAATCGGAACGACTCGTTAAAGAGCCTTGAGACGGGACATACTAATCTAGCGTCACTTTTCACGCAAACCTTGCGTAATATAACCTAACCATGTTTAGGTAATCGGAACGAAGCGATAAAGAGACTTGAGACGCGACATACTAATCTAGCGTCACTTTTCACGCACACTTTGTGTAATATAACCTAACAATGCTTAGGTAATCAGAACGACGCGTTAAAGAGACTTGAGACGCGACATACTAATCTAGCGTCACTTTTCACACACTCGTTGCGTAATATAACCTAACCATGCTTAGGAAATCAGAACAAGGGGTTAAAGAGAAATGAGATGCGACATACTAATATATCGTCACTTTTAACGCACAATTTGCGTAATATAACCTAACCATGCTTAGGTAATCGGAAAGACGCGTTAACTCGATTTGAGACGCGACATACTAATCTATTGTTACTTTTCACGCACACTTTTGCGTAATATAACCTAACCATGCTTAGATAATCAGTACGACACGTTAGAGAGACTTGTGACGCGACATAATATGGTAAACAAAACAACGAGTTTAAGAGACTTGAGACGCGACATACTAATCTTGCTTCAATTTTCACGCACACTTTGTGTAAAATATCCTAACCATGCTTAGGTAATCGGAACGACGCGTTCGAGAGACTTGAGACGCGATATACTAATCTAGCGTCACTTTTCACGCACACATTTGTAATATAACCTAATCGTGCTTAGGTAATTGTAACGACGCGTTAAAGAGACTTGTGACACGAAACAAGCATGTTAAACGAAACGACGCGTGGAAGAGACTTGAGAGGCGACATACTAAATCTAGCGTCATTTTTGACACATACTTTGCGTAATATAACCAAAACAAGTTTAGGTAATCTGAACGACGCGTTAGATAGACTTGAGACGCGACATACTAATCTATTGTCATTTTTCACACAAAATTTGTGTAATACAACCTAACCATTCTTAGTAATCGGAACGACGCGTTAAATAGACTTGAGACGCGACATACTAATCTATTGTCATTTTTCACGCACACTTTGCGTAATATAACATAACCATGCTTAGTTAATCAGAAGGCTAAACCCATCTAGAGACCCTTATACTATATCATTTTTGTTCAAAAAGTCCCTGTACTATTTTTTTATTTTTCAGGTCCCTCTACTTACATAATTTTAGATTTTCAGGTCCTTTTTTAGTTTTTTCCAGTCCCTCTACTTACAATTTTTTTGTTCCTCCAGTCCCTGAAAAGGACCTAAAAATCGGAATTTTGTCAAGTACAGGGACCTGAAGAACAAAAAAATAGTACAAGGGCTTTTTGAACAAAAATGATATAGATGGCGCGACATAAGCATGGCAATCGAAACGACGCGTTAAAGATACTTGAGACGCGTAATACTAATCTAGCGTCACTTTTAATGCACACTTTGTGTAATATAACCTAACCATGCTTAGGTAATCGGAACGACACGTTAAAGAGACTTGAGACGCGACATACTAATCTAGCATCACTTTTTACGCACTCTTTGCTTTTTATAACCTAAGCATGCTTAGGTAATCGGAACGTCGCGTTAAAGAGACTTGATACGCGACATACTAATCTATTTTTACTTTTCACGCACGCTTTACGTAATATAACCTAACCATGCTTAGGTAATTGCAACGACGCGTTAAAGAGACTTGAGCCACGACAGTGACACGCGTACTTTGCGTAATATAACCAAACCATGCCTAGAAAATCGGAACAACGCGTTAGAGAACTGAAGACGCGACATACTAATCTAGCGTCACCTTTTACGCACACTTTGCGTAATATATCCTAACCATGTTTAGGAGATCGGAATGACACGCTAAAGAGAGAGATGCGATAAACTAATCTAGCGTCACTCATTACGCACACTTTGTGTAATATAACATAACCATGGTTATGTAATCGGAACAACGCGTTAAAGAGAATTTAGACGCGACATATTAATTTAGTGTCACTTTTCAAGCACACTTTGCATAATATAACCTAACCATGCTTAGGTGATCGGAACAATGCGTTAGATTGACTTGAGACGCGGCATACTAATCTATCGTCATTTTTCACGAACACTTTGCGTAATATAACCTAACCATACTTAGGTAATCGGAAAGACGCGTTAGAGAGACTTGTGACGAGAAATAAGCATGGTAATCGAAATAACGCGTTAAAAAGACTTGAAACTCGCTATACTAATCTAGCGTCACTTTAAATGCAAACTTTACGTAATATAACCTAACCATGCTTAGGAAATCGGAATGACGCGTTTGAGAACTAGAGACGCAACATACTAATCCAGCGCCTCTTTTCACGCAGTCTTTGCTTCATGCTTAGGTAATTGTAACGACGTGTTAACGAGACAAATGACGCGAGATAAGCATGGTAATCGAAACGACGCGTTAAAGAGACTTGAGACTCATACTAATCTAGCGTCACTTTTCACGCACACTTTGCGTAATATTACCTAACCGTGCTTAGTTAATCGGAAAGACGCGTTTGATAGACTTGAGACGCGACATACTAATTCATTGTCATTTTTCAGGCACATTTTGCGTAATACAACATATCCATGCTTAGGTCATCAGAACGACGCGATAAATAGACTTGAGACGCGACATACTAATCTAGCATAACTTTTCACGCACTCTTTGTGTAATATAACCAGACCATGCTTAGGTAATGGGAACGATACGTTAGAGAGACTTAAGAGGCGACATTCTAATCTATTGTTACTTTTCACGCACAGTTTGCGTAATATAACCTAACCATGCTTAGGTAATCGGAACGACGAATAGAGAGACTTGTGACGCGACATAAGCATGGTAATCGAAATGACGCGTTAAAGAGACTTGAGACGCGAAATACTAATCTAGCGTCACTTTTTACACACACTTTGCGTAATATTAGCTAACCTTGCTTAGGAAATCGGAACGATGCGTTAGAGAGACTTGAGAGGTGACATACTAATCTAGCATCACTTTTCACGCACATTTTGCGTAAAATAACCTAACCATGCTTAGGTAGTTGGAAAAACGTGTTAGAGAGACTTGAAACGTTACATACTAATCTAGCGTCACTTTTCACGCACACTTTGCATAACTTAACAATAATTTAGGTAATCGAAACGACGCGTTACAGAGACTTGTGATACGACATAAGCATGGTAATCGAACGACGCGTTAAAGAGACTTGAGATGCGTCGTACTAATCTAGTGTCACTTTTTCACACACTTTGTGTAATATAACCTAACCATGCTTAGGTAATCGGAACGACGCGTTAGAGAGACTTGTGACGTGACTTACTAATCTAGCGTCACTTTTTCACGCACACTTTGCGTAATATAACCTAACCATGCTTAGGTTATCGGAACGACGAGTTAAAGAGACTTGAGACGTGACATACTCATCTAGCGTCAGTTTTCACGTACACATTGTGTAATATAACCTAACTATGCTTAGGTAATCGGAACGACGGGTTAAAGAGACTTGAGACGCGACATACTAATCTGGCATCACTTTTCACGCACACTTTGCGTAATATAACCAAACCATGCTTAGGTAATCGGAACGACGCGTTAAAGAGACTTGAGACGCGACATACTAATCTGGCATCACATTTAAGCACACTTGCGTAATAAAACCTAACCATGCTTAGGTTATCCGAACTACGCGTTAAAGAAACTTAGACGCGACATACTAATCTAGCGTCACTTCCCACGCACACTTTGCGCAAAAAAACCTAACCATGCTTGGGTAATCAGAACGACGCGTTAAAGAGACTTGAGACACGACATAATAATCTAGCATCACTTTTAACGCACAATTTTCTTATTATAACCTAACCATGCTTAGGTAAACGGAAAGACGCGTTAAAAACACTTGTGACGCGACATACTAATCTAGCGGCACTTTTAACGCACACTTTGGGTATTGTAACCTAACCATGCTTAGGTAATTGGAACGTTGCGTTAAAGAGACATAAGACTCGAGTTACTAATCAATTGTCACTTTTCACGCTCACTTTGCATAATATAACCTAACCATGCTTAGGTAATCGGAATGACGCGTTAGAGAGACTTGTGACGCAACATACTAATCTAGCGTCACTTTTCACGTACACTTTGCGTAATATTAGCTATCTATGCTAATAGGTAATCGGAACAATGCGTTAGAGAGACTTGTAACGCGACACAAGCATGGTAATCGAAATAACGTGTTATAGAGACTTGAGATGCGACATACTAATATAGTTCACTTTTCACGCACACTTTGCGTAATATAACTTAACCATGCTTAGGTAATCGAAACGACGCGTTAAAGACACTTGTAATCTGACATACTAATCTAGCGGCACTATTAACGCACACTTTGCATAATATAACCAAACCATGCTTAGGTAATCGGTATAACGCGTTAAAGAGACATGAGACACGACTTACTAATCTAGCGTCACATTTCAAGCATACTTTACGTTATATGACCTAACTATGCTTAGGATATTGGAACGACGCGTTAGAGAGACTTGTGACGCGACATAAGCATGGTAATCGAAACGACGCGTTCAAGAGACTTGAGACGCTACATACTACTCTACCGTCACTATTCACGCACACTTTGCGTAACATAACCTAACCATACTTAGGTAATCATAATGACGCGTTAGAGAGACTTGTTAGGCGACATTCTAATCTAGCGTCACTTTTCACACACACTTTGCGTAATATAACCTAACCATTCTTAGGTAATCGGAACGACGCGTTAAAGAGACTCTAGACTCAACATACTAATCTAGCATCACTATTCACGCACTCTTTGCGTAATATAACCTAACCATGCATAGGTAATCGAAACGACGCGTTAGAGAGACTTGTGACGAGACTTACTAATCTAGCGTCACTTTTCACGCACACTTTGCGTAATATAACCTAGCCATGCTTAGGTAATCGGAACGACACTTTAGAGAGACTTTTGACGCAACATACAAATATAGCGGCACTTATATCGCACACATTGCGTAATATATAACCATGCTTAGGTAATTGTAACGACGCGTTAGAGAGACTTTTGACGCGACATAAGCATGGCAATCGAAACGACACGTTATAGAGACTTGAGACGTGCCATACTAATCTAGCATCGCTTTTCACGTATACTTTGCGTAATATAACCTAACCATGCTTAGGTAAACATAACGACGCGTTAAAGAGACTTGAGACGCGACATACTAATCTAGCGTCCCTTTTCACGCACACTTTGCGTAATATAACCCAACAATGCTTAGGTAATCGAAATGATGCGTTAAAGTGACTAAGACGCGTTATAATAGTCTAGCGTCACTTTTCACGCACATTATGCGTAAAATAACCTAACCATGCATAGGTAATCGGAACGACGCGTTAAATAGACTTGAGACACGACATACTAGTCTAGCGTCACTTTTCACGTACACTTTGTGTAATATAACCTAACCATGCTAGGGTAATCGGAATAACGCGTTAAAGAGACTTGAGACGTGACTTACTAACCTAGTGTCACGTTTCGCGCACTATTTGCGTATTATATCCTAACCATGCTTAGGTAATTAGAACGCACGTAAGAGAGACTTGTGACGCAAAATACTAATCTAGCATCAGTTTTTACGCACACTTTCCGTAATATAACCGAACAATGCTTAGGTAATCGGAACGACGCATTAGAGAGACTTGTGACACGACATAAGGATAGTAATCGAAACGACGCGTTAAAGAGACTTAAGACGCTTACGCAAACTTTGCGTAATATAACATAACCATGCTTAGATAATCTGAACGACGCGTTAAATAGACTTGAGAGGCGACATACTAATCTAGCGTAACTTTTCACGCACACTTTGCGTAATATAACCAAACCATGCTTAGGAAATCAGAACGACGCGTTAAAGAGACTTGAGACGCGACATACTTATCTAGCGTTAGTTTTCACGCACACTTTGCGTAATATAACTTAACCATCCCTAGTTAACAGGAACGACGCGTTAAAGACACTTGAGACTCGGCATACTAATCTAGCGACTTTTTGCGAAAACATTGAGTAATATAACCTAACCATGCTTAGGTAATCGGAACGATGCGTTAGAGAGACTTGTGACGTGACATACTAATCTAGCGTCGCTTTTCACGCACACTTTGCGTAATATAACCTAGCCATGGTTAGGTAATCGGAACGACGCGTTTGAGAGACTTGTTGCGCAACATAAACATGGTAATAGAAACGACCTGTTAAAGACACTTGAGACGCGGCATACTAATCTAGCGACTCTTTGCGCAAACGCTTAGTAATATAACCTAACCATGCTTAGGTAATCGGAACGACGCGTTAAAGAGGCCTGAAAAGTGACGCTAGATTAGTATGTCGTGTCTCAAGTCTCTTTAACACGTCGTTCCGATTACATAAGCATGGTTAGCTTATATTACACAATATGTGCTTGAAAAGTGACGCTAGATTAGTATGTCGCGTCTAAAGTATCTATAACGCGTTGTTCCAATTTTCTAAGCATGTTTAGGTTATATTACGAAAAGTGTGCGTAAAAAGTGATGCTAAATTAGTATTACGCTTCTCAAGTCTCTTTAACGCGTCGTTTCGATTACCATTCTTATGTCACGTCACAAGTCTCTCTAACTCGTCGTTCCGATTACGTAAGCATGGTTAGGTTATATTACGCAAAGTGTGCGTGAAAAGTGACGCTAGAATAGTATGTCGCGTCTCAAGTCTCTTTAACACGTCGTTCCGAGTAAATAAGCATGGTTAGGATATACTATACAAAGTGTGCGTGAAAAGTGACGCTAGATTAGTATGTCGCGTCTAAAGTATCTATAACGTGTTGTTCCGATTTTCAAAGCATGGTTAGGTTATATTAGGCAAAGTGTGTGTAAAAAGTGAGGCTAAATTAGTATTACGCTTCTCAAGTCTCTTTAACGCGTCGTTTCGATTACCATGCTTATGTCACGTAACCAGTCTCTCTAACTCGTCGTTTCGTTTACCTAAGCATGGTTAGGTTATATTACGCAAAGTGTGCGTGAAAAATGAAAATAGATTAGTATGTCGTGTCTCAATTCTATCTAACGCGTCCTTCCGATTACCTAAGCTTGTTTTGGTTATATTACGCAAAGTATGTGTGAAAAATAACGTTAGATTTAGTATGTCACTCTCAAGTCTCTTCAACGCGTCGTTTCGATTACCATGCTTATCTCGCGTCACAAGTGTCTTTAACGCGTCGTTACAATTACCTAAGCATGGTTAGGATATTTTACACAAAGTGTGCGTGAAAAAGTGACGCTAGATAAGTATGCGTCTCAAGTCTCTTAAACGCGTCGTTTCGATTACCATGCTTATGTTGTGTCACAAGTCTCTCTAACGTGTCGTTCTGAATACCTAAGCATGGTTAGGTTATATTACGCAAAGTGTGCGTGAAAAGTAACAATAGATTAGTATGTCGTGTGTGAAGTCGATTTAACGCGTCGTTCCGATTACCTAAGTATGTTTAGGTTATATCACGCAAAGTGTGCGTAAAAAGTGACACTAGATTAGTATTTCGCGTCTCAATTCTCTTTAAAACGTTGTTCCGATTACCTAAGCATGGTTAGGTTATATTATGCAAAGTGTGCGTAAAAAGTGACGCTAGATTAGTGTTACGCATCTCAAGACTCTTTAACGCGTCGTTTCGATTACCATGCTTATGTCGCGTCACAAGTCTTTTTAATTCATCTTTCCGATTACTTAAGCATGGTTAGGTTATATTACGCAAAATGTGCATGAAAGATGACAACAGATAATGTATGTCGCATCTCAAGTCTATTTTACGCATCGTTCCGAATACAAAGAATTGTTAGGTTGTATTATGCAAAGTGTGCGTGAAAAATGACAATTGATTAGTATGTCGCGTCTCAAGTCTATCTAACGCGTCGTTCCGATTACCAAAGCTCGTTTTGGTTAGATTTAGTATGTCGCATTTCAAGTCTCTTCAACGCGTCGTTTCGATTACCATGTTTATCTCGCGTCACAAGTCTCTTTAACCCGTCGTTACAATTACCAAAGCATGGTTAGGTTATATTACGCAAAGTGTGCGTGAAAAGTGACGCTAGATTAGTATGTCGCGTCTCAAGTCTCTCTAACGCGTCGTTATGATTACCTATGCATGGTTTGGTTATTTTACACAAAGTGTGCGTGAAAAGTGACGCTAGATTAGTATGTCGCGTCTCATGTCTCTTGAACGCGTCGTTCCAATTACCATGTTTATATCGCATCACAAGTCTCGCTAACGCGTCGTTCTGATTACCTAAGCATGGTTAGATTATATTACGCAAATTGTGCGTGAAAAGTAACAATAGATTAGTATGTCGAGTCTCAATTTGATTCAACGCAGCGTTCTGATTGCCTAAGTATGGTTAGGATATATTACGCAAAGTGTGCGTGAACAGTGACACTAGATTAGTATGTCGCGTCTCAATTCTCTTTAACGCGTTGTTCCGATTACCTAAGCATGGTTAGGTTATATTACGCAAAGTGTGCGTAATGAGTGTCGCTAGATTAGTATGTAGCGTCTCAAATCTCTTTAATGTGTCGTTCCGATTACCTAAGCATGGTAAGGTTATATTAATCAAAGAATGCGTGAAAAGTGACGTTTGATTATTATGTCGCGTCGTTCCGATTACCTAAACATGGTTAGTTTATATTACGCTAAGTGTGTGTAGAAAGTGACGCTAGATTAGTATGTCGCGTCTCAAGTCTCGTTAACGCGTCGTTCCGATTACCTAACCATGGTTAGGTTATATTACGCAAAGTGTGCCTGAAAAGTGACGTTAGATTAGTATGTTGCGTCCCAGGTCTGTTTAACGCGTTGTTTCGATTACATAAGCATGGTTAGGTCATATTACACAAAGTGAGCGTTAAAAGTGACTCTAGATGAGTATGTCGCGTCTCAAGTCTCTCTAACGCGTCGTCCTTATTTCATAAGTATGGTTAGGTTATATTGAGCAAAGTGTGCGTAAAAAGTAATGCTAGATTAGTATTACGCGTCTGAAGTCTCTTTAACGCGACATACTAATCTATTGTCATTTTTCATGCACACTTTGCGTAATATAACCTAACCACGCTTAGCTAATTGTAACGACGCGTTAAAGAGACTTGTGACGCGTCTCAAGTCTATCAAACGCATCGTTGCGATTACCTAAGCTTGTTTTGGTTATATTACACAAAGTATGTTTGAAAAATGACGGAAGTCTCTTCAACGCGTCGTTTCGATTACCATGTTTATCTCGCGTCACAAGTCTCTTTAACGCGTCGTTAAAATTACCTAAGCGTGGTTAGGTTATATTACGCAAAGTATGCGTGAAAAACGACGCTAGATTTACTATGTCGCATCTCAAGTTTCTTCAACGCGTCATTTCGATTACCATGTTTATCTCGCGTCACAAGTCTTTTTAACGCGTCGTTCCGATTACCTAAGCATGGTTAGCTTATATTACGCAAAGTGTGCCTGAAAAGTGACGCTAGATTAGTATGTCGCGTCTCAAGTCTCTTTAACGCGTCGTTCCAATTACATATGCATGGTTAGGTTGTATTACACAATGTGTGCTTGAAAAGTGACGCGTTATAGATACTTGAGATTAGTATGTTGCATCTCAAGTATCTATAACGCGTTGTTCAAATTTCCTAAGCATCGTTAGGTTATATTACGCAAAGTGTGTGTAAAAAGTGAGGCTAAATTAGTATTACGCGTCTCAAGTCTCTTTAACGCGTCGTTTCGATTATCATGCTTATGTCACGTCACAAGTCTCTCTAACTCGTCGTTCCGATTACCTAAGCATTGTTAGGTTATATTACGCAAAGTGTGCGTGAAAAATGACAATAGATTAGTATGTCGCGTCTCAAGTCTATTTAACGCGTCGTTCTAATTACTAAGAATGGTTAGGTTGTATTACGCAAAGTGTGCGTGCAAAATGACAATAGATTAGTATGTCGTGTCTCAAGTCTATCTTACGCGTCATTCCGATTACCTAAGCTTGTTTTGGTTATATTACGCAAAGTGTGCGTGAAAAAATAACGCTAGATTTAGTATGTCACGTCTTAAGTCTCTTCAACGCGTTGTTTCGATTACCATGCTTATCTCGCGTCACAAGTCTCTTTAACACGTCGTTACAATTACCTAAGCATGGTTAGGTTATATTACGCAAAGTATTAGTGAAAAGTGAAGCTAGAATAGTATGTCGCGTCACAAGTCTTTTTAACGCGTCGTTCCGATTACCTAAGCATGGTTAGGTTAATTTACACACAGTGTGCGTGAAAAGTGACCTTAGATTAGTATGCGTCTCAAGTCTTTTAAACGCGTCGTTTCGATTGCCATGCTTATGTCGTGTCACAAGTCTCTCAACGTGTCGTTCTGAATACCTAAGCATGGTTAGGTTCTGAATACCTAAGCATGGTTAGGTTATATTATGCAAAGTGTTCGTAAAAAGTGACGCTAGATTAGTATTACGCGTCTCAAGTCTATTTAACGAGTCTTTTCGATTATCATGCTTATGTCGCGTCACAAGTCTCTCTAACTCGTAGTTCCGATTACCTAAGCATGGTTAGGATATATTACGCAAAGTGTGCATGAAAAATGACAATAGATTAGTATGTCGCGTCTCAAGTCTATTTTACGCGTCGTTCCGATTACAAAGAATGGTTAGGTTGTATTATGAAAAGTGCGTGAAAAATGACAATTGATTAGTATGTCGCGTCTCAAGTCTATCTAACGCGTCGTTCCGATTACCTAAGCTTCTTTTGGTTATATTACGCAAGGTATGTGTGAAATATGACGCTAGATTTAGTATGTCGCGTCTCAAGTATCTTCAACTCGTCGTTTCGATTACCATGTTCATCTCGCGTCACAAGTCACTTTAACGCGTCATTACAATTACCTAAGCATGGTTAGGTTATATTACGCAAAGTGTGCTTGAAAAGTGACGCTAGATTAGTATGCCGCGTCTCAAGTCTCTCTAACGCGTCGTTACGATTACCTAAGCATGGTTACGTTATTTTACACGAAGTGTGCGTGAAAAGTGACGCTAGATTAGTACGTCGCGTCTCATGTCTCTTAAACGCGTCGTTTCGATTACCTTGTTTATGTCGCGTCACAGGTCTCTCTAACTCGTCGTTCTGATTATCTAAGCACGGTTAGGTTATATTACGCAAACTGTGCGTGAAAAGTAATAATAGATTAATATGTCGCGTCTCAAGTCTATTTAACGCATCGTTCTGATTACCTAAGTATGGTTAGGTTATATTACGCAAAGTGTGCGTGAAAAGCGACACTAGATTACTATGTCGCGTCTCAACTCTCTTTAACGCGTTGTTCCGATTACGTAAGCATGGCTAGGTTATATTACGCAAAGTGTGCGTAATGAGTGACGCTATATTAGTATGTAGCGTCTCAAGTCTCTTTAACGCGTCGTTTCGATTACCTAAGCATGGTAAGGTTATATTAATAGAAGAATGCGTGAAAAGTGACGTTGGATTAGTATGTAGCATCTAAAGTCTCTTTAACGCGTCGTTCCGATTACCTAAACATGGTTAGGTTATATTACGCAAAGTGGGTGTAGAAAGCGACGCTAGATTACTATGTCGCGTCTCAAGTCTCTTGAACGCGTCGTTTCGATTACCATGCTTATCTCCCGTCACAAGTCCCTTTAACGCGTCGTTCCCATTACCTAAGCATGGTTAGGTTATATTACGTGTGCCTGAAAATGGACGCTAGTTAAGTACGTCGCATCTCAAGGCTATCTAACGCTTCGTTCTAATTTCTAAGCATGGTTAGGTTATATTGCGCAAAGTGTATGAAGAAAGTGAAGCTGGATTAGTATTACGCGTCTTAAGTCTATTTAACGCGTCATTTCGATTACCATGCTTCTGTCGCATCACAAGTCTCTCTAACGCGTCGTTCTTATTATCTAAGCATGGTTAGGTTATTTTACGCCACGTGTGTGTGAAAAATGAAAACAGATTAGTATATCGCATCTCAAGTCTATTTAACGCGTTGTTCCGATTACCTAAGCATGGTTAGGTTATATTACGCAAAGTGTGCCTGAAAAGTGACGTTAGATTAATATGTCGCGTCTAAGGTCTGTTTAACGCGTCGTTTGGATTACATAAGCATGGTTAGGTTATATTACACAAAGTGAGCGTGAAACGTGACGCTAGATTAGTATGTCGCATCTCAAGTCTGTCTAACGCGTCGTTCTTATTTCCTAAGTATGGTTAGGTTATATTACACAAAATGTGAGTATAAAGTGACGCTAGATTAGTATTACGCGTCTCAAGTCTCTTAAACTCGTCGTTTCGATTACCATGCTTATGTCGCGTCACAAGTCTCTCTGACTTGTCGTTTCGATTACCTAAGCATGGTTAGGTTATATTATGCAAAGTGTGCATGAAAAATTACAATAGATTAGTATGTCGCGTCTCAAGTCTATTTAAAGCGTCGTTCCGATTACTAAGAATGGTTAGGTTGTATTATGCAAAGTGTGCGTGAAAAATGACAATTGATTAACATGTCGCGTCTCAAGTCTATCTAACGTGTTGTTCGGATTACATAAGCTTATTTTGGTTATATTACGCAAAGTATGTGTGAAAAAATGACGCTAGATTTAGTATATCGCGTCTCAAGTCTCTTCAACGCGTCGTTTCGATTACCATGTTTATCTCGCGTCACAAGTCTCTTTAACGCGTCGTTACAATTACCTAAGCATGGTTAGGTTATATTACGCAAAGTGTGCGTGAAAAGTGACGCTAGATTAGTATGCCGTGTCTCAAGTCTCTCTAACGCGTCGTTCTGGATTACCTAAGCATGGTTAGGTTATTTTACACAAAGTGTGCTTGAAAAGTGACGCTAGATTAGTATGTCGTGTCTCATGTCTCTTAAATGCGTCGTTTCGATTACCATGATTATGTCGCGTCACAAGTTTTCTAACGCGTCGTTCTGATTACCTAAGCATGGTTAGGTTATATTACACAAACTTTTCGTGAAAAGTAGCAATAGATTAGTATGCCGCGTCTCAAGTCGATTTAACGCATCGTTCTGATTACCTAAGAAGTATGGTTAGGTTATATTACGCAAAGTGTGCGTGAAAAGTGACACTAGATTATTATGTCGCGTCTCAATTCTCTTTAATGCATTGTTCCGATTACCTAAGCATGGTTAGATTATATTACGCAAAGTGTGCGTAATGAGTGACGGTTGATTAGTAAGTCGCGTCTCAGGTCGCTTTAACGCGTTGTTCCGATTACCTAAGCATGGTAAGGTTATATTAAGCAAAAATGCGTGAAAAGTGGCGCTGAATTAGTATGTCGCGTCAAAAGTCAAAACGCGTCGTTCCGATTACCTAAACAAGGTTAGGTTATATTGGGTTAATTCCATAAAAAATCATGACCTTTACACGAAATTTCATTTTAATCACGACTTTTTAAAGTTGTTATATAAATTCATGAACTTTTATTTTTTTCAAATCTATCACAAAATCAATTTCTGGTATATTTTTGCTGACGTGTAAGCCAGAATCCGGTTGAGTTGATAAAAAATAAAAGGTAAAAAATACACTGGAAAAATAATCGGTGATAGACTTGAAAAAAAATGAAAGTTCATGGTTGTATATGACATCTTTTAAAAGTCGTGATTAAAATGAAACTTCGTGTAAAGTTCGTGATTTTTTATGAAATTACCCCGTTATATTACTCAAAGTGTGTGTAAAAAGTGACGCTAGATTAGTATGTTGCATCTCAAGTCTCGGTAACGCGTCGTTATGATTACCTAACAATGTTTAGGTTATATTACGCAAAGTGTTCCTGAAAAGTGACGCTAGATTAGTATGTCGCGTCTCAGGCCTCTTTAACGCGTCGTTCCGATTACCATGCTTATGTCGCGTCACAAGTCTTTCTAACGTGTCGTTCTAAATACCTAAGCATGGTTAGGTTATATTACGCAAAGTGTGTGTGAAAAGTAACAATAGATTAGTATGTCGTGTCTGAAGTCAATCTAACGCATCGTTCGGATTACCTAAGTATGTTTAGGTTATATTACCAAAGTGTGCGTGAAAAGTGACACTAGATTAGTATATCGCGTCTCAATTCTCTCTAACGCGTTGTTCCGATTACCTAAGAATGGTTAGGTTATATTATGCAAAGTGTGCGTAAAAAGTGACTCTAGATTAAGATGTCGCTTCCAAGGTCTGTTTAACGCGTCGTTTCGATTACATAAGCATGGTTAGGTTATATTACACAAAGTGAGCGTGAAAAGTGATGCTAGATTAGTATGTCGCGTCTCAAGTCTTTCTAACGCGTCGTACTTATTTCATAAGTATGGTTAGGTTATATTACACAAAATGTACGTAAAACGTGACGCTGGATTAGTATTACACGTCTCAAGTCTCTTTAACGCGTCGTTTCGATTACCATACTTATGTCGCGTCACAAGTCTCTCTTACTCGTTGTTCTGATTCCCTAAGCATGGTTAAGTTATATTACACAAATTGTGCATGAAAAATGACGCTAGATTAGTACGTCGCGTCTCAAGTCTCTCTAACGCGTCGTTCTAATTTCCTAAGCATGGTTAGTTTATATTACGCAAAGTGTGCGTGAAATGTAACCTAGATTTGTATGTCGCGTCTAAATTTTCTTTAACGCGTTTTTCTGATTACCGAAGCATGATTAGGTTATTTTAGGCAAAGTGTGCTTGAAAAGTGACGCTAGATTAGTATGTCGCGTGTCAAGTCTCTGTAACACGTCGTTACGATTACCTAACTTGGTTAGGTTATATTTCGCAAAGTGTGCGTGAAAAGTGACGCTAGATTAGTATGTCGCGTCTCAAGTCTCTCTAACGCGTCGTTACGATTACCTAAGCTTGGTTTGGTTATATTATGCAAAGTGTGCGTGAAAAGTGACGCTAGATTAGTATGTCAGGTCTCAAGTCTCTTTAATGCGTCGTTTAGATTACCTAAGCATGTCGCGTCTCAATTCTCTTTAACGCGTTGTTATGATTACCCTTATGGTTAGGTTATATTACGCAAAGTTTACGTGAAAAGTGACGTTGGACTAGTTTATGGTGTCTCTTTATTTAACGTATCTTTCAGATTACCTAAGCATGGTTAGGTTATATTACGTAAAGTGTGTGTGAAAAGCGACGCTAGATTAGTATGTCGGTCTCAATTCTCTTTAACGCGCCGTTCCGATTGCCTAAGCATGGTTATGTTATACTGCGCAAAGTGTGCATAAAAAGTGACGCTAGATTAGAATGGCGCGTCTCAAGTCTCTTTAACGCGTCGTTTCAATTACCATGCGTATGTCGCGTTAGAAGTCTCTCTAACGCGTCGTTTCAATTACCTAAGCATGGTTAGGTTATATTATTTAAAATGTGCGTTAAAAAAGACAATTGATTAATATGTCGCATCTCAAGTCTATTTAACGAGTCGTTCCGATTACCTAAACATGGTTAGGTTATTTTATGAAAAGTATGCGTGAAAAGTGACGCTAAATTAGTATGTCGCGTCTCAAGTCTCTGTAACGCGTCGTTTCGATTACCTAAGCATGGTTAGGCTATATTTCGCAAAGTCTGCGTGAAAAGTGACTGACTCTAAATTAGTATGTCGGGTCTCAGGTCTCTTTAATGCGTCGTTCCGATTACCTAAGCATGGTTAGGTTATTTTACACAAAGTGTGCGTGAATAGGTGACGCTAGATTAGTATGTCGCGTCTCAAGTCTCTTTAACGCGTCGTTCCGATAACCGAAACATGGTTAGATTATATTACCCAAGGTTTGCGTGAAAAGTGACGCTAGATTAGTATATCCCGTCTCAAGGCTCTTTAACGCGTCGTTCCGATAACCTAAGCATGGTTAGGTTATATTACAAAATGTGTGCATGAAAAGTGACGCTAGACTAGTATGTCGCATCTCAAGTCTCTTTAACGCATTGTTTTGATAATACCATTCTTATATCGCATCACAAGTCTCTCTCTAACGCGTCATTATGATTACCTAAGCATGATTAGGTTATATTACGCAAAGTGTGCTTGAAAAGTAACAATAGATTAGTTAACGCGTCGTTCGGATTACCTATGGATAAGTTATATTACGCAAAGTGTGCGTGAAAAGTGACGCTAGATTAGTATGTCGCGTCCCAATTCTCTTTAGCGCGCTGTTCCGATTACCTAAGCATGGTTAGGTTATATGACGCAAAGTGTCGTAATAAATGACGCTAGATTAGTATGTCGCATCTCAATTCTCTTTAACGCGTTGTTCCGATTACCTAAGCATGGTTACGTTATATTACGCAAAGTGTGCGTAGTAAGTGACGCTAGATTAGTATGTCGAGTCTCAAGTCTCTTTAACACATCGTTCAGATTACCTAAACATTGTTATGTAATATATTACACAAAGTGCGCGTGAAAAGTGATGCTAGATTTGAATGTCGCGTCTCAAGTCTCTATAATGTTTATTTCGCGTCACAATTCTCTCTAACGTGTTGTTCCGATTACCAAATCATGGTTAGGTTATATTACGCAAAGTGTTCGTGAAAAATGACAATAGATTAGTATATCGCGTCTCAAGTCTATTTAACGCGTCGTTCCGATTACCTAAGCATGGTTAGGTTATATTACGCCAAGTATGCGTCAAAAGTAACAATAGATTAGTATGTCGCATCTCAAGTCTCTCTAATGCGTTGTTCCAATTTCCTAAGTATGTTAGGTTATATTACACAAAGTGTGCCTGAAAAGTGACGCTAGATTAGTATGTCGCGTCTCAATTCTATCTAACGCATCGTTCCGATTACCTAAGCATGGTTAGGTTATATTACGCAAAAAGTGACGCTAGATTAGTATGCCGCTTCTCAAGTTTCTTTAACGCGTCGTTTCGATTACCTAAGCATGGTTAGGTTATATTACACAAAGTGTGGGTTAAAAATGATAATAGATTAGTATTTTGCGTCTCAAGTCTATTTAACGCGTCGTTCTGGTTACCTAAGCATGGTTAGGTTATATTACGCCAAGTGTGCGTGAAACGTGACGCTAGATTAGAATGTCATGTTTCCATTTTCTTTAACGTGTTGTACCGATTACCCATGCATGGTTAGGTTATATTACGCATAGTGTTCGTAAAAAAATGATAATATATTAATATGTCGCGTCTTAAGTCTATTTAACGCGTCGTTCCGATTACCTAAGCATGGTTAGGTTATACTACGCAAAGTGTGCCTGAAAAGTGACTCTAGATTTGTATGTCGCGTCACAATTCTCGAAAGCGTTGTTCCGATTACCTAAGCATGGTTAGGTTTGTATTGCTTAAAGTGTGCGTGAAAAATGATAATAGATTAGTATGTCGCGTCTTAAGTCTATTTCACCCGTCGTTCCGATTACCTAAGCATGGTTAGGTTGTATTATGCAAAGTGTGCGTGAAAAGTGACACTAAGCATGGTTAGGCTATATTTTGCAAAGTATGCGTGAAAAGTGACACTAGATTAGTATGTCGCGTCTCAAGTCTCTTTAATGCGTCGTTTCGAGCTCGCGTCACAAATATCTCTAGCGCGTGTGGTTCCGATTACCTAAGCATCGTTAGGTTATATTACACAAATTGTGAATAAAAAAAACAATTGATTAGTACGTCGCATCTCAAGTCAATTTAACACATCGTTCTGATTACCTAAGAACGGTTAGGTTATATTACGCAAAGTGTACGTGAAAAGTGACGCTAGATTAGTATGTCGCGTCTAAATTCTCTTTAACGCGTTGTTCCGATTACCTAAGTATGGTTAGGTTATTTTACGCAAACTGTGCATGAAAACTGAAACTAGATTAAAATGTCACAGCTCAAGTCTCAATAACGCGTCGTTCCGATCACCTAAGCATGGTTAGGTTATATGCGCAAAGTGTGCCTGAAAAGTGATGCTAGATTTGTATGTCGCGTCTAAATTCTCTTTAACGCATTGTTCCGATTACCGAAGCATGGCTAGGTTATTTTAGGCAAAGTATGCTTGAAAAGTGACGCTAGATTAGTATGTTGCGTGTCAAGTCTCTGTAACGCGTCGTCACGATTACATAAGCATGGTTAGATTATATTACGCAAAGTGTGCATAAAAAGTGACGCTAGATTAGTATGTCACATCTCAAGTCTCTTTAATGCGTCGTTTAAATTACCTAAGTATGGTTAGGTTATATTACGCAAGGTGTGCATGAAAAGTGACGCTAGATTAGTATATCACGTCTCATGTCTATTTAACTCGTCGTTCCGATTACCTAAGCATGGTTACGTTATATTACGCAAAGTGTGCGTGAAAAGTGACGCTAGATCAGTATGTCGTGTCACAATTCTCTTTAATGCGTTGTTATGATTACCTAAGCATGGTTAGGTTATATTACGCCAAGTTTGCGTGAAAAGTGACGTTAGATTAGTTTATCGTGTCTCAAGTTTATTTAACGCATCGTTCAGATTACCTAAGCATGGTTAGGTTATATAACGTAAAGTGTGCGTTAAAAGGGACACTAGATTCGTATTACGCGTTTTAAGTATCAATAACGCATGGTTTCGATTACCATGCCTATGTTGCGTCACAAATCTCTGTAACGCGTCGTTCCGATTACCTAAGCATGGTTAGGTTATATTACGCAACGTGTGCGTGAAAAATGACAATAAATTAGTATGTCGCGTCTCAAGTCAATTTAATGCGTCGTTCCGATTACTTAGGCATGATTAGGTTATATTACGCAAAGTGTGCGTGAAAAATAATAATAGATTAGTATGTTGCGTATCAAGTCTATTTAATGCGTCGTTCCGATTACCTAAGCATGGTTAGGTTAGATTACGCGAAGTGTGAATGAAAAGTGGCGCTAGATTAGTATGTCGCGTCTCAAGTCTCTTTAACGCGTCGTTCCGATTGCTTAAGCATGGTTATGTTATATTACGCGAAGAGTGAATAAAAAGTGACGCTAGGTTAGAATGGCGCGTCTAAAGTCTCTTTAACGCGTCGTTTCGATTACCATACTTATGTCGCGTCACAAGTCTCTCTAACGCGTCGTTTCAATTACCTAAGCATGGTTAGGTTATATTATGCAAAATTTGCGTTAAAAAAGACAACTGATTAGTATGTAGCGTCTCAAGCCTATTTAACGCGTCGTTCCGATTACCTAATCATGGTTTAGTTATATTGCAAAATGTGCGTGAAAAGTGACGCTAGATTAGTAGGTCGCGTCTCAATTCTCTTTGATGCGTTGTTCCGATTACCTAAACTTGGTTAGGTTATTTTACGCAAAGTGTGCGTGAAAAGTGACGCTAGATTAGTATTTCGCGTCTCAAGTCTTTGTAACACGTCATTCCTATTACCTTGGCATGGTTAGGCTATATTTCGCAAAGTCTGCGTGAAAAGTGACTATAAATTAGTATGTCGCGTCTTAAATCTCTTTAATGCGTCGTTCATATTACCTAAGCATTGTTAGGTTATTTTACACAAAGTGTGCGTGAAAAGTGACACTAGATTAGTATGTCGCGTCTCACGTCTCTTTAACTCGTCGTTTCGATTACCATGCTTATCTCGCGTCACAAGTCTCTATATCGCGTTGTTCCGATTAACTAAGCATGGTTAGGTTATATTACGAAAAATTTGCGTGAAAAGCGACGATAGATTAGTATGTCGCGTCTCAAGTCTCCTTAACGCGTCGTTCCGATTACCTAAGCATGGTTAGGATATATCACGCAACTTGTGCGTGAAAAGTGACGCTAGATTAGTGTGTCGTGTCTCAAGTCTCTTTAACGCGTCGTTTTGATTATCATGCATATGTCGCGTCACAACTCGCTCTAACGCGTCGTTCTGATTACCTAAGCTTGGTTAGGTTATATTACGTAAAGTGTGAGTAAAAAGTGACGCTAGATTGTTGGTCCGATTAACTAAGCATGGGTAGGTTATATTACGCAAAATATGCGTGAAAAGTGATGCTAGATTGGTATGTCGCGTCTCAAGTCTCTTTAACGTGTCGTTTCGATTACCATGCTTATCTCCCGTCACAAGTCTCTGTAACGCGTCGTTCTCATTACCTAAGCATGGTTAGATTATACTACGCATAGTGTGCCTGAAAAGTGATGCCAAATAAACGCACAGTGTGCCTGAAAAGTGACGCTAAATAAGTACGTCGCAATTCAAGTCTATCTAACGCTCCGTTCCAATTTCTAAGCATGGTTAGGTTATATTGCGCAAAGTGTGCGAAAAAAGTGACGCAAGATTAGTATTACGCCTCCGAAGTATATTTAACGCGTCGTTTCAATTACCATGCTTCTGTCGCATCACAAGTCTCTCTAACGTGTCGTTCTAATTATCTAAGCATGGTTAGGTTATATTACGCCCCATGTGTGTGAAAAATGAAAATAGATTAGTATGTCGCATCTCAAGTCTATTTAACGTGTTGTTCCAATTATCTAAGCATGGTTAGGTTATATTACGCAAAGTGTGCGTGAAAAATGACAATTGATTAGTATGTCACGTATCAAGTCTATCTAACGCGTCGTTCTGATTACCTAAGCATGGTTAAGTTATATTACGCAACGTGTGCGTGAAAAATGAAAATAGATTAGTATGTCGCGTCTCAAGTCTATTTAACGCGTCGTTCAGATTACTAAGCATGGTTAGGTTATATTATGCAAAGTGTGCCTATAAAATGACAATAGATTAGTACGTCGCGTCTCTAGTCTCTTCAACGCGTTGTTAACGCGTCGTTACGCTTACCTAAGCAAGATTAGATTATATTAAGCAAAGAGTGCCTTAAACGTAACAATAGATTAGTATATAGTGTCTCAAGTCTCTTTAATGAGTCGTTTAGATTACGTAAGCATGGTTAGGTTATATTACTCAAAGAGTGTTTGAAAAGTGACGCTAGATTAGTATGTCGCGTCGCAAGTCTATTTAACACGTCGTTCCGATTAACTAAGCATGGTTAGGTTTATTACGCAAACTGTGCGTGAAAATTGACGCTAGATTAGTATGTCACGTCCCAAGCCCCTTTAACGCGTCGTTCTGATTACCTAAGCATGGTTAGGTTATATGACAAAAAGTGTGCGTGAAAAGTGACGCTAGATTAGTATGTCGCATCTCAAGTCACTTTAACATGTCATTCGATTACCATGCTTATCTCGCGTCAAAAGTCTCTTTAACGCGTCGTTCCGATTACCTAAGTATGGTTAGATAATATTACATAACGTGTTCGTGAAAAATGACGCTAGATTAGTATGTCGCGTCTCAAGTCTCTGTAATGCGTCGTTCCTATTTCCTAAGCATGGTTAGGTGCCTTAAAAGTGTCGCTAGATTAGTATGTCGTGTCTCAAGTCTCTCTAACGCGATGTTCCTATTTCCTAAGCATGGTTAGGTTATATTAAGCAAAGTGTGTTTGAAAAATGACAATAGATTAGTATGTTGCGTATCAAGTCTCTCTAATGCGTCGTTCCGATTTCTAAGCATGGTAAGGTTATATTATGCAGAGTGTGCGAACAAATTGACAGTAGATTAGTATTACGCGTCTCAAGTCTCAATAACGCGTGGTTTCGATTACCATGCTTATGTCGCGTCACAAATCTTTGTAACGCGTTGTTCCGATTACCTAAGCATGGTTAGGTTATGTTACGCAACGTGTGCGTGAAAAATGACCATATATTAGTATTTCGCGTCTCAAGTCAATTTAATGCGTCGTTCCGATTACCTAAGCATGATTAGGTTATATTATGCAAAGTGTGCGTGAAAAATGACAATAGATTAGTATGTTGCGTATCAAGTCTATTTAACGCATCGTTCCCATTACCTAAGAATGGTTAGGTTATATTATGCAAAGTGTGCGTGAAAAGTGACGCTAGATTAGTATGTCGCGTTTCAAGTTTGTTTAACGCGTCGTTCCGATTACCTAAGCATGGATCGGTTATATTACGCAAGCTGTGCGTGAAAGGTGACGCTAGATTAGTATGTCGTGTCTCAAGGCTCTTTAACGCGTCGTTCCGATTACCTAAGCATGGTTAGGTTATATTACGCAAAAGTGCGTGAAAAGTGACGCTATATTTGTATGTCGTGTCTGAAGTCTCTTTTACGCGTCTTTTTGATTACCATGCTTATGTCGGTTCACAAGTCTGTCTAACGCGTCGTTCCGATTACCTAAGCATGGTTAGGTTATATCACGCACAGTGTGCGTGAAAAGTGACACTAGATTAGTATGACGCATCTCAATTCTCTTTAACGCTTTGTTCCGATTAACTAAGCATGGTTATGTTATATTACGAAATGTGTGCGTGAAAAGTGACGCTAGATTAGTATGTCGTGTCTCAAGTCTCTTTAACGTGTCGTTTAGATTACCATGCTTATCTCGCGTCAGAAGTCTCTTTAACGCGTCGTTCCGATTACATAAGTATGGTCAGGTTATATTACGAAAAGTGTTCGTGCAAAGTGATGCTATATTAGTATGTTGTTTCTCAAGCTTCTCTAACGCGTCGTTCCTATTTCCTAAGCATGGCGAGGTCATATTACGCAAATTGTGCCTGAAATGTGACGCTAGATTAGTATGTCGCGTTTCAAGTCTCTTTAACGCGTCGTTTCGATTACCATGCATATATCGCGTCACAAGTCTCTCTAACATGTCTTTCCAATTACATAAGCATAATTAAGTTATACTACACAAAGTGTGTGTGAAAAGTAACAATAGAGTAGTATGTCGCCTCTAAAGTCTCTTTAACGAGTCGTTCCGATTACCTAAGCATGGTTAGGTTATATTACGCAAAAGTGCGTGAAAAATGACGCTAAATTCGTATGTCGCGTCTCAAGTCTCTTTAACACGTCATTTCGATTACCATGCTTATGTCGTGTCAAAAGTATCTTTAACGCGTCATTTCGATTACCATGCTTATGTTAGGATGTCGAAGCGTGCGTGAAAAGTGGAGCTAGATTA